>NC_141153.1:23477500-23808333 GCF_053477565.2 Lygodium microphyllum
TTTAGAATGACGAATTTCCTTATGGGAAAAGGATATTGGGAATTTGTTGCAGGAAATGAAGAAGAACCAGTTCTTCCTGATGTTCCCAATCAACAACAAATGCAGGCATTTAAAACATGGCATGAGAGAGCCAGGAAAGTTATGTATTGGCTGTCAATCAGCATTTCAGACTCTATGATTGTGCATATTCAAGATGCAAGTACGCCAAAGGAGGCATGGGATACTCTGTCAAAGATGTATAGCACAAATACACAAGCCAGGAAAATGCAGCTCAAGCAAGAGTTGCATAATGTGCAAAGAGAAAATATGAGTATCAATGACTACCACATGAAGGTAAAGAAGATTGCAGATGCACTTGCTTCCATTGGGTCACCAGTGGAAGATGATGATTTAGTTTCTGTGACCTTGAATGGTCTAGGAAAGGATTATGCACAGTTTCGGACATCCATTTCAGTTCGTGAAAGATTTCCTGATTTTGAGGAGTTGATTGCTCTTCTAATTTCTGAGGAACAGAGAAATGGTGGTGCATCTTCTTCAGGAGGAACTTCAAAAGAAGCTGTCTTCTACTCAAATGCTGGAAGAGGTAGAGGCAGAGGTAGAGGAGGCCGATTTGGAGGCCGTGGTAGAAATCAGAATATGCAGCAAACTCAAGAAAACTAGTCCTATGGAGGAGGACGTGGTAACTCTAGAGGCAGGGGGAGCCAAAGAGGTCGTGGTGGATGGCAAAGAGGCCAAAATGCAAACAGTAATGTTGAATGCTACTATTGTGGTAAAATGGGTCATATGGCTAAAGACTGCTATAAAAAGCAGAATGACATCATGAATAGAAAACTGCAACAAGGGAATTATGCATCTTCTAACAGACAGGGTGATGACAGAAATGAACATTTGTTCATGGTGCAGCACATGAACAATTCTGTGACAAGTGCAGAAGAAAGCAATGATGTATGGTATGTTGACTCAGGTGCATCAAACCACATGACAGGTCATGCAGAATGGATGGAGGATGCAAGGAAAATGGAAAAACCAGGATTTGTGGAGACTGGTGATGATACTGCACATCCTATTGTGCAGATTGGAAAAATTCCCTTGTCTATGCAGGATGGGAAAAAGAAATACCTGTCCGATGTATTTCATGTCTCGAATATCACTAAGAATCTAGTTTCTGTCGGTCAAATGGTTGAACAGGGCTTGCAGGTCAGATTTAATCCTCATGGATGTTTTGTTGAGGATATGAAAAATAAAGGTCGCTTGGTAGCAAAAGGAAAGAAGAAGGGCAGAATGTTTACATTGGATGCAGACATGTCTGAATTGAGTGCAGCAATGTTTGCACATGGGACCGGTGTAGTTGCAGATATTGATATCTGGCATAAACGCATTGGTCATGTTAATGTACAGCGACTTAAATCAATGCAGGCCCAAAATATTGTTGCAGGATTGCCCAAATTCAAGGTTGCAGAAATGCATAAGGTATGTGAAGCCTGTCAGTTTGGAAAACAGGCAAGGAAACCATTTCCTAGACATGTTCAAGAGAGTGAAAAGCCATTGGAATTAATCCACTCTGATGTGTGGACTACTAAAGCTGCATCTCTTGGAGGCTGTCATTATTTTGTCACTTTTATTGATGACTATAGCAGAAAAGTTTGGGTGTATTTTATGAAAAAGAAAAGTGAAGTTTTTGGGCATTTCAAAACTCTTAAAGCTATGGCTGAAAAAGAAACAGGTCTGCAAATAAAATGCCTAAGGTCAGATGGAGGGGGAGAGTACCTCTCAAATGAGTTTGCAAAGTTCTTGCAGGAGCATGGCATAAAGCAGCAATATTCATGCAGTTATACCCCACAACAAAATGGAATTGCAGAAAGGAAAAACAGGCATATTGGAGAGGTATCTCGTGCCATGCTCAATGAAAAAGACTTGCCAGATTTTTATTGGGCTGAAGCAGTTGCTACAGCAGTCTACATAATGAACAGGACTCCCACTGCAGCAATACATGGAATGACTCCAGAGGAGAGGTATACTAGTAGGAAACCAGATATTTCTCATTTGAAAATTTTTGGTTGCATTGCCTATGTACATGTGCCAGATGAGCTGAGATCCAAGTTGGATCCAAAAGCTGAGAAGTGCATCTTTATTGGTTACTCTCTGCAGCAAAAAGGGTATAGATGCTATAACCCTTCTACTCGTAAGTTTACAGTGAGCAGAGATGTTGTTTTTGATGAGATGAGTAGCTGGTATAAACCAGTAAATGTGATTGATGATGAAGATGCACAAAATGGTAATGCTACACAGAATTCACAGCAGCAGTCACAAAATATTAGTGGACCTGGAGCGTCCTCTAGCAGTGGTTCACATTCTTCGCCATGGACAGGCAGATTGAGATCAGGAGAATCTTCTCAAAGCAATGCAGATAGTGGTATGCAGGTATCACGAAAAGGAAAAGAGAAGGTTGATCAGCCCATGTTTGATGTGAATGCAGGTCACTCTTATGTGGATGGTGAATCCAGTGGCTCAGAACAGAGCATTGATGATGAGTTGGGTATTCCTTCTATTGTTACACCTGGAGTAAGGAAGACCAGGGATGTTTTGAGAGCACCTGGGAGTGAACCTACTTTGCGCAGGTCTACGAGAGCTAGGTATCCTGTGGGTAGGCTGAAATATGATGGATTTACAGCCATTCACTATGCATATATGGTCAAAGTGATACAGGAACCAGAACCCACATCTTTTGAGCAAGCCATGGGAAAAGAAAAATGGGAGAAAGCCATGGATGAAGAAATGGATGCCTTGGAAGCAAATGCTACATGGGAGTTGGTACCTTTGCCTAAAGGTAAGAATGCAATTGGCTGTAAGTGGGTTTATAAGGTGAAGCACAATGCTGATGGTTCTGTGAACAGATACAAGGCAAGATTAGTAGTCAAGGGGTATGCACAAACATATGGCATTGACTATGAAGAAACATTTAGTCCGGTTGCAAGGATGGCAATCGTAAGAGCAGTCATTGCTATGGCTGCATCAAAGGGATGGTCTTTACATCAGATGGATGTAAAGAATGCCTTCTTGCATGGTGATTTGCAAGAAGAGGTCTATATGGAGCAGCCACCAGGTTATGTGCATGCTGTTCATCCTGAGTTTGTTTGCAGGTTGAAGAAAGCCTTGTATGGCTTGAAGCAAGCACCTAGAGCATGGTCTGACAAGATAGGACAGTATCTTGTCACTATTGGCTTTCAGATTTCCAAGGCAGATTTCTCACTTTATGTGAGAAAAACAGAGAAAGGTATTATGCTGCTTGTCATTTATGTTGATGATTTGATTATGACAAGTGACAGTGATGAAGATATCCTTCATGTGAAAATGCTATTGAAGCAGAAGTTTGAGATGAAGGATTTGGGAGAGCTGCGTTATTTCTTGGGCATTGAGGTGATTAGATCACCAAGTGGGATACAGCTCTTGCAGAGGCAGTATGGATTGGACATGCTGTCCAAATATGGGATGACAGGCTGTAAGCCTATTTCAGTTCCTTTGGAGCAAAATGTGAAGCTGAGCACAGATGCAGGTGAGCTTCTAGAAGACCCTACTATGTACAGACGCATAGTAGGAAGTTTGATTTATATGACTATTACCAGGCCAGATTTGAGCTATGCTGTTGGATTGGTAAGTCAGTTTATGCAGGCTCCAAGGAAACCACATTTGGATGCGGCTAGACGCATACTTAGGTATGTGAAGTCCACATTGCAGTATGGACTATTTTATGAGACTGGGGTTCAGATACAGTTGCATGGATACACTGATGCTGATTGGGCTGGTAGTATTTCTGATAGACGATCTACCAGTGGATATGTATTCTCTTTTGGGAGTGCTGCAGTCACTTGGAGCAGCAAGGAACAGCCTACAATTGCCTTGTCGAGCACAGAGGCTGAGTACAGGGGTGCAGCAATGGCTGCATGTGAGGTAGCTTGGTTGCATAAGCTACTTTATGATATGCATCAGTCTACAGATGGGCCAGTTGTCATTTATTGTGACAACATGAGTAGTATACACTTGGCAAATAACCCAGTCTATCATGCTAGAACAAAGCACATTGAGGTGCATTATCACTATGTGCGAGAGAGGGTTTTACTAGGTCTTATTGATCTAGTTTATGTCAGCACAGAGGATCAGGTAGCTGATATATTCACGAAGGCATTGGGCGCAGAGAAGCTGCGCAAGTTCAGAGACCTGCTTGGTGTGCAGGAATTGGGATTGAGCTCGAGGGGGAGTGTTGAGATATCGAGCTCCACTCGTGATACGCCAGGGTGACCGTTGTATATTTATGTCACCGACTTGTCAGTTGCAGACGCGGTTGGTACACCGCCCATGAATAATAGCTACATGATAGCTATCCTTATCTACTCTAGTTCGTGGCTCAGTTGGTATGCCACCTTAGTTAGTTGAGTTTGGTTTGAGACCCATATATAGGGTTCTTCTATTTCTTTGTACTTGAGTTCTTTTTGGCTTACACAACTAAGAAGAGGAAAATTGTTTTCAGCCTCCACCCTTGTGTGTCTTCCCCCGTTGTGCAAGCAAGAAAGCTTCAAGCGAGACTCCTTCCTTCTCTCCCACAATCTTGACACAATGGTTGGCTTGGAGACCCTACCCATCCATCAAGTTCTGGAGCCCACAATAGATCGCTATGAGGTATGGGAGATCGTAGGGAGCCTCACTGGATGGCATATTGGGAAGGCACGATCCTAGGAGGTTTTTTGCAAGGAGAGACTTTCTATATAGGCGACTTTAGCAGAGCTCTAGACATCCATCATCCACTCCCTTTGCAGGACCAGGTGCAGGGCAGCAATCAGGAGCTCGTCAAGAGATGGGTTTTCACTTTATGCACACTTGGGCCAGTCATGACCTATTTTTCATGATGTAAGCAAGTAGCCTCAGATGGTGATACACCCCCTCCATCGATTCTTGCCCCCATCCCCCCTAGACCACCTTGAGAGGCTTGTATACTTGATATATATGTAACTCTAAATCACCTACAATTGAGCATGAGCACTTCTTTGTATTCACGATTTTTTCTGAAATAATATCATCAACCACACTTTATTTGCAAAAAAAAAACAAGGTAAAACTTGTCCAAGAAAACCCTAAGCAAGATTATGAGGAAACGCAAGTCCTTAATCCCAATATGGAAGATGGACCTCGAAAGGCTGTAGATGGTAACACCAATGCCAAGAAGGATAAGTAATTTCCAAAGAAGAAGAAAAAATACAAGAAAGAGGCACCAAAGCCAGTTCAAAAACCAAAGGAGAGAATGGTCTGGTGAGAAAAGAGATCTACTACTAGTTATCATGAATTTGATTTAACGAGTTTCCTTTGCGAAATAAGTTGAATGTAAACCTCCTGCAGTTGATTAAGTTGACTCCAAGAGTGCGTAATCAGTTTAAGAAGAATCTTTGCATTGGGTATATTGTTGAGCCCTTGGAAATAGCACGAGTAGGTGATGATTGGTTTGAGCATGTTGAAAAGCATTGTCCAAGGGTAGTAGCGTATGTTGATGGAGTATTAGTGAATCATTCTATAGTGGACATAGGATCCTCTTCCAACATTATCAGTTTTAAATTGATGTAGAGGTTGGGATTAGAAATTAAAAAAAGATGTCTCCATGATTCTCTGAATGGCTCATGAAATTTTAAGACAATCTGAAGGTTGCATTACTAAAGTCCATGTGACTGTTGCCAATGTGGAATGAGTTTTGGACTTCAGGGACATTAGGTTTTTAGAGCAACCTAGCTATCAATTATTGTATGGCAGGACATGGATATTATGATCAGACTATTAGATTGATATATCTGCTGTTGATTGATCTTTGGTAGAGGTGCTAGACATGTAGTAGTGGATGCCTACCATGAATCATGCAGCTATGACACATTATCTATCTACAAGGGGGATTTTGGGGCTGCTCTATCAAAGTTTGAAAACATAAAGATTAAGAAATAGGCACTATGATTTTTTATTATAGCAGGTGTTTTTTATTGGAGAGGAGTAGATGACGTTTATCACCATTGTGTAGTACCTAATGTGGTACCATTTATTCTTGAGGAGCTACATGGTTCAGCATGAGGGGGATATTTTGTTGACTGGATTATCGCCCAAAAATATCTATGTGCTAGCTATTGGTAACCTTGAAATTTTCAAGATGTTTTCAGTTATGTTAAGCATTATGATGTTTTCCAAAGACACGATGCTAGGGAGAATCGTAAGAAACCTCTAAAACCTATTTTGGTTACATTACCCTTTGAAAAATGGGGTATTGATTTTATGGGACCAATATATCCTTCATCAACTACGCAAGAGTGGTATATCATTGTAGCAATGGACTACTTTACAAAGTGGTCTAAAGCTCGAGAAATGGTGAATGATGATGCTAAGAAGATGGCCAGGTTCATTATGAAGCAAATTGTTTGTCGTTTTGGTCCACCTAAGGAGATAGTGTTTGATCAAGGGACACACTTATTGAACAAAGTTATCATAGCATTGACCAAAACTCTAAAGATTAAACATAATAAAACCACCCCGTATAATCCTCAAGCCAATGGTCAAGTTGAGAATACAAATAAATAGTTGGTGGGAATCTTATTGAAGATAGTGTTGGAAAGTAAGCGCGATTGGGAGAAGAAATTGTATATGAAAGTGTTGGCTTACAACATGACATTCAAGAGAGGCTACATGCCACACCCCATTCAAACTGGTATATCGAAAAGAGTGAATTTTTCCATTGGGAATAGAGCTACCCATTGTGCATTTCAACCTGAATCATTTGTTGGGAGAGGCAAAAGCATTACAAGAATGATATATTTTTCTTGCACATCTTGATGAGATTTGGTTGCAAGTTTTACTACATCAAGAAGTAGGGAAGAAGAGAATGAAAGCCCTTCATGATCTTCAAGCTAAGACATATAAATTTGTGATATGTCAGTTGGTGATGTATTATGATGCTCGTCATGAGCTATTTCCCAATAAGTTGGAACCCAAATGGGATGGACCATACAAAATTGTACATTTAGGAAAGAATGGATCTATAGCCCTTTTAGTAGATTTGCACGGAGTACAATTTAAGAATATAGTTAACTTTAATAAGCTAAAGCCTTACTATGTGTAAGGGCTAACATTGGGCTTGGTGCTTGTACAAGTCGATTCTTCATGATTCAACTTTAACATGCAATGGGTACCAAGATTATTGGTGGATGGGATGAACTATTCTCTATCTTGAGCATCTATATCTAGAGTAATGTTACCACAAAGGTCAAGTAATTTGGTGGAGTAAAGGTTATTACATTATTGAGTGGCAAGATGGATCTTTCATGTGGGAAATTAGGATCTACTACCACCATTGTCAACAAATTCTAACTAGCATTCCTGTCGGGTTCAGGAAACAAGGAGAGATTGTACCTGCTATACATCCCCTCTCTCAACTTGATTTTCATTTTCATAGGTATGAGTGAGCTGATTAGTATGGTGTGTCCTATCACTAAAGACTGTGTCTATACTTTGTGTTTGGAGACCAAGCTTCTAGAGGGCCCACTAAACATGTAAGTGTTGGTGTGGTCAATAAAGATTCCCGATGTAGGGTTGTCATGAAGATGGTAGTCTATTTAGGATCCTCTTTTACTAATAATATGGAAGAATATAAAACCTTGATCATGGGGCTGAATATAGCTGAGGTGGTGGTATTCATCGATTATTAGTAGAAGAGGACTCACATTTAGTAATCAATCAACTAAATGGGACCTATAGTGTGTAAGATCCCATCCTACGGATGTATCATCCCCCAGCCTTAGATATGTTACATATTTTTGAGATGATGTGAGCACACATTTTAAAGGCCATTTTTGAAGAAAAAAGAGCTCAGGAGATTGTAAAGGATCAAATTCTCATTCAAAATAAAACTAATGTGGATCAATGAGCTAGAGTTTTTCTAGATGGAGTTTGATTCGAGTCTTTTTGACCCCCCATTTAATCCCCGCAAGGTTTAGCATTATGAAGCAGCTATATGATTCGAGAACCAAAAAGTATATGACGGTGAGAAACTTTATAGATTTTGACATCACAAAGCCATGCATCTAGATGGATCTCAAATCCAAGCTTGTTTGCCCCTCCAAAATTGAAAAAACCACTTCATTCATAGTGTGAACAGGAAATGTTGAACTAGTTTTCTTTAAAACCAAAAGTTAAGCTTGTTTGAGATTTATGATACAAAGAGGTACAATTTTTGAAATGTGAGGGGCATCATTTTTTTGGCACTCCAAATTTGGTATTTTTAAATCATTTTTATGTAGTTGATCATCCTTAGAATCCTCTAGCAGCAAGTTCCTTCAATTCTTCACCCTCCATTACCACAAAATAGGTAAAAAAATAACACACTGAATGAAAAGATCTAATTTTAGTCTTTCTCTCTTGTCACGACCTAAAACAGGACCAAAACTAGATATACGCACTAGACAGGCCTCTCTATACTCAAATAATGCGCCCCCTCAGCCTCACAGCCAGGAGCGTCTAAGGGACACACTGCCCTAACTGCTATCGTGAATCTCACTATCGGAGCATTTGGAGTCAAAAGTCTACAATGGGGGTAAGAGACAGTAGGGTGAAGGGAGATTTGGGGAGAGAGGTAGACGTAATACAAGGGGTTCAAAGAAATAGAAGATGTAAAAGAATACTCATATAGGTAAAGCCTATCAATTTATTTTTGCATCCTGAGAAGATAAATCTCTTGTAGACCAAAAAGTGCATTAAAAAATAGATTCCTCTGTGCTGCTTTGACTGCCAATCTAATGCTTCCATTGGCTTTGAAAGGGGGTAAAATAATAGGACACTTGATCATAAATCTCCCAGATCACTCCTTCTTCTTCTCCTAGTTCTCGGAGTGTTGTTTGCTGCCTGTAAATTGTGATCGCACATCGTGCGATTTTGCTAATCCTTATTTTTGCATGAAATCCCCCAAAAATGGTTGAAAGCCACTTGCTTTTTTTTACATGTCATCCTATTCTAGAAATTTTTTACATCTTTTGGATATTTATAATAAATAATATCTAAAATATAAAAAATAGAGTAGACTTGTCCAAAAATCTAGTATTTTTGAACCATCCACACTACAAAACTACTACTAATGACTAACATAGCATTATATCTCTAGATCAATAAGAAAACCAAATGATGATGCACTTTAGATTTTTTCATACTCTGTCCACGAAATGGCACGATATCTACCCCCTCTACTCTGCATAACCAATGAAATAGATGAAGGAAATCAATTCCCCAAATTCTTTGCTCCTCATGGTTGGTCTCAAGTCAAGAAATGGCTGCCCAGTGAAGAAGCTACAAATCTAGTCTTTCTCTTTCCTCCCTCCTCTCTCCTCTTGATGGTTGTTCACACGCATGATCTTATGGAAGAAGGGGAAGGAATTGGATGCGAGATGCTGATGGAATAATGGAATCGGAGAGGAGGATATTGCAGATCAAAGTTGGAGAGAGCGTCAATGGCCATAAATGAGTGTCAGCGGCCTCTCAACCATTAAATACGTGCCTCCAAAATCGGGTTCCTATGTGTAAGTGCTCATTTTATTCATGTTATAAAAAATATACGATGAAATTGTTTGTAAATGGATACCTTTTACTGAAAATGCTGAATTTATAAAAATTTTTAAAGAAAGCCAAAAAGTTTAGTCCTTTAACAATTTACATTAAAATATGCAAAACTCGTAATTATGTAGTTTTCATGAAAATGATAAGTTTTGGGAATTTTGTTGTGATTTTGGGACTCATATGGAGTAGAAATGAATATAAAATCAATGTTCAATAATTGTTATCAGTACCAATCCAAAAATAAAAATAATTATAATTTTTATCTAAATAAATGAAGAAAAATAGTGAAAATTTTGTGAGAATTAGTTTTTTGTGCTAGAAAATTAAGAAAAATTATATTTTATGTCTGTGAATATATGGCATGGCTGTAGCATGAGGAATAAGACTCATTTCAATAGTATCTTCATGTTGAAGTCCATTTTTACCACTTTTGAGAAGAAAAACACATTTAAAATTTACTCTTTACACTTGTCAATGATGCATAACCTAAACGGTAGGGGGGAAGAGGAGTTTTGACATTGATTAGTTGCTAAGAACATATAAAATTTTGTTCTATATGTTTGTGCATATCATATAGGTTATTTTTTAAATTAAGTTAAAAGGGTCAAGCAACATGAGGATGCTCGGTGCTGACCCTTAGCAAGCGAAGCATGACATTTAGGCTGGAATCATTGAAAGAAATGTTTGTTGCATTTCACTATGCTGATTTATGAATCATAAAATGTTTGAGCACTATGGCATTTAGAGTTGAATTGCGCATATCACATGGTGTAACTCCTAGATGCATTGCAATTGGTTTCTTATACATATGATCCACACTGAGTTCTAAGATACCTAAGTTGTAGGTTTAGGCATTCAGGTTCCTTATACATATGATCCACACTGAGTTGTGAGATGCATGGAAATTGGTTTCTTATACATATGATCCACACTGAGCCACACTGAGTTGTGAGATGCATTGCAATTGGTTTCTTATACATATGATCCATACTGAGTTGTGAGATACCTGAGCTATAGGTTTAGGCATTCGGGTTCCCTGGGAAATTGTTAAGTGAGGAAATATCTTATCTCCTAGAATGTTATAAAATAAGAGTGGATTTTGTGACATCTTTGTTATTTGTGTTAGCGGTGCATCAAGGGGCAATTCCTTGAAGTGTAGGAGAGCTTCAATGGACCACAGCATTCAGCCGAGGGGTGCCTCCTTATGTTTTTGTTACGAGATGCTCGACATCGATCTATGTCTAGGGACTTTCTTTGAGGAGTATGGGGCTTAATCATTGGACTATAGTTGAAAACAAATGCAATGTCGTGCTACTACGTGGACACAGTGTGAAAAACTCTAGAGTGCATCATTTCTTACTAATCTAGAGAGTCAATGCCATATTAGTCATTAGTGTCAGTGTTCATAATGTGGATTTTCAGACTAGTTTAGCCTATTTTTTATATTTTAGATATTTTTTCTTGTAAATACCCAAAAGATATAGACAACTTCTAGAAAAGGATGACATGTAAAAAAAAAGTGGTTTTCAGTCATTTTTGGGGGATTTTATGCAAAAAGGATTAACAAAATCGTGCAATGTGCGATCGTAGTTTATAGGCAACAAACAACACTCCGAACTGGGAGAAAAATGAGTGATCTAGGACAATTTTGGCCAGGTGTCATGATAAATTTACCCCCTTTTTGGAGCCAACGGAAGCATCAGATTTGCAATTTGAGAGCAACTGAGGAAGCTATTGTTTTATGCATGTTTCTAGTGTATAAGAGATTTATCTTCTTAGTATGCATAAATAAATTGATGGGCTTCACCTCTATGAGTATTCTTCTACATCTTCTATTTCTTTAAACCCTTTCTCTTTCGTCTACTCCTCTCCCTAGATCTCCTCTCACCCTACTATCTCTTACCCTCCTGGTAGACTTTCGACCCCAAATTCTCCAATAGTAGTGAACCTGACGTGAAAGTCAACAGCATGTGTGTAAAGATGGGAGATTGTGTAGGTTCAAGTGGTGGTGATTCTTTACAAAAAATTGATGATTACTTTGTTGTAGCAACAAGAATAATAGCAGTTTTTGTTACAACATCAGATGCAAACTCAGTAGGAAGAAGAAAGAATTTATTCCTTAGCTGTAAATGCATTACAGGTGTAGTGGGATAGGAATTGAAGCAGTTTAAGGGTCAAAATGTTTTGGCTTCATCTAGTTATATGAAGAAAAGATGTTGTTTCATGGGGTACTATAGTATGCATGGAGTTGGCATTTCTCCCATTTGGCCATGAATGAATTGCATGATTGGATTGATGAGTTAGAGATGGTGATTGGGTAGCTTTTAAGAAAGCTTTGAAAGAAGACTTTTTCTTGGAAGATACAGGATTGGTTACTAAAAAGACATTTATAGATTGGATTGAAAAGCCCAATAAAGTATTCGCTACTACAACTTTACTCCATGAATTTGAAAGTCAGATTGCAATGAGCAGCCATCACTGGAGAGTCAAAAAATTGATTTGTTTCTAAAGGTTGCAAATCCTATCTTGTAGGAGAAGCTAATTAATTATTTAGAAGATGTTTCTTCTGAAATGAGACTAAAATCAGATTGGGCTAATGTAATTGAGGCAATGCATATGTTGGTAAAGAGAGAGTGGATGAAATTAAGATGGGGTACATGCACCACACTTGCCAGTGCTAAGAAGGGGGTTGAAATTGTAGCCACGGTGCTTGTAGCTATGGCAGAACAACTAGCTATACATGTTGGTCAGCTCTTAAAGGTGATGATGGGGAATGAATCAAGGGCATGTGTGATTTGGGGTCGAATTTGACAGAAATCAATGCAAAGGTTAAAAAATTGGACGTCAAGTTAGAAGAGAAGGGTCGGGCAACAACTCAAAGGCTGTATAGAGAAGAATACAATAGGAGATGCATTTGGTGTGACAGTTTACAGCATGAAAAGTGAGGCTGTATAGCCTACCATGAAGCGTAAGCAAAAAGATTAGTCTTTTGGAAAGATGGAAAAATACATTCAACAAAAACTCATCTTCCAATAGAGCTAAATTTTGAAAATGATGGCATGCAGAAGACAATGGAAGATATGGCTACAAGGACAACATTTGTTGCCATAGATGCAGCCACATATGGGTTGAGAATTGAAAGGATTGATGAAGCTCTTAAAAGAGGCATGGCGGAAGCAAAATCACATGTTTGAATGTAAGCATTAGATTGCATGGAAAATGTAAAAATAGCAAAGTCTGAATTGGTTGATGCAAGTCTGAGTGGTATACAAGGGACAACAGGATGGAGTGTACTAGTGGATTCATTTTCAGCCTATGGTTATTTGGCTAAGATTCATAACTAAGAAGCTCTCGTGGAAGAAAAGAGAAGAAGAGATGAGAATAGTGCTAGTCCTTCCTCGTCAGGCCCATCTAAACGCATAGCACAAAGTAAAATGGAACAGTAGAAAGAGGTTGAAAATGCCATACTTGAGCATGTTATGGAGAATCATCTAAGGAGAAGAAACAAGAAAGGAAGAAAATGGGCAATTAGCCTAGTTACAGATTACAGTTGAATCTTGAGAATGCCATAAATCTTAAAAAGGTCTTAGAAGATCTCATACTTGGTAGTAGAGTGCAATTCACACTTGGAAAAGTTCTTGGAATCGCAAAGCGTGAATTTCATGATGCAATAATTGATATATTGAAATGAAAAATATATTTTGATGGTGATGTTTTGCAAGCATTGATGCAGGTTGACAAAGACATAGAGAAACAACTTCAGAGGAAATATGATGATGCATGTAATGCTGATGTTGAAAATGGATTAAATGGGAGTGTAGACAGTAAGCTTGTGGCTGAAATTGGTCTTATGGGCTATATCAAGCATAGACAGAAGGCTATGTATAATGGGAATGTCCATCAACAAGTACATGAAGAAGAAGATACTCATTTTATTCCATGCATTCGTTATTCATGAACTCATTAGGATTGTACTACAATAGAGACAATGGTTAACGTGGGAGAAATAGATACACGTTGCATAGCTCTCTTGGATCATGGTTCCAAAATCCATGTTATGGCACACAACTTGTATGAGAATGGAGGTTGGCCGATTGATGTAGATCTGGGATGGCGCATGCAGGCAGCAAATAACTCATTAGGGGATCTTTATACGGCTTGTCCCAATGTACCCATGACTATTGGAGATGTTAGGGATGAATATAAATTTTTTGTGCAGGATTCATGTAATTATCCGCCGGTGATTTGGGGGCAGCCCTATATTTTGGAATCAAGGCTGGAAACAAAACCCTTGGATGATGGTTCTTCATATGCTCGGGTTGGGAGTAAAGAAAATACAAAGAAGGTACAGTTTCTCACTGTTTGTGTGAGTCATCCCCGCAATCAAGGTAGGCTATGGGATAATCCCATGCCACCTAATACATGTGAGTTTAAGGGTTTTTAGATAGCACTGTTGGAAGTGGAGGCTATGGTAGTGCCTCTAGGACGAGAATTATGCCTCTAAGAAAAAGGGAAACTGTGTTTGTGTCTGGATTTCAGGAATGGATAGCATGTAGTCTTGGTAGATTTAAAAATATTTCAGCCATGTGTAGGGCTAAAAAGAAATATGTAGGATGGGCTAAAAAAGAACTGAAGACATATGGTTTTATGGCTATAAATGAAGGTATTTCAGGGCTCTTTTCAAGGCTGGTTGATGTTGATACAGTAGCTAAAATTTGTGTAGCAATTAATGTTGAAAACATGGTAGAAAAATAAGTTATTTATGTTGACACTTTAGAGATGTAGGAAGTCATTCAAGTGTTTGCTGAGCATGAATATTAGGGGCTGCAAAATAGAACTAAAGTAAGGGTGGATAGAAAGTACAAAACAATTTCAAAGAAGGTTAATCTTATGGCTTTGCCTTTACCACCTGAACTTGATGGGTTGGTTAAAAAAGTGACTCAATAGCCTAGTTTACGGGATCCACATAGAGTAGGACATAAATTTAGAGCTGAAAATTTACAAAAGTTGAAAATTGGTGATATAAGATTTCTTTTACCTGCTGTAAAAAGAGCTTGTGTCTTGTAGATATTGGCAAGGCATGGTAAATCCTTTGCATTTCACCTAGGTAAAATTGGATGTGTTGATCCACCAACCATAGTTGCACCTATGGTGATTTTTACAGTACCTCATGTGTCATGGAATTTAAAGCATATTCTAGTGCCTCAGGCATATTTGCAAAAGTTGCTAGAGCTTTTGAACGAGAAGATTAGAATGCAGATTTTGGAGCCTTCTTCACCTCCATATTCAAATCAGTGGTTTATTGCTCCAAAGAAGAATGGTGCTTTGAGGTTTATACAAGATTCACAACCAGTTAATAAGGTCAACATAAGGAATGTTGGAACAGGCTCGATAGTGGATGAATTTGTTGAAGCATTTGTAGGCAAGGCAATTTACTCTATAGGTGATTTATATTTAGGATATGATCAGTTCCAGCTTGCATTAGAAAGCTGAGATATCACTATCATGAAGACGCCACTTGGATTGCTTAGGATGTCTATGCTTCTATATGAAGCAACCAATTCAGTGGCACATATGATGAATGCTATGCATAAAGTCTTGAGGGAGTATATTCCTCAGTTAACCTTACCCTTTCTTAATGATGTGCCGATAAAAGGGTGTGATATCCATGAGAAGAATGAAGAGCAGAATGAGCAAGGATATAGAAGGTTTTTGGCTGATCATATTGTTGATTGTGATAGGATTTTGAGCCATCTTGAAGAAGTGCATTTGACTCTATCAGGAAAAAAGTTAGTTTTTGGAGTGGAGGAAGTATTAATTGTTGGGCATATGTGTGGAACATATGGAAGAATGTCCTCACTAGTAAAGATTGATGCCATAATCAGGATGTAAGAGACATGTTCGAATGTATTCGAGGTAAGAAGATTTTTGGGTAAATGTTTCTTTTACTTGATATGGATTTCACATTTTGCTCATGTGGCTGAAAGTTTATATTAGGTCTTGAGAAAAAGGAAAAAGTTTTGGTGGGGTAAAAAGCATACGAAGGCAGTTCAAAAAGTAAAGAGTTTATTGATTTTAGCCTCAACATTAAAGAGAGAAAATTACCCTACTGGTCCTCTAAGGCCTCTAGGTTGTTGAAGTCTCCTCCAACAATCCAAGAGTCCACCTTTGGGAGTCCTACTACAATCTCCACCGAGAACCTGCTACATGCTCGGACCTTAGTAGGGGCATGGACATTGAGGACTCCAAGGCACTATCCAATCTAATCCATAGAACCCTCCTTGCCACACTCGTCCCATAGCCCCATACACAAGTGGTGAGGCTTGGTCCAATCGAGGTGCATACACTGCACTCCTACCGTGGACACCAATGGAGTGCTCCCAATAAGTGTGTGAACTACCCAAGAGTACCTTCCCTATCTACTGGGCCTGGGCGAGAGTGAGCTTGTGCTCTTGTAGTAGTAAGATGTTGATTCCTCTTGTAAGGGTAGGCTACAGCTCCTGCTAAACAATCAACTTCCTAGAACCACGTGCTTCACTATAGTGGAGGCTATTCACATTCCACGATGCGAGATGTAAGCTCATAGGGAAATCTATGATTGATCGAACAAGCAACTGTTCGGTGTGGAAGCTACTAATAAAGAAGAGGAGCTATGAGGCATGCAAATATGCTTTGTTTCCAGCTTGGATGGTGAAATCCAATCCCTCATGGTAGCCCTCAAGTGGACCATAGGGGTGATGGATGCACCTGGTGGTACCACCACGGCATATATCAGCCATACTGAGAGGCAAGACTTTGTGCACTGGTAGAAATGGGCCACCTTTGTGCCAAGGGCCACTCAATCACATTCTTTAGATCCTCTCCACTATGGGAGGCTTGAAAGATAATGCTTAGATGTGGGACCTCGGCCCTAGCATAGGCCCCAACCCACCAGTTGATGTCCATCATGCAACCTGGCCGTTGAGAAAAAAGTGTCAGTCCTCCTTCTCCCATCCAATGGGAGATGTGTTTTTCCACCTAGCTCTTCACCTCCTCCTCTATCTGAGTCATCTTCTAGTCTCTTGTGTAAGAGGTCTAAACAAAGAAAGCATAGTTTGGTCCATTTGGTTGTGCTAGTAGAAGGGCCTTGCACTCCTTGACTTGCATACCGCAAAGATTCCTACTTCTAGGGGTAGTGGGAACTCTCTGCACTCCACAACTCTCAAGTAGGACCATGGCCCATTGCATAAGAACTCCTATGGTAGTAGTTGCGCTTGTCTCGGGAAGTGTGACGGGCCGTATGGATGGATGAATTGGTGGCTATGTGAGGAGGCTAGACTACCTGTGAGTGGAGGATATTGATGTATGGGGGTCTTCACCTATTATGGGGGGGATGAGTATGAGGGGGATCATGTGTACTGTGTGGGGTTAAGGGGAGGTGGTCAGTGGGGTTGATGATGAGGATGGAAAGGATGAAGGGATGGAGGGGTGGTTGGATGCATAAGGCAGGTGTGGGTGGGGGGCCAATAGCTCTAGAGGGGGGGACTATGGGCTAGGGTCGAGGGGGAGGGGGTGGGGGGTGTGGGCCCACAGGTGAGGTGGCCTGTGATGCCTCAGTTGGGGGTGGATGTTTGGGCCTAAGGTCCTATTAGGTGGAGTGCATGGTGCTCTACTGGGGGGGCGACGCTCACCCTCCTGCACCCTACTGCCATGGCTACGTCTAAGGGGGCTGACTATGGACCCCCTTGTCATGTAGACCCATGTAAAGCCTATCAGAAATGTTACCTTGGCTCCAAAGTGCATTCACTCTGCTAGATCATGACCAAATTCATGGCAACATAGGCACTGCCTTGGCTACCCAGTCCCAATAACTTGCTACCTGCTTGCCTCGATCTCTAGAAACAATGGTATATTATTTGTCTCCTTCCTTGCCACCCGTACCTTTGGGACTCCTGCGGCTCTCAGAGTGTCTGCAAAAGAGGCAAGAAGCATAGTGCCGAAGAGCCATCCAAAGTCTTCCACTAACTGGCGATACTCTATCACCAGTTTGGGGAAGAGTAGGGTGAGTGGGTGTCTAAGGAACCTGTTGTGGAGTGCGAATGCCTCCACTATGAAACCACTATACCAGGAAACTATGTAGATGACCCCCTTTGTGGAAGCATAGAGTGAACAAGGCTAGTTGCTCCCAGGTTGCGTCTAATGCGGAGGTGAATTGTATCATGAAGATCCCTTGATCCATTAGGAACGCCTCCACAACGTATGTTGTGTTGATGTGCAACGTAGAGTGAAGCCAATCCCGAAGCTAGGTAGTGTCCAACTACCTAACCAAATATGGATGTTTCTTTAAGCTCTAGCTTTGTGACCCAAACGGCTAAGAGCTATTCCTCAGAGAGGACGACACACAAGGTGCTTGACTGGGGGGGGCAATCATAGAATGCACCGGCATCCTATTAGAGGTTTCCATTGTGCATCCCTATCGAGAACCTACCTATCACACTACTATGCTACCGCAGGAGAAAGTTTCCACAGAGGAAGGGAGCAACTGGAGGGGGAGATCGATAGTTGGGGGGGAGTTGCTATTTTCTATGTAGGTGGTGGATCTGCTACCTGACAAGGCTTGAGCTCAAGGCAGAGGAGGTGGGGACAGTGCATAGGGGGGTCAGAGTAGGGTGGATGGCCAATCCTTGCCTGGCCGAAAGGAGATAAGAGGGGGATTCATAAGGGAATAGGCGAGGCAAGGGTGGGTGACTAGGGGCAGAGAAGACAAAATAGGAGTGGGCGAGACAGGCAAGGTGAGCGGAGCAGGTGGGGCGGGCAGGGATAGGTAGGTTGGGCGCAAGTGGAAGGTAGATCGAGCATAGGCATAGCAAGTAGAGTGGCAAGTCGAGCACAGGTGACAGGATCAGTCACATATGTGGCGTGATAGTACACGTGGGGATGGGGGAAACCATTGCGACACGACAAACTAGAGCTTTGACCTTGCCAAATCATCTTTACCTTGTCTTTATTGGCTTCTTTACCCTTTTGACCTCTTGTAAAAACTCCTAGCTTAGAAGCTTTAGTTCCATTGACATAAACAACTTCTATAAGATTAACTCCAATTCCATTGGGTAGCTCCGCTACTAGAGCTTTTCCCCTTTGTAATATTTGTTTTGGTCCCTCAACTTGCTGGAGATTATTTTCTTATACTTGATGATTAACTGGACTTGGCTGTTTACTTTCTTATTGGAGAGAGCTAATCTTACTCCTATAGGTACTATTTGGGTGGCTAGAATTTTTGCATATGTCATATTTTACATATGGACAATTCCTACAGAAATGTTGGCTACCACACAACTTAGAACTAAATCTTGTGGGGACACCGTTGTTGTGCCGCTATGCGCACACTGTGTAAAAAAATCTAGAGTGTGGATTCCTTTTAGATTTAGAGAGCCAATGCCACTTTAGGCATTAGTATTAGTGTCCATGGTTCAAAATATTAGATTTTTTTTGACAAGTTTTTAGTCAATTTTTGATATTCTAGATATTATCTCTTGTAAAAATCCATAAAATTATAGATAACTTCTAGATTAGGAGGACATGTAAAAGAAAGCATGTAGCTTTTAGCCAATTTGAGAGGATTTTATGTAAAAAAAGAGATTAGCAAAATCGCGCGACGCGCGATTGCTGTTTTCAGGCAGTGAACAGCACTTCAAAAGTGGGAGATGAAGAAGGAGTGATCTAGTAGGATTTTGGTCAGGCATCCTAGCAGTTAACCCCCCTTTCGGAGTCATTGGAAGCATCAGATTGGCGATCTGAGAAGCATAGACGAAGGTATTATTTTGTGTACGCTTTTTTCTATTAGAGTTATATTTTCTCATAATGGTGAAAGAAACTGACAGGCTTCATCTCTGTTAGTATTCTTCTATATTTTCTAATTTTTTTTGGGAGTATTCTTCTACATCTTCAATCTCTTCAAACCCCTTCTCGTCTACTCCTCTCCTTGAATCTACCTACACCCTTTTGTCTCTTATCTTCAAGAACTTGGCTTGAAACCTTCAACCCTTCTCTTATCTCTGCTATCTCTGAAGTCTAAGCTCTTGAACCCCCATACATTCTTCTCTTGCCAAACCCTTGTGGCGACCTTCAACCCTACGCACTGCGATATTGGTGAACCCGACATGAAGATCGATGTAAGAGAACTCCAAGATTGGGGATTCTTCAGGAGATACTCTACAACAATTGGTGCGCACACTGCAACAAACTCAGCAAAACAAATCCAAATGTTACAACAACAACAAAGGCAAGATGAAGAGAATATTGATTCCACAGGTATCAAGGCCCTAGAGGAAGTTGGGTGTGAATTAAAATAATTTAAAGTTCAAAATGTCTCTGTTTTATTCACTTATATGTTGAAAAAATGCTATTATTTGGTGTACCACAACATGCATGGAGCCGTTATTTTGCCAAACTAGCCAAGCATTCTCTTTAAGAAAGAATCCATGGTCTTTTTCAACAAGATGCGGATTGGGATACATTCAAAAAAGCCCTAAGCAAAGAATTCTTCTTAGAAGACTCTGGCCTAATGACGAAGAAAAGTTTCACTGAATGGGTTGAAAAACCCAACAAAGGTTTAGCTGCAACAGCTCTATACCATGAGTTTGAAAGTAAATTTGGACAACTTGATGCTGAAGACCAACAAAGTATAGAAGGTCAGAAGATTGAATTATTCCTTAAGGCTGCAGATCCCATTCTGCAAGAGAAGCTTGCTGATCGCCTAGAAGATGCTACCTCCGAATCAGGAGTCAAGACTGCATGGACAGATGTTACTGATGCAGTTAACATGATTGCTCGAAGAGAGTCGATGCGACTAAGATTGGGCTCTATTTCAACTTCAACAACTCCATTGATGGATCTTGTTCCACCTTCGAAATCCCTTATTCCTTTGACTAATTAACCAACTCTTTCTTCTTCTATTCCTTCTAAAAATGATGTAATGGATGAACTCATTAAAAGCATGCATGACCTTTATCTGAATCTTATAGAAATTAGTTCCAAAGTAGAGAAGCTGGATGTCAAATTCAAAGAGCGAGGATGAGCATCAACTCAAAGACCCATGAGAGAAGGTTTTAAGAGGAACTGTATTTGGTGTGATAGCCAACAACATGATAAGAGGGAGTGTTCTACCTTCCGTGAGGCTATAGCACAGAAGCTCCTATTTTGGAAAGACAGGAAAATTCATGCGGCTAAAACTGGTCTTCCATTGGAGCCAAATTTTGGCAATGGTGGAATGAAGAAAAGATTAGAAGATTTAGATGTAAAGAATGCCTATGCAGCAATTGATGCAGCTACTTATGGATTGCAAATTGAGCCAATTAAATCAAGTTTGAAAGCATGTAAAGCTAATGTGCAATCTAAAGTATGGATGCATGCACTAGATCAAATGGAACGTGGTAAAGCAGCCAAAGAAGATTTGGCTAATGCTAGTCAGTATATTTGAGAAATAATTAGTTGGAAAGAATCGGTAGATTCTTTTTCTACCTTTTCACATTTGGTTGACGTCAATCATAAAGAAGTTTTGATTGAAGAAAAGAGAACAAGAGAAGATGAACCAAGGCCTTCCTCTTCTGACCCTTCGAAACGGGTAACTAGAAGAATGCCTAAACAACCAAAGCTTGCTGAAAATATAACCCCAGATCAAGAGATGGAAGATGTGCAACAAACAAAGAAGACCGAAGGAAAGAAGAAAGGCAAGCAGCCATGCTACAAATTGCAGTCTGACATAGAATTTGCAACTGATCTCAAACGAGTCCTAGAAGAATGAATTCTAGGAAGAAAAGTTGAATTCACCTTAGGCAAAATTCTTGAAATTTCCAAACGTGAATTCCATGATGTAATTATTAATGTAATCAAGAGAAAAAGACAACATGTTGGTGATGAAGCTGAAAAAATAGTGCATGCTTTTTTGCAAGTTCTTCGAGTTTTTGTGCAGGATGAAGAGAAGCTGACTTCATAAGGAATTCAACTTGAAGCAGTTAAAGAATTAATTGTAGCAATTGAAGCTGAAGATAAAGAAAACCTGAATGCAAAAATTAAAGTGAAAGCTGAAAATGTAATGGTCGACTGGTCTAAACGAGTTGGGTAGCCCACCTCTCAAAAAGAAGACCATCTACAGTACATGCATGAGGAAGAAGAGGCTCAGTTCATTCCAAGCAGTCACTACTCCCATACGCATTGGGCAAGAGCAACAACGGAGACAATCGTCAAAATTGGAGAAAAAGAAACACCATGTATTGCACTCTTAGACCATGGCTTGGAGATAAACGTCATGGCAAGGAGTCTTTATGAAAGTGGAAGATGGCCCATAGATGTTGATCTAGGTTGGCAAATGAGAGCTGCAAACAGCTCTTCTGGAGAGAGTTATATGCTGCATGTTGTAATGTGTAGGTAACTATTGGAGACATAAAAGACAATTTTCACTTTTTTGTTCAAGACTCTTGTAGTTACCCTATCATTCTTGGACAACCTTACATTTCTAAAGTCCGCTTGGAAACAAAATCTCTTGATGGTTCTTCCTATGCTCGAATCCGAAGCAAGGATAATGAATGAGTTGTCCAATTTCTTACTGTGTGTGCTAACCATCATTGAAACAAACATCGACTGCATGATTATCCTGTGCCTCCTAATGCTCGAGAATTCAAGGGTTTTCGGGCTGCACTACTATAAAAGGAGGCTATGGTAGTGCGTCATGTAAAAAGATTGAACCTCCTCATGCAATAGAAACTATATCCCTAGCAAATTTATATGTATGTACAGCCAATAGTATGGGCTGTTATAAGTCTCTTTTGGCCATGACTAAGGCTGAAAGAAAACATTTATGTCATGTAAAAAGGGAGCTAAAAACTTATAACACGATGGCTGAAAATGAAGATATTTCGGGCATTTTTTTTGGACTGATTACTACAGACACATTGGCTAAAATATATGCAACTGCTCATGCAGAAAATCAGGTAGAAAATCAGTCCATAGAAGTATGTACATTGGATCTTTATCAAACAATTCAAGAATTTGTTGAACATGAAGACAATGGTTTACTCAACAAGGTTGAAGCACAAGTGGAGACAAAATATAAGACAGTGGATAAGAAAGTCAAACATGTGGCAGTCCCACTGCCTCCTGAAAGTGAGAAGGGCTCACTGATAGGGCAGCAAATCAACCAAGTCTTCGTGATCCTTCCAACATTGGTCACAAGTTCACATATGAAAGTATAAAAGAGCTTAAAATAGGGGAAAATTCTTTCCTTTTTGTAATATATTAAATATATAAAAGAATTTTTTTTCGCCCCACGTCGGCGTATCGAGCTGGCGTGTGTGAGTGGGGATGGAGGAGCCAGCAAGCTCCTCGCTGGAGCTTCCTCGGCTCCCTCACCATGCATGCTGACAGGTTAGGGGGGAAGGATTCCCTCCCCTCCCCTATAGAAGAAGGAAGGGCCGTAGTTGCAAGGGACGAAGAGAGGAGGGAGGAAACAAATACTGCTGCCGTCGACATGCTGTGGGAAGAGGGGGAGGTCCGCCATATCGCCACCGCCACTGATGATCAGGTATGAAGAGATGCCACTTGCTTCGCTGGGTCATGGCCATCTGACCACATTCAACTTCATCATTCCATCTCCTCTCCCTGCCATGACTGCAACCTGAAGCTTTAGAAGCTTCTAGAACTTCTAAAGGCCTCCTCCCAAGCCCCCTTTCACGTGGTGCATTAACCCCTTTTCCGGGGTACAATTAAACCCCTTTCCCAGGTATGTTAAAGCCTTTCCCGTGATGCATTAAACCCAAGACCCTTAAAAATTCACCTTACTCTAGGAAGAGAAAACCCTTAATCCCCGTGCCTAAAACCATAAGTCTCGTCTTGTGTTTGACCCCATGTTTTACCCTCATATGTTCTTTTTCTTTTGTGCACTCCTAAGCCCTTTCTAAACCCCGTACATGCCTTTTTTCCCAACTATAAAACCTTGTGTTATTTTTCAACTTCACCTTAGGGTTTGAAAAACTCCCAAATCCTTCCATTCCATTGCCAAAGATATCCCAAGGGCTTTCATAGATGTTTATGAAGCCACGCTCACGCATAATTTTTCCACCGTGATTATATCCTATAGAACCTTTATCCCTTAAGCTTACAAACCTTTTTCTCTCCAAAGAAGCTAGGATTTTAGAGGTCTTATTATTCCTTTTGGTGGTTAACTTTTTGAATGACTTCTTGCCTCGAAAGATAGACGGTGGAAATCTAGAAGAAAGAGCAAAAGATGCATTCACAATCAAACTGCGATGCCGCCTAAGAAAGTCCAAGGAGTAGTTGCGGGAGGATCATCTCCTGGTATCCATGTGGATATCTCACCGCAAAACCAGGTTTTTTTTTCTTCTTGGTTTTAAATCAGTTTTAAATCAATCAGGCAAAGAGAAATTGATAGGGATAGGCTATATTTTTCCGAGTTATTTACAATAAAGGAGTTTAGTCTAATTGAACAAATGATAATGTATAGAACATAGTTTCATTCGAATAGCATCATGCATTATAAAGAGTTACGAGCAAGATCATCTACTTATTATAGTAGTGTATTTCAGTTAATTCCTGAAGGTATAAAAGCTGCATCTTGCACCATTAACCCTATTCCTTTAGCAACGATTCATCATGAAATTCATGAAAGGTTTTTTTTCTCGTTACTCAAATTACTAGGAAGTTATCATTGCTAACTGCTTTTCTTTGCAAGGAAAAGATTATTATTTGGCATGAGTTCGTTTGCAAGGAAAAAGGAAGGTTAAATTAAATTCATTGACTGAAAAATCAATTATCACAAGGATAACAAATCGTGACGAGGTGATCAATATTACCTTCCAAAAGATAACTAAACCAATCTAAACTTAGAAATACCATGCTGAAGAGAAAAATACGCCTCAGAAATGATTTAAAGACCAGAGAAACATTTATACCTTAAGCACTTGACTACTTTCCTTATTGTAGGGTCAATAAATTCGTAATGATAAAGGACTAGGGTTTATCCATGAGGTTCTTAAAAAGAAACCCTAGGTTCGACATACGTCAGCTTAAAGAAACTTAAACGGATTATTTCAACGCAGGACTTGCGCAGCAAGTACGAAGTCATGTAGTCTTGTGACTGATTCACAAGACGAAAGGGTAAATAACCTCAACAAGGATGGGAGATCCTTACTCAAGTTATCTTGCAAATGGATGTATTTTTGGATATCCTTCTAAATAAGTTATAAACCGAAAACTAAAGTATCTAATGAACTTCAGAGTTGACCAAGTTGGGTTAATAAGGTACGCCCTAACCTGGACTATAAAGGATCTCGCCAAGTTGCAAGACACCTTGGGAACGAGTGCTGATACACTCAAAAGGAAAGAATAATTCCTTAGCAGTTTGCCAAACAACACGGTCGATTTAATGGAAAGGTTTGTGCTTGCTAGAGATTTTTGAGCATTGTTTGAATTATGAATTACAAATTAAACGAATACCTATACTTCAGGTTGAAGGCCTGAAGGGAGAGGCAGTTTCAATTACCCTCGACTGCCTGTCTAACCCTAACCAAGGGGGTTGTTGACCGTGTCGGGAACGTGGACCGAACCAGTCGCGAGAGGTCTCTCCGTTGAGCTCTACTTGGAGCAGGAGGATGCTTGGATGTGAGGGGGGGCTCTGGCCGTAAACCCCTCGCCTTCCGGGTCCTGCACAAGAGGCTAACATGACTCGGGATTGGATCTCGAGGCCCGCATACTAGTCTACGAGCAGAAGCTTGGAATAGTGATCACTATGGATTACTGGATAGCTTTCGGGCAGATTATGGACAAGCCTACGCGTGGAACTCCTTGTATTTCAAAGATAAAAATGATGATATGTTAATAAAGAACTTGTTTGATATTGTTTTTCTATGTCACGTGATAAGATTACGTGAATGAACCAGTGTTTAACGGATTAATTATAGAAGATGGTTGTTACATGTCAAACTAATGTGTTAGATAATTGCATAACTAAAACAAACCGAGGAAAGTGCGGAGGATGGGCCATAGGTCCATCCTGCGGTTGGGTGGTCTCGGTTAGCCGGGAACTTTTCTCAAAGAACAGCGGGATGATCGTCAAAGAAAATGAATAACAAAAGCGATGACCTAGAGTTATGTCTTAACCGATTTACGCTGTTCTAGGGGAACAGAATGGGACTATGCCTTATGGAAGAGAGGTTGAGCTTTGCATCCCTCTCGTTTCCCATTCTCCTTGAACTAAGTGCAGCGTGAATCCACTTCGAACCCGGCATTTCTGCGTAAAGTAGTTCCCTTGGGTCTGATGCTAGTTGCTGTTAGTTAATGACCAGTCAGGAAAACCCTAATTCCAGTTGATCCTAAGTGGGAACGGCCAAGATACTTCCGCTACGTGGCAGACGCGGAAAGACCTAGATCGCAAATCCCGTAACATTCCATGGGAGTGCCGGGTGGAGCTTTCTAGACATCCCTTCCGATGGACTGCTAAGACGTGTCCTGGATGAGACGAAGAGGACACGTTACAGTTGGTATCAGAGCCGACCAATAACGGAATTGCTTTTATTAAATCTCAATTAAAAGAAGTAAAGAAATTGTTGCTGTCCAAAACATTTCCTTATCTTCAATGCTGTCTTGCAGAATTATGAAGCGTGCAACAAGTTTTTGGTATTTCAAGTCATGTTTATGACTGCAATGCATTCTCCACTTGATAGACAAAGAATTGGGATGATGAATATCCTGGAGCAGATTTATAATCCATCACCTCTATACATAGAAGGAAGATGGACGGGGTCTTCTAGAACTTACTATATAGCCACCCACCGGTTTGCTTATCTACAGACCAACCTAAAAAGGATCAAGTGGTTGGAAGACTTGAAAGTCGTGAAGTTGTTCGTCTTTGTGGAAGTTCACGTAAATTCGACTTTACATATCCAGGGTCGGAGGGTTGAGATGAACTCATATGTATATGAGGAAGTAACCCGTGTAATACCAGCCAACAATATTAAAGTGTTGGGCCGCCATGAGAAGTATGGATTCCAACGGAAAGGGTATCCTGAACTTCCAATGACTTATTGATTCCTAAAGATCCATGACCCAAAACCCTACTATTACTCAATTCCTATAGATAAATGCAATATAACATTGTTCTCCCCAAACTAAATGTAACAACTGACTTATCATCACACGAAACGTTGTATTCAAAAGGGCTATGCCCATGTAAATACAAATAAAGACTTCTTTTTATCAATATCTGGTTGTGCATAAGAGTTGTTAAAAAGATAAGTAGTTACATTGTTTACGAGATAGTTGACCTAAAAATGAAAGATAAGCTAACGTCAATTATCATATAATAACGTTAAGAAAACCTTTATTTAGGCACAACCCCAGGTACAGGTTCCAAATCCGCCTCCTACATCAAGTACTGCTGTGATCCAGGAGAAGAAGTTCCTCCTCAAGCAGATAAAGCCACCCGAGTTTGACGGGAGAGGCAGATTCGTCCAGGCTGATGCTGAAATTTGGATTGAATTCATGGAGGATTACTTCGAAGCAGCTGGTACTGCACCTACCAATCAGGCTATGCTCGCCAAGTTAAAGCTCACCGGCGAAGCCAGACTTTGGTGGAAGCAATGGTGCAGGGATCAAGGGATTTCAGAGGAATCCGTTACCTAGGAGAAGCTGAAGAAAGCCGTGCAGGGAAGATACTTACCACCTACATATCGCACGCAGAAAATGAACAAGTTCTACGAGCTAAAACAGTTAGAACTCACTCTTGACGCATACTACTCTAAATTCTTCTCACTTTTAAAGTATGCGTCACAGATGGACATGACGCAGCAGGTGTCCAAATTTTGTGCGGGCTTAAATCCACCAGTAAATACCCGTCTCGAATCTATGCGTCCATCAGATCTTCAGGATGCACTCATTCGAGCGGCGCCTATAATTCAGGAGGTGCAAGCTAGACCAAGGGGTAACAAAACTTGATCTTATAATGACCCGAACAGAGGTGCATTCAGACCTCAAATGAAGAGAGTTCAAGGTCATAATAAGGGACAAAGAAAGAAAGCAAGGACAAATAACGTCAACAAATTTGTTCCTACTCAAAGTAATGGCCGAAACCTCCATTGTTTCCACTGCAACGAACCCTGTCACTTCAAGAGGCAATGTCCCAAGCTCAGCGGAGGACATCGCCAAACTCCTTTCCAAGGAGCAGGCCGTGGTCAAGGAGCCGCCACCCGTGGAAGAGGAAGAACCGCCTGCATTGCCAATAGGCAAAGATGCGAAGAAGTAGAAGAGGAAGATCCGGCTATAGAAGCAAAATTCGAAAGAGCGACAATCCATGCCGCTTTACACAAGAAATGGCCGAATCGCCAGTTCTCGGTGATTCAGACACCGTCGGACTATCAAGGTAAAGGTTTCAAAACCTTGATTGATTGTGGCAGTACACATTCCTTTATCTCACCAGCATGTGCAAAAAGATTAGGAATAGCCACAGTAGAAGCACCTACCCTGCTTGTGGAATTGGCAAATGGTCGTGAGGTAGCTTGTATCAGGCAAACTGCTAAGGTAGAATTCTTTCTGGGAGGAAAGAAGACTTCAGTCAAATTCAGAGTCATGAATTTAGGTATCCATGAGTGTCTACTCGGGATGGATTGGCTTAAGCCCAACAAAGCCCACATTCACTGTGGAAAGGGTCATGTTTCCTTTCAAAACTTTGAAAGGGAATTTGTCACAACTCAAGGTGAGGCAGGAGTGCCAAGAATCCAATTGGCCAAAATATCTCGGATCATAAAAGGAGTCAGAAAAGGATTACCCGTTTACTTGATCAAACTCAAGAATTTAGATCAAAAGCAAGAGTCTCATGAAGGGCCTTCATGGCTAAAGGGATACGCTGACGTATTCCCTGAAGAATTATCTGAACTTCCGCCTCAAAGAGAAGTAGATCATGAGATTAGGTTAGTACGTGGAGCTGCGCCAATTGCAAAGAGATCTTATAGAATGTCCATACCAGAAGCAATAGAGTTGAAGGAACAACTCAAGCAATTGTTAGATCAGGGCTACATCCGGCCTAGCAATTCACCGTGGGGATCTCCAATACTATTCCAAAAAAAGAAAGATGGGACACTTTGACTATGTATTGATTACCGAGGGTTGAACCAATCAACAGTCAAGAATAAGTATCCCATTCCTAGAATAGATGAGCTTCTTGATCATCTTCAGGGTGCAAAGATCTTTTCCAAGATTGATCTCAGGTCAGGTTACTATCAGATAAGGATCAAGGAAGAAGATATCCCAAAGACGGCCTTCAATACAAGATATGGGCACTTTGAGTTCCTGGTTATGTCATTCGGGCTTACAAATGCACCTGCCACCTTCAATAGATTAATGCACGATATCTTTAGACCATATCTTGATGATTTCGTGCTTGTCTTCTTTGATGACACTTTAGTCTATTCTAAACAGGAAGAAGATCATGAATCTCAACTTCGGATTGTCCTTGAGACAATGAGGTCACATAAGCTGTATGCAAAAATGAAGAAGTGTGCATTCTTAAAGCGTCAGATTGAATATCTGGGATTCATAGTATCATCAGAAGGAATATCAGTAGACCCAGCCAAGGTCAGAGATGTGCTTGAATGGCCAATACCAGTATCCGTCAAAGAGATACGTAGCTTTCTTGGATTGACAGGATGGTATAGGGTCTTCATCAAAAACTATGCTTTGATTGCAGCATCTCTTACAGACTTACTAAAGAAGCAGACTTCCATTACATGGTCAACTTCCGAACAAAATAGCTTCGACAGATTGAAGCAAAGTTTGGTATCAGCACCTATTCTAAAACTTCTTGACCTTAATAAGGAGTTCGAGGTAGTAACTGATGCTGGCATTCTTACCTTGGGGTGTGTACTTATGCAGGAAGGTCATCCAGTAGCATACTCTTCAAGGAAATTGAAGAGTCATGAAAAGAATTATGCCACGCATGATCTGGAATTACTAGCTGTCATCCATGCTCTAAAGCTTTGGAGACACTACCTGTTGGGTAACAAGTTTACTCTAGTAACCGATCATAAGAGTCTCAAATGGATTTTTACCTAGAACAAGCTCAACATGAGGCAACGTCGGTGGATTGAAGTGTTGGAGGAATATGATTTTGAAATCAAGTACCGACCAGGGAAGGAGAATGTAGTTGCCGATGCACTCAGTCACAAGGCATTCCTAAATTCCCTAATCTTGCTGAATCCATCAACGGCTAGATCTCTGGCTAGAAAAGTATCTATGCCAAACAACCCTATACTTGAACTAGCTAGAGAGGAAGCATGCCATGATTTGGCCTACCAAACAATGCTAAAGGAAATATCTACCAAGGAGCAGAATCAAAAGTTGCAAGCTAAGTATCAAGAATTTTCCATTGATAATGGACTTGTCTACTACAGAACAAGGCTATGTATACCAGCAAGCCAGTCACTTAAGCAGAAGATAATATGGGAAGCTCATGATTTCCCTTTCGCAGGACATCCTGGCTATGCTAAGACTCTTAATGCAGTTAGGAAGAGCTACCATTGGGAGAGGCTCAAAGGTAACATTCTCAAATATGTCACTGAGTGTTTGTCTTGCCAACGTATCAAAGCTAAACATGTCATGATGCCAGGGAAACTGCAACCGCTTGACATTCCCCAAATGAAATGGGAATTCATCAGTATGGATTTTGTTGTAGGCTTACCCAAAGTCCAGGGAGGATACAACTCCATCATGGTTGTGGTTGACATGCTTACCAACATTGCACACCTGATTCCAGTAAAGACAAACTATAAAGCCTCTGACATTGCAAGATTGTTTATCAAGGAAATATTCAAGCTACATGGGTTACCTAGAAGAATCATTAGTGATCGAGATTCTCTCTTCACATCACACTTCTGGAGAGATATCTTTGAAGCTATTGGGACTCAACTCTATTTTAGTACCGCCTACCATCCCCAAACGGATGGCTAAACAGAGCGAGTAAATCAAGTCATCGAGGATATGCTTAGGGCATACTGCTGTTGAGAGTCGAAAAGGTGGATTCAATACTTGGCATTGGTTGAATTTGCCTACAATGCTTCTTACCAGCAGAGCATTCAGATGACTCCTTTCCAAGCATTGTATGGTCATGATTGTCGAAGTCCTCTAAACTTTTTTGATCCAACCCTAAGGGTTGAAGCGTCAAGGCAGATGTTGGAAGACATGGATGATCAAATAAAGTCAATAAGACAAGACATATAAGCGGCCAAGGATAGACAGAAGGCATACGCAGATTTGAAGCATAAAGAAAGAGTCTTCGAAGAAGGAGACATGGTCTTCATTCGCATATGCCCTAAAAAGAGTTCTCTATCCCTAGGAGATTGCAAGAAGCTAAGTCCAAGGTATTGTGGGCCATACAAAATCCTCAAATGCCTAGGACCCAATGCTTATAGATTGCAACTCCCTGAGAACCTAAAGGTTCACAATGTATTCCATATTAGCCTATTAAAAAAATATGCACCCAACCCTAACCATGTACTTGATGACCAACAAATTGTAATGCCTAGTCAAGGAGTCCTTGAACTAAGGCTGGATAGGATCTTAGGTGTTAGGGAGAGACAGTTAAGATCTAGAACCTTGAGAGAATGCCTCGTCCAGTGGAAAGATTATTCCGAAGAGGATGCCACTTGGGTAGATGAAGGTACTCTCAACCATCAATATCCCCAGTTTATCTCGAGATGAGGACATCTCGATTCTTATAAGGGGGAGAGAATGTAATATATTAAATATATAAAAGATATTTTTTTCGCCCCACGGCAACGTATTGAGCTGGCATGTGTGAGGGGGGATGGAGGAGCCAGCAAGCTCCTCGCTGGAGCTTGCTCCGCTCCCTCGCCATGCATGCTGACAGGTAAGGGGGGAAGGATTCCCTCCCCTCCCCTATATAAGGAGGAAGGGCCGTAGTTGCAAGGGATGAAGAGAGGAGGGAGGAAACTAATATTGCTGCCGTCGACGTGCTGTGGGAAGAGGGGGAGGTCCGCCATATCGCCACTGCCACTGATGATCAGGTATGAAGAGATGCCACTTGCTTCGCTGGGTCATGGCCATCTGGCCATGTTCAACTTCATCATTCCATCTGCTCTCCCTGCCACAACTGCAACCTAAAGCTTTAGAAGCTTCTAGAACTTCTAAAGGCCTCCTCCCAAGCCCCCTTTCACGTGGTGCATTAACCCCTTTTCCGGGGTACAATTAACCCCCTTTCCCGGGTACGTTAAAGCCTTTCCGATGATGCATTAAACCCAAGACCCTTAAAAATTCACCTTATTCTAGGAAGAGAAAACCCTTAATCCATGTGCCTAAAACCATAAGTCCCGTCTTGTGTTTGACCCCGTGTTTTACTCTCATATATTCTTTTTCTTTTGTGCACTCCTAAGCCCTTTCTAAACCCCGTACACGCCTTTTTTCCCAACTATAAAACCTTGTGTTATTTTTCAACTTTACCTTAGGGTTTGAAAAACTCCCAAATCCTTCCATTCCATTGCCAAAGATATCCCAAGGGCTTTCATAGATGTTTATGAAGCCACGCTCACGCATAATTTTTCCACCGTGATTATATCCTATAGATCCTTTATCCCTTAAGCTTACAAACCTTTTTCTCTCCGAGGAAGCTAGGATTTTAGAGGTCTTATTATTCCTTTTGGTGGTCAACTTTTTGAACGACTTCTTACCTCAAAAGATAGACGGTGGAAATCCAGAAGAAAGAGCAAAAGCTGCATTCACAATCGAACTGCGATGCCGCCTAAGAAAGTCCAAGGAGTAGGTGCAGGAGGATCATCTCCTGGTATCCATGTGGATATCTCACCGCAAAACCAGGTTTTTCTTTTTCTTCTTGGTTTTAAATCAGTTTTAAATCAATCAGGCAAAGAGAAATTGGTAGGGATAGGATATATTTTTCTGAGTTATTTACAATAAAGGAGTTTAGTCTAATTGAACAAATGATAATGTATAGAACATAGTTTCATTCGAATAGCATCATGCATTATAAAGAATTACAAGCAAGATCATCTACTTATTATAGTAGTGTATTTCAGTTAATTCCTGAAGGTATAAAAGCTGCATCTTGCACCATTAACCCTATTCCTTTAGCAACGATTCATCATGAAATTCATGAAAGGTTTTTTTTCTCGTTACTCAAATTACTAGGAAGTTATCATTGCTAACTGCATTTCTTAGCAAGGAAAAGATTATTATTTGGCATGAGTTCGTTTGCAAGGAAAAAGGAAAGTTAAATTGAATTCATCGACTGAAAAATCAATTATCACAAGGATAACAAATCGTGACGAGGTGATCAATATTACCTTCCAAAAGATAACTAAACCAATCTAAACTTAGAAATACCATGCTGAAGAGAAAAATACGCCTCAGAAATGATTTAAAGACCAAAGAAACATTTATACCTTAAGCACTTGAGTAGTTTCCTTATTGTAGGGTCAATAAATTCGTAACGATAAAGGACTAGGGTTTGTCCCTGAGGTTCTTAAAAAGAAACCCTAGGTTTGACATACGTCAGCTTAAAGAAACTTAAACGGATTATTTCAACGCAGGACTTGCGCAGCAAGTACGAAGTCATGTAGTCTTGTGACTGATTCACAAGACGAAAGGGTGAATAACCTCAACAAGGATGGGAGATCCTTACTCAAGTTATCTTGCAAATGGATGTATTCTTGGATATCCTTCTAAATAAGGAAAGTTATAAACCGGAAACTAAAGTATCTAATGAACTTTAGGGTTGACCAAGTTGGGTTAATAAGGTACGCCCGAACCCTAACTATAAAGGATCTCGCCAAGTTACAAGACACCTTGGGAACGAGTCCTGATACACTCAAAAGGAAAGAATAATTCCTTAGCAGTTTGCCAAACAACACGGTCGATTTAATGGAAATGTTTGTGCTTGCTAGAGATTTTTTAGCACTGTTTGAATTATGAATTACAAATTAAACGAATACCTATACTTCAGGTTGAAGGCCTGAAGGGAGAGGCAGTTTCAGTTACCCCCAACTACGTGCCTAACCCTAACCAAGGGGGTTGTTGACTGCGCCGGGAACTGGACCGAACCCATCGCAAAAGGTCTCTCCGTTGAGCTCTACTTGGAGCAGGAGGACGCTTGGGTGCCAGGGGGGCTCTGGCCATAAATCCCTCTCCTTCCGGGTCTTGCACAAGAGGCTAACGTGACTCGGGATTGGATCTGGAGGCCCGCATACTAGTCTACGGGCAAAAGCTTGGAATAGGGATCACTCTGGATTACTGGATAGCCTTCGGGCAGATTATGGACAAGCCTACGGGTGGAACTCCTTGTATTTCAAAGATAAAAATGATGATATGTTAATAAAGAACTTGTTTGATATTGTTTTTCTATGTCACGTGATAAGATTACATGAAGGAGCCAGTGTTTAACGGATTAATTAAAGAAGCTGGTTGTTACATGTCAAACTAATGTGTTAGATAATTACATAACTAAAACAAACCGAGGAAAGTGCGGAGGATGGGCCATAGGTCCGTCCTGCAGTTGGGTGGTCCTGGTTAGCCGGGAACTTTTCTCAAAGAACAGCGGGATGATTGTCAAAGAAAACGAATAACCAAAGTGATGACCTACAGTTATGTCTTAACCGATTTATGCTGTTTTAGGGGAACGGAATGGGACTATGCCTTATGGCAGAGCGGTTGAGCTTTGCATCCCTCTCGTTTCCCATTCTCCTTGAACCAAGTGCAGCGTGAATTCGCTTCGGACTTGGCGTTTCTACGTAAATTAGTTCGCTTGGGTCCGATGCTAGTTGCTGTTAGTTAATGACTAGTCAGGAAAACCCTAATTCCGGTTGATCCTAAGTGGGAACGGCCAGGATACTTCCGCTACATGGCAGACGCAGAAAGACCTAGATCGCAAATCCCGTAACATTCCATGGGAGTGCCAGCGGAGCTTTCTAGACGTCCCTTCCGATGGACTGCTAAGACGTGTCCTGGATGATATGAAGAGGACACATTACACTTTCGGTGGCTCAAAAACACTATTTTATACAAATGCTAATGAAACATGAAAAAGCTTTTGCATTTCAACCAAGTGAAATAGGCCGTGTGGATCCAAATATTGTGGCTCCTATGGTCATTTTTACAGTCCCACATGTGCCTTGGAACCTCAAGCCCATTCCCGTTCTAAGGGCACATCTGCCCAAATTATTAGAACTTCTAAATGAGAAGATCAGAATAAGAATGAAGATTTTAGAACCTTCTTCAGCACCTTACTCAAACTGATGGTTTTCTATGCCTAAGAAAAATGGATCTTTATGATTCATTCAACATCTATAGCCTGTCAATCGTGTCACAATCTGAAATGTTGGTTCGGATCCAATTGTTGATGAGTTTGCTGAAGCTTTTGCAGGTAGAGCTATTTATTCTATGGGCGACCTATATTCAGGATATGACCAATTTTAGCTTTCATTAGAAAGCCGAGACATTACCACAATGAAGACAACTCTTGGATTGGTCCGCATGTGCACTCTACCACAAGGCTCAATAAACTCTGTAGCCCATGATGAATGCCATGCACAAAGTTTTGAGGAACTTTATTCCACAACTTACTCTTCCATTTCTTGATGATGTACCTATCAAGGGATGTCAATGAAAAGAATGAGGAGCTTGACGAAGATAGCTACAGGACATTTGTAGTTAACCATATTCATGATTGTGATAGGATTTTGACAAGGCTAGAAGAGGTACATCTTACCCTTTTCGGAGCTAAGTCGATTTTAGGAGTAGAAGAAGTCCTAGTGGTCGGTCATCTATGTGGCCCCTATGGACGCAAACCTTCTCTAATCAAGATAGATGCCATAAGCAGAATGCAAGAAAAATGTACAAATTTTTCAAAGGTGAGAAGATTTCTTGGTGCATGTGTATTCTATCTCATATGGATACCACATTTTGCTCATGTAGCCAAAAATCTTTATTAATTATTAAGAAAAGGCCAAAGATTCTCTTGTAATAAAGAGCATACTCTTACTATGCATAAATTAAAGAAGCTATTAATTTTAGCCCCCACTCTCAAAAGGGATGACTATTCAAATGGTCAACCCATCATCCTTACTATGGATACAAGTCCCATTGGAATAGGATGGGCTGTTGACCAAGAGGATCTTGAAGGTAACATGTATGCAATTCGTTTTTGAGCAAAAGTTCTCAATGAACATCAAAGAAGGTATGTACAAATAAAAAGGGAATTGTGGGGAGTTGTAACAGCATTAAAGTGTGATCGTGAATACTTTATAGGTGCTTCCCTAGTGGTAGAAATTGATTGTCTTCCACTCTTGGGCATGATTTCCAACTGCTCTACACTCGACATTGCTATGCTAAGATGGTTTGCATATATTAAGTTTCTCAACCCCGAATTAAAGCATATTTCAGGAAAGGCAAATCCAGTGTTGACATGCTATCTCACGTGCAAGATATGACAATGAAGAAGAGGTGATGGAAGAAGATGAAGCTGAAGAATCTATACTTGCTGAAGAATTTCATTCCATGGATGCTAAAAATACCTTTTCAGTTACTGCATATACTAGTCCAAAGATGAAAACAACACGATGGTCAACTAGAAGCCAGCATGCTCATTGCATTGCACAAGTTCTAGTTCATTTCCTTGAAGAAGATTATGAAGAAGATTGACTAAAGATCGGCCAATATTTGAGCACAATGAAGAAGAAGGAGACTTGGATTGATGAGGAGTTCAAGCATATCAAGAGGAAAGCTTATGGCTTTTTTCTTAAAGAAGGACATCTATGGAAGCACGCAAAGAAGAAGAAAGGAGTACATGTCCGAGTTTTAGGTAACAAAAGATTGCAACAACATGTAATGAAGGAATTTCATAAAAGCCTGTGGGCTGGCCATAGAGGTATATGGGGAACCTTTAGTAAAGTCAAAGAAAAATATTGGTGGAAAAACATGTATCAAGACATAGCACATTTTGTTGAAACTTGTTATGTGTGTCAAATGTATTCTATGGTCAAGCATCAAGATGGGTTACAACCAACTTATCCTTTGTTTATACATATAGATGGGTTATTGATCTTGTAACCATGCCTACAGGAAAGAATATGCGGTATTTAGTGCTTGCAAGAGAGGATCTAACCAATCAAGTTGAAGGCAAAGCCTTAACAACCAAATCCACTCAAGCTATTTGTTGTTTTTTTCTTGAAGAAGTGTTTTGTAGATATGGTTGTGTGGGTAAAGTAACTGCAGATAGAGGAGAGTTGCATGCTAATGAGGCATGCAACTTCTTTGCTTAATTGGGTATTAAGTTGTCTTTAACATCATCCTACAACCCTGAAGGCAATGGAAAGAGTGAGAGAGGTCATCAACCTATTCTCAAAGATCTAGCAAAGTCTTGTAGAAGAAAGATCAACAAATGGCCTAAAATGCTACCTTTTGCATTATGGGCTGACAGGACTACTCACAGTTCAGTGACTGGCTATATGCCAGCTGAACTTATGCATGGACAACAACCAATTATGCCAATTGAAGAATCCATTCTCACATGGAGTCTTCTACGTTGGGAGGAAGGCATCAGTAGAGAAGAGTTGCTGACTTTGCGCATATGGCAGCTAGAAAGAAGGCCTGAAGATGTTCAAGCAGTTATTGAGAAGCTAAAGATAGCAAGACTAAAGAACAAAAGAAGATTTGATAAGCGACATCAACTTCAACCAAGAGCAATTCAAGAAAATGACTGGGTGCTTGTCTATGAAGCAGCCTAGAGAATCAATACAGTGCTTCTAAGAAGATGGTAAAGCGTTGGTTTGGCCCATATGTGGTAAAGATCGTTCATGACAATTCCACATATTCATTGGCTGAATTGGATGGAACAAGTATGAAGATACCCATAGCTAGAAAAAGAATCAAGCTCTTCAAACGAAGAGAAAGTTCAACATATGAGCTAGAAGACTTGAATATAATTCAAGAGCATGAAGACATAGAGAAAGAAGAAGAGGCAGAAGATGAAGACATTGACATGAGAGAAGATACTTCTTCTGACACTTCAAATCCATAAGACTTTCGCACATGCTAGAGGATGTGCAGGTTAGGAGGGGGTGGATGTCATGCTGCTACGCACACACCATGTAAAAAAACCTAGAGTCTAGCTTCCTTTTAGATTTAGAGAGCCAATGCCACTTTAGGCATTAGTATTAGTGTCCATGGTTCAAAATATTATATTTTTTTTGGACAAGTTTTTAGTCAATTTTTGATATTCTAGATATTATATCTTGTAAAAATCCATGAAACTATAGATAACTTCTAGATTAGGAGGACATGTGAAAGAAAGCATGCAGCTTTCAGCCAATTTGAGAGGATTTTATGTAAAAAAAAGAGTTTAGCGAAATCGTGCGACGCGCGATTGCTGTTTTCAGGCAGTGAACAACACTCTGAAAGTGGGAGATGAAGAAGGAGTGATCTAGCAGGATTCTGCTCAGGTATCCTAATATTTAACCCCCCTTATGGAGTCATTGGAAGCATCCGATTGGCGATCTGAGCAGCATAAAGGAAGGTATTATTTTGTACACGTTTTTATCTATTAGAGTTATATTTTCTCATAATGCTAAAACAAACTAACAGGCTTCATCTTTGTTAGTATTCTTCTATATTTTCTAATTCTTTTTGGGAGTACTCTTCTACATCTTCAATCTCTTCGAGCCCCTTCTCTTTTGTCTACTCCTCTCCTTGAATCTACCTGCACCCTGCTGTCTCTTATCTTCAAGAACTTGGCTTGAAACCCTCAACCCTTCTCTTATCTCTACTATCTCCGAAGTCTAAGCTTTTGAACCCCCATATATTCTTCTCTCGCCAAACCCCTGTGGTGACATTCAACACTACACGCTGCAACACCGTCTTCAGGACATCGACTTTCTATTCGATTTTGTTGTTTCTTAAGGAAATAGACATCAACAGCTATTTTCCTATATTGTGTGGTGATCATATCAGTATAGTGCTTCAACATATCCTAACTTTTCCAAGGACATTCAAGGTCCTTGACTCATAGCTGCAATTGTCTACCTAATCATTCCATTGGCCTAACCACTTGATTAGGAATCCTGGGGGATTCACTATATGTATACCCTCTATATCACGTGCGTGTCAAGATTGTGGGAGAGAAGGAAGGAGTCTCACTTGTAGCTTTCTTGCTTGCACAATGGGGGAATACACACAAAGGTTGAGGCTGAAAATAGTTTTCCTCTTCTTAGTTGTGTAAGCCAAAAAGAACTCTAGTACATAGAAATAGAAGAACCCTATATATGGGTCTCAAACCAAACTCAACTAACTAAGGTGGCATACTAACTGAGCCACGAACTAGAGTAGATAACAATAGCTGTCATCTAGCTATTATTCATGGGCGGTGTATCAACTGCATCTACAACTAACAAGTTGGTGACATAAATGCACAACGGTCACCCTGGCATATCACGAGTGGAGCTCGATATCTCAACACTCCTCCTCGAGCTCAATCCCAATTCTTGCACAACAAGCAGGTTTCTGAACTTGCGCAACTTCTTTGCGCCCAATGCCTTCGTAAATATGACAGCTACTTGATCCTCTGTGCTGAAATAAACTAGATCAATAAGACCTAGTAAAACTCTCTCTCGTACATAGTGATAATGCACCTCAATGTTCTTTGTTCTAACATGATCGACTGGGTTATTTACCAAGTGTATACTACTCATGTTGTCAGAATAAATGACAACTGGCCCATCTGTAGATTGATGCATATCATAAAGTAGCTTATGCAACCAAGCTACCTCACATGCAGCCATTGCTACACCCCTGTACTCAGCCTCTGTGCTCGACAAGGCAACTGTAGGTTGTTTCTTGCTGCTCCAAGTGACTGCGGCACTCCCAAAAGAGAACGCATATCCAGTGGTAGATCGTTTATCAGAAATACTACCAGCCCAATCAGCATCAGTGTATCCATGCAACTGTATCTGAACCCCAGTCTCATAAAATAGTCCATACTGCAATGTGGACTTCATATTCCTGAGTATGTGTCTAGCCGCATCCAAATGTGGTTTCCTTGGAGCCTGCATAAACTGTCTTACCTATCCAACAACATAACTCAAATGTGGCCTGGTAATAGTCATATAAATCAAACTTCCTATTATGTGTCTGTACATAGTAGGGTCTTCAAGAAGCTCACCTGCATCTGTGCTCAGCTTCACATTCTGCTCCAAAGGAACTGAAATAGGCTTACAGCTTGTCATCCCATATTTGGACAGCATGTCCAATCCATACTGCCTCTACAAGATCCATATCCCACTTGGTGATATAATCACCTCAATGCCCAAGAAATAACATAGCTCTCCCAAATCCTTCATCTCAAACTTTTGCTTCAATAGCATTTTCACATGAAGGATATCTTCATCACTGTCACCTGTCATAATCAAATCATCAACATAAATGACAAGTAGCATAATACATTTCTCTGTTTTTCTCACATAAAGTGAGAAATCTGCCTTGGGAATCTGAAAGCCAATAGTGACAAGATACTATCCTATCTTGTCAGACCATGCTCTAGGTGCTTGCTTCAAGCCATACAAGGCTTTCTTCAACCTGCAAACAAACTCAAGATGAACAGCATGCACATAACCTGGTGGCTGCTCCATATATACCTCTTCTTGCAAATCACCATGCAAGAAGGCATTCTTTACATCCATCTGATGTAAAGACCATTCCTTTGATGCAACCATATCAATGACTGCTCTTACAGTTGCCATCCTTGCAACCGGACTGAATGTTTCTTCATAATCAATGCTATATGTTTGTGCATACCCCTTGACTACTAAACTTTCCTTGTATCTGTTCACAGAACCATCTGCATTGTGCTTCACCTTATAAACCCACTTACAACCAATTGCATTCTTACCTTTAGGCAAAGGTACCAATTCCCATGTAGCATTTGCTTCCAAGGCATCCATTTCTTCATCCATGGCTTTCTCCCATTTTTCTTTTCCCATGGCTTGCTCAAAAGAAGTGGGTTCTGGTTCCTGTATCACTTTGACCATATAGGCATAGTGAATGGCTGTAAATCCATCATATTTCAGCCTGTCCATAGGATACCTAGCTCTAGTAGACCTGTGCAAAGTAGGTTCACTCCCAAGTGCTCTCAAAACATCCCTGGTCTTCCTTACTCCAAGTGTAACAATAGAAGGAATACCCAACTCATCATCAATGCTCTGTTCTGAGCCACTGGATTCACCATCCACATAAGAGTGACCTGCATTCACATCAAACATGGGCTGATCTACCTTCTCTTTTCCTTTTCGTGAAACCTGCATACCACTATCTGCATTGTTTTGAGGAGATTCTCCTGATCTCAATCTACGTGTCCATGGCAAAGAATGTGAACCACTGCTAGAGGACACTCCAGGTCCACTAATATTTTGTGACTGTTGCTGTGAATTCTGTGCAGCATTACCATTTTGTGCATCTACATCATCAATCACATTTATTGGTTTATACCAGCTACTCATCTCATAAAAAACAACATCTCTGCTCACTGTAAACTTACGAGTAGAAGGGTTATAGCATCTATACTCTTTCTGCTGTGCAAAGAGTAACCAATAAAGATGCACTTCTCAGCTTTTGGATCCAACTTGGATCTCAACTCATCTGGCACATGAACATAGGCAATGCAACAAAAAATCTTCAAATGAGAAATATCTAGTTTGCTACCAGTATACCTCTCCTCTGGAGTCATTCCATGTATTGCTGCAGTGGGAGTCCTGTTCATTATGTAGACTGCTGTAGCAACTGCTTCAGCCCAGTAAAAATCTGGCAAGTCTTTTTCGTTGAGCATGGCACGAGATACCTCTCCAATATGCCTGTTTTTTCTTTCTGCAATTCCATTTTGTTGTGGGGTATGACTGCATGAATATTACTACTTTATGCCACACTCCTGCAGAAACCTTGCAAACTCATTTGAGAGGTACTCTCCCCCTCCATCTGACCTTAGGCATTTTATTTGCAGGCCTGTTTCTTTTTCAACCATAGCTTTAAGAGTTTTAAAATTCCCAAAAACTTCACTTTTCTTTTTCATAAAATATACCCAAACTTTTCTGCTATAGTCATCAAAAAAAGTGACAAAATAATGACAGCCTCCAAGAGATGCATCTTTAGTAGTCCACACATCAGAGTGGATTAATTCCAATGGCTTCTTACTCTCTTGAACATGTCTAGGAAATGGTTTCCTTGCCTGTTTTCCAAATTGACAGGCCTCACATACCTTATGCATTTCTGCAACCTTGAATTTAGGCAATCCTGCAATAATATTTTGGGCTTGCATTGATTTAAGTCGCAGTACATTAACATGACCAATGCGTTTATGCCAGATATCAATATCTACAACTACACTGGTCCCATGTGCAAACATTGCTGCACTCAATTCAAGCATGTCTGCATCCAACATAAACATTCTGCCCTTCTTCTTTCCTTTTGCTATCAAGCGACCTTTATTTTTCATATCCTCAACAAAGCATCCATGAGAATTAAATCTGACCTGCAAGCCCTGCTCAACCATTTGACCAACAGAAACCAAGTTCTTGATGATATTCGGGACATGAAATACATCCGATAGGTATTTCTTTTTCCCATCCTACATAGACAAAGGAATCTTTCCAATCTGCACAATAGGATGTACAGTATCATCACCAGTCTCCACAAATCTTGGTTTTTCTATTTTCCTTGTATCCTGCATCCATGATGCACCTGAGTCAACATATCACACATCGTTTCTTTCTTCTGCACTTATCACAGAATTGGTCATGTACTGCACCATAAACAAATGCTCATTTCTGTCATCACCCTGTCTACTAGAAGATGCATAATTCCCTTGTTGCAATTTTCTATTCATGATATCATTCTGCTTTTTATAGCAGTCTTTAGCCATATGACCTATTACCACAGTAGTAGAATTCAACATTGCTGTTTGCATTTTGGCCTCTTTGCCATCCACCACGACCTCTTTGGCTCCCCCTGCCTCTAGAGTTACCACGTCCTCCTCCATAGGACTGGTTTTCTTGAGTTTGCTGCATATTCTGATTTCTACCACGGCCTCCAGATTGGCCTCCTCTACCTCTGCCTCTACCTCTTCTAGTATTTGAGTAGAAGACAGCTTCTTTTGAAGTTCCTCCTAAAGAAGATGCACCACCATTTCTCTACTCCTCAAAAATTAGAAGAACAATCAACTCCTCAAAATTAGGAAATCTTTCACGGACGGAAATGGATATTCGGAACTGTGCATAATCCTTTCCTAGATCATTCAAGGTCAAAGAAACTAAATCATCATCTTCCACTGGCGACCCAATGGAAGCAAGTGCATCTGCAATCTTCTTCACCTTCATGTGGTAGTCATTGATGCTCATACTTTCTCTTTGCGCATTGTGCAACTCTTACTTGAGCTGCATTTTCCTAGCTTGCGTATTTGTGCTATACATTTTTGACAAAGTATCCCATGCCTCCTTTGGTGTACTTGCATCTTGAATATGCACAATCATAGAGTCTGAAATGATGATAGACAGCCAGTACATAACTTTCCTGGCTCTCTCATGCCATGCTTTAAATGCCTGCATTTGCTATTGATTGGGAACATCAGGAAGAGCTGGTTCTTCTTCAAATCCTTCAACGAATTCCCAATATCCTTTTCCCATAAGGAAATTCGTCATTCTAAACTTCCATGCTTGGAAGTTGTTCTTGTCAAGCTTTTCAGTGACAATCTGTGAAAGAGAATCAGACGCCATTACAGAACACTGCAAAAAATTCAGACACTGTAAAAAAAACAGCTTCAATCTCACAAGGACAAATCTGCAAAACTGACAAAAGTGGTATTTGACCACACAGTCACTTCCTAGTGACGATTTTGCATCAACAGGCAATAAGGATGATTCTGTAACTCCCAATGTCTCTGCGCACAGGCATACGATGCAATTTCTACAGTAACTTTTCACCGACCTGTAGAACAGTGGTAGCACAGCATAAAACAGGGCCTTTTCTTGAGTGCGTGTAGAAAACTTCCGCCTCCAAAACATGCCCCGAAATGACCTCAAATAAAAAAAATAGAGCTCTTGCTACACCGCGAAGGGCATCTCAATCTGAGACAATGCACTCTTGTACTTTCCGGCTGTGCTACCTACAGAGACTTGCTCCCAAAACAGAAAAATGAAAGCAACACTGGTCCTCTTACCAGAACACCACGAACTTGGTTTGCTTTCTTGAGCTCCTTACCACGAACAAGGCTCTAATACCATGTCAAGATTGTGGGAGAGAAAGAAGGAGTCTCACTTATAGCTTTCTTGCTTGCACAATGGGGGAATACACGCAAAGGTGGAGGCTGAAAATAGTTTTCCTCTTCTTAGTTGTGTAAGGCAAAAAGAAGTCTAGTACATAGAAATAGAAGAACCCTATATATGGGTCTCAAACCAAACTCAACTAACTAAGGTGGCATACTAACTGAGCCACAAACTAGAGTAGATAAGGATAGCTGTCATCTAGCTATTATTCATGGGCGGTGTACCAGCCGCATCTGCAACTAACAAGTCGGTGACATAAATGCACAACGGTCACCCTGTCATATCACGAGTGGAGCTTGATATCTCAACAGTGCGTTCAAGGCCAATTTATAAATATCCTTATCTATGAATTTTCCCTTAGTAAAATATAATCCTTTTCTATTCAATCTATGAATAACCCCTTATTATGGGACCCTTATGTATGTAAAAAACGTGTAAAAATTGTATTCTTAAAATCCCTTACATTGAACTCACATGATACATAAATATATTTATGAGTGATCTCCCCGGGTTAGGACTTGGTTGTTGATCTCCTAGAAGAATAGTAGGATTTTTCATTTGTCTTCCAATGTTTGGTGGAGCCATCTAACTAGCTATCGACAAGGTCACACTAGGAGGAGCTGGCAACATGGGCATATTTTGAATCATGCTTCCTCTCCCATTGGGAGTGTCAAGATTGTGGGAGAGAAGGAAGGAGTCTCACTTGAAGCTTTCTTGCTTGCACAATGGGGGAATACACACAAGGGTGGAGGCTGAAAACAATTTTTCTCTTCTTAGTTGTGTAAGCCAAAAAAACTCTCTTACAAAGAAATAGAAGAACCCTATATATGGGTCTCAAACCAAACTCAACTAACTAAGGTGGCATACTAACTGAGCCACGAACTAGAGTAGATAAGGATAGTTGTCATGTAGCTATTATTCATGGGCGGTGTACCAACCGCATCTGCAACTCACAAGTCGGTGACATAAATACACAATGGTCACCCTGGCGTATCACGAGTGGAGCTCGATATCTCAACACTCCCCCTCGAGCTCAATCCCAATTCCTGCACACCAAGCAGGTCTTTGAACTTGCGCAGCTTCTCTGCGCCCAATGCCTTCGTGAATATGTCAGCTACCTGATCCTCTGTGCTGACATAAACTAGATCAATAAGACCTAGTAAAACCCTCTCTCGCACATAGTGATAATGCACCTCAATGTGCTTTGTTCTAGCATGATAGACTGGGTTATTTGCCAAGTGTATACTACTCATGTTGTCACAATAAATGACAACTGGCCCATCTGTAGACTGATGCATATCATAAAGTAGCTTATGCAACCAAGCTACCTCACATGCAGCCATTGCTGCACCCCTGTACTCAGCCTCTGTGCTCGACAAGGCAACTGTAGGCTGTTTCTTGCTGCTCCAAGTGACTGCAGCACTCCCAAAAGAGAACACATATCCACTGGTAGATCGTCTATCAGAAATACTACCAGCCCAATCAGCATCAGTGTATCCATGCAACTGTATCTGAACCCTAGTCTCATAAAATAGTCCATACTGCAATGTGGACTTCACATACCTAAGTATGCGTCTAGCCACATCCAAATGCGGTTTCCTTGGAGCCTGCATAAACTGACTTACCAATCCAACAGCATAGCTCAAATCTAGCCTGGTAATAGTCATATAAATCAAACTTCCTACTATGCGTCTGTACATAGTAGGGTCTTCCAGAAGCTCACCTGCATCTACGCTCAGCTTCACATTCTGCTCCAAAGGAATTGAAATAGGCTTACAGCCTATCATCCCATATTTGGACAGCATGTCCAATCCATATTGCCTCTACAAGAGCTGTATCCCACTTGGTGATCTAATCACCTCAATGCCCAAGAAATAATGCAGCTCTCCCAAATCCTTCATCTCAAACTTCTGCTTCAATAGCATTTTCACATGAAGGATATCTTCATCACTGTCACCTGTCATAATCAAATCATCAACATAAATGACAAGTAGCATAATACCTTTCTCTGTTTTTCTCACATAAAGTGAGAAATTTGCCTTGGAAATTTGAAAGCCAATAGTGACAAGATATTGTCCTATCTTGTCAGACCATGCTCTAGGTGCTTGCTTCAAGCCATACAAGGCTTTCTTCAACCTGCAAACAAACTCAAGATGAACAGCATGCCCATAACCTGGTGGCTGCTCCATATAGACCTCTTCTTGGAAATCACCATGCAAGAAGGCATTCTTTACATCCATCTGATGTAAAGACCATCCCTTTGATGCAGCCATAGCAATGACTGCTCTTATGGTTGCCATCCTTGCAACCGGACTGAATGTTTCTTCATAGTCAATGCCATATGTTTGTGCATACCCCTTGACTACTAATCTTGCCTTGTATCTATTCACAGAGCCATCTGCATTGTGCTTCACCTTATAAACCCACTTACAGCCAATTGCATTCTTACCTTTAGGCAAATGTACTAATTCCCATGTAGCATTTTCTTCCAAGGCATCCATTTCTTCATCCATGGCTTTCTCCCATTTTTCTTTTCCCATAGCTTGCTCAAAAGAAGTGGGTTCTGGTTCCTGTATCACTTTGACCATATATGCATAGTGAATGGCTGTAAATCCATCATATTTCAGCCTATCCATAGGATATCTAGCTCTCGTAGACCTGCGCAAAGTAGGTTCACTCCCAGGTGCTCTCAAAACATCCCTGGTCTTCCTTACTCCAGGTGTAACAATAGAAGGAATACCCAACTTATCATCAATGCTCTGTTCTGAGCCACTAGATTCACCATCCACATAAGAGTGACCTGCATTCACATCAAACATGGGCTGATCAACCTTCTCTTTTCCTTTTCGTGATACCTGCATACCACTATGTGCATTACTTTGAGAAGATTCTCTTGATCTCAATCTGCCTGTCCATGGCGAAGAATGTGAACCACTGCTAGAGGACGCTCCAGGTCCACTAATATTTTGTGACTGCTGCTGTGAATTCTGTGCAGCATTACCATTTTGTGCGTTTACATCATCAATCACATTTACTGGTTTATACCAGCTACTCATCTCATCAAAAACAACATCTCTGCTCACTATAAACTTACGAGTAGAAGGGTTATAGCATCTATACCCTTTTTGCTGCAGAGAGTAACCAATAAAGATGCACTTCTCAGCTTTTGGATCTCAACTCATTTGGCACATGTACATAGGCAATGGAACCAAAAATTTTCAAATGAGAAATATCTGGTTTCCTACCAGTATACCTCTCCTCTGGAGTCATCCCATGTATTGCTGCAGTGGGAGTCCTGTTCATTATGTAGACTACTGTAGCAACTGCTTTAGCCCAATAAAAATTTGGCAAGTCTTTTTCGTTGAGCATGGCACGAGATACCTCTCCAATATGCCTGTTTTTCGTTTCTGCAACTCCATTTTGTTGTGGGGTATGATTGCATGAATATTGCTGCTTTATGCCATGCTCCTGCAGGAACCTTGCAAACTCATTTGAGAGGTACTCTCCCCCTCCATCTGACCTTAGGCATTTTATTTGCAGACCTGTTTCTTTTTCAACCATAGCTTTAAGAGTTTTGAAATGCCCAAAAACTTCACTTTTCTTTTTCATAAAATACACCCAAACTTTTGTGCTATAGTCATCAATAAAACTGACAAAATAATGACAGCCTCCAAGAGATGCAGCTTTAGTAGTCCACACATCAGAGTGGATTAATTCCAATGGCTTCTTACTCTCTTGAACATGTCTAGGAAATGGTTTCCTTGCCTGTTTTCCAAACTGATAGGCTTCACATACCTTATGCATTTCTGCAACCTTGAATTTGGGCAATCCTGCAACAATATTTTGGGCCTGCATTGATTTAAGTCGCAGTACATTAACATGACCAATGCGTTTATGCCAGATATCAATATCTGCAACTACATCGGTCCCATGTGCAAACATTGCTGCACTCAATTCAGACATGTCTGCATCCAATGTAAACATTCTGCCCTTCTTTTTTCCTTTTGCTATCAAGTGACCTTTATTTTTCATATCCTCAACAAAGCATCCATGAGGATTAAATCTGACCTGCAAGCCCTGCTCAACCATTTGACCAATAGAAACCAGATTCTTGGTGATATTCGGGACATGAAATACATCGGACAGGTATTTCTTTTTCCCATCCTACATAGACAAAGGAATTTTTCCAATCTGCACAATAGGATGTGCAATATCATCACCAGTCTCCACAAATCCTGGTTTTTCCATTTTCCTTGCATCCTCCATCCATTCTGCATGACCTGTCATGTCGTTTGATGCACTGAGTCAACATACCATACATCATTGCTTTCTTCTGCACTTGTCACAGAATTGTTCATGTGCTGCACCATAAACAAGTGCTCATTTCTATCATCACCTTGTCTACTAGAAGATGCATAATTCTCTTGTTGCAGTTTTCCATTCATGATGTCATTCTGCTTTTTATAGCAGTCTTTAGCCATATGACCCATTTTACCACACTAGTAGTATTCAACATTACTGTTTGCATTTTGGCCTCTTTGCCATCCACCACGACCTCTTTGGCTCCCCCTGCCTCTAGAGTTACCACGTCCTCCTCCATAGGACTGGTTTTCTTGAGTTTGCTGCATATTCTGATTTCTACCACGGCCTCCATATTAGCCTCCTCTACCTCTGCCTCTACCTCTTCCAGCATTTGAGTAGAAGATAGCTTCTTTTGAAGTTCCTCCTAAAGAAGATGCACCACCATTTCTCTACTCCTCAGAAATTAGAAGAGCAATCAACTCCTCAAAATCAGGAAATCTTTCACGGACGGAAATGGATGTTCGGAGCTGTGCATAATCCTTTCCTAGACCATTCAAGGTCACAGAAACTAAATCATCATCTTCCACTGGCGACCCAATGGAAGCAAGTGCATCTGCAATCTTCTTCACCTTCATGTGGTAGTACATAACTTTCCTGGCTCTCTCATGCCATGCTTTAAATGCCTACATTTGCTGTTGATTGGGAACATCAGGAAGAACTGGTTCTTCTTCATTTCCTGCAACAAATTCCCAATATCCTTTTCCCATAAGGAAATTTGTCATTCTAAACTTCCATGCTTGGAAGTTGTTCTTGTCAAGCTTTTCAGTGACAATCTGTGAGAAAGAATCAGACGCCATTACAGAACACTGCAAAAAATTCTATCACTGCAAAGAACAGAGCTTCAGCCTCACAAAGGCAAATCTGCAAAACTGAGAAAGTGGTATTTGACCACACAGTCACTTCATAGTGACGATTTTGCATCAATAGGCAACAGGGATGATTCTGTAACTCCCAATGTCTCTGCGCACAAGCGTGCGATGCAATTTCTACATTAACTTTTCACCGACCTGTAGAATAGTGGCTGCACAGCATAAAACTGGGCCTTTTCCTAAGTGCGTGCAGAAAACTTCCGCCTCCAAAACAGGCCCCGAAATGGCCTCAAATCAAAAAAACAAGGTCGCCAAGGGCTAAAGACTCTCCCGCAGCATATACTGCCCTCTTGCTTCACCGCGAAGGGCGTCTCAACCTACACTTTCCGGCTGTGCTACCTGCAGAGATCTGCTCCCAAAACAAAAAATGAAAGCAACACTGCTCCTCTTACCAGAACACCGCGAGCTTGGCTTGCTTTCTTGAGCTCCTTACCACGAACAAGGCTCTGATACCATGTCAAGATTGCGGGGGAGAAGGAAGGAGTCTCACTTGAAGCTTTCTTGCTTGCACAATGGGGGAATACACACAAGGGTGGAGGCTGAAAACAGTTTTCCTCTTCTTAGTTGTGTAAGCCAAAAAAACTCTCTTACAAAGAAATAGAAGAACCCTATATATGGGTCTCAAACCAAACTCAACTAACTAAGGTGGCATACTAACTGAGCCACGAACTAGAGTAGATAAGGATAGCTGTCATGTAGCTATTATTCATGGGCGGTGTACCAACCGCGTCTGCAACTGACAAGTCGGTGACATAAATACACAACGGTCACCCTGGCGTATCACGAGTGGAGCTCGATATCTCAACAGGGAGTACTCATGGGCATCCGTTGACTTCCATTTTTCAATGTGAATGTATTTGCAATCACTAGCCTTGGATTCTAATTTTCCTTAGAGATATTCACAATTCTACCTCCTCTACTTGTGTAATAGTCGTATCAATGTCAGCAAGAGCAACATTGCTTAATTGCACTTGAATGTTAAAGTCTAGCCCATTCAAATCATATTGCAACTAAGAAATAACAACAATTGGAATAGAAATATAGGTTTGTAACTTACGAGATACTTCCTTTAGTTTCTTGGCATACCCATGAACATTTTCATGAGGCTCTTTAACGTGTTACATTGAGAACACGTAGCTAGTACTAACCTCCCCTGTCAGGGGAAAAGTGATCTCTTTGAAAGGCCACAAAGAAAAAGTCAACCGTAGTTATGGTTCCAACTTCTAGGTTATGACATCGTACTATAGCTCTTCCTTTCAAAGTCATATGAAAGAACATCATTAAGTATTTTTCATCTTGAATTTGATGATTAAATATTAAATTTTACAATTAACACTATATTAGGAAATTTGGAAATTTTCATGCACTTTGGGAACCCCCAATATCTTTATTATTTGACCACATGGTCAAATGCTGTTGTCTTACTTAAAGGTAGAGTCTACCCTAAGTACTATATAAGCTTCCTTCCTAAATCCCACTTTCAAATATGGATCAAGATTTAGCCACATGGTCAAATATTTATCACTTATTTTAAATTGGAACTTGGGAAATTTCTAAATTCTCTATTGGTGTTAATTCATTGATATGAATTTCCACATCTTCCTCCACTAACCTATTAAAGATCGGTAGAGGAAACCTTGAAGTTGGCAAGTCAAGCATTCCTACTAAGAGTGCAATGTGTTGTGCCATAGTAACAACCAGATTTGCTAAAGGAGTTTGAACGATTGGAACAGTTACTCCACTTGAAGTGGACTGACTAATTGGAAGAGGGGAAGTACCAGAACTTCCTCCTCCTAACGGACTATGTGTGGGGCTAGATTATTAAGATCCCACCCTTGTAGGGATATTGGACCACTCCTTTGTGGAGAATATCTTCTAATAAATTCAGCTTGCCATCTAGACCATTCGGCTCTTTCTTGCTTTTGAAGCTCGCCTTGACGTCTTTTGAATCTACATGTGATGGTTGTTAGTGATGGTAGATACAAAAAGCCGATAGCCAACAAGAACTCTCAATTGTTCCTTAGATTTTTCATCAGTGGACAGAAGGAGCCAGCTTCCGATGAAAATATAAGTTCCTTCTTTGCTTCAAAAATGATGTTCTCCCCCTTCAGCTCTCTCTCCAGGAGAAGCGGATCTGACACTTTAGCGAGGCCGCCTAATGTAGCAAGCACACACATTGCTCCACCACCCGTTTGGTCAAACAAGTAAAGAAGCTTTGATTGCTTGATTAGCACCACCTTCTCCAAGCTAGATGACGCAGCTATCACTCAAAAAGGTCCAAACCTGGTCAAAGCTTGAATTTTTATGATTTTTTCTTACCCTTCTAGTGAGCACTTGTGATGGAAGACTAGCAAATCTGCAACAAGGTTACCAATATACTCCTTCAAAGCTAAATCCTTCCGTCGATCTGCATGTTGAGCTCCTCCTTGCCTTGATGAAAACTCATCTATATATAGTATGTCCTGAATGACAAAGTCAAATCAAAAAATATATTTAGCGACTAACCTAGAGTTAACAGAAATCAATGAAACTTGACGATAGGGTGCGTCGAGTCCCCCAGAGTCCACTGGTGAAATCTTGGCCAGAAATTATGCTTGCAGCTACCCTGTCCGAAGTCTGGCATCTAAGGCCACTTTTCGGCCGGTAAAATCTTGGCCAGAAATTATGCCTGCAACTGCCTTGTCCAAAGTCTGGCATCTAGGGCCACTTTTCGGCCTAGAAAGTGGCCTTAGACACCAAAGACCAAATGAGAGAATGGTCAAGTGAGAAAAGCGAGCTCTTGCGGGCTATCATGAATTTGATTTAGCGAGTTCTCTTTGCAAAGTCAAGCTAAATATAAATCTTCTACAGTTGATTAAGTTATCTCAAAGAGTGCACAAGGAGTTTAAGAAGATTCTACGCATTGGGTAAATCATTGAGCCCTTGGGAATAGCGAAGTAGGAGATGATTGGTTTGAGCATGCTGAAAAGCATTGTCCAAGGGTAGTAGCATATTTTAATGGAATGTTAGTAGACCATGCTATTGTGGACACACGATCCTTTCTCAATATTATGAGTTTGGAATTGATGGAGAGACTAGGATTAGAAATAAAAAAGATACCTCCACGATCCTTCGAATGACTGATGATAGTTTAAGATAATCGGAAGGTTGCATTACTAAAGTCCATGTGACAGTTGCCAATGTAGAATTCATTCTGGACTTTAGGGTCATTAGGTTAGCAGGGCGACCTAGCTATCAAGTATCTCTCGGTAGGCCATGGAACTTATAAGCAGATTGTTAGGTTGATATACCCGCTAGGCAATTGATCTTTGGTTGAGGTGCTAGACATCTAGTAGTAGACGCCTATCCTAAATCTCCTTTGAGTGAGGGAGTTCCTAGATAAGGGATGCGGATGTAATTGAGCTTAACCTTGGTACAATGAATGATTCACGACCATCCAAATTAGGATCCATGCTTAGTTCGGAAGAAATTAAGGATTGTGTGACAAAAAGTAAGGTGCATTCCTTTTGAATTAAAGGATGGGCTATTCGAAGAATTGACAAAACTATGAAAGGTCGGCCTGATATTCCTAGTTCAATACACAGTATGGTGTTCACCAGTTGTTATTAGGAAGAAGAAGAACAATAAGTTTTGGCTTTGCGTATATTTTAGAGAGATTAATAAGAAAGTAGTTAAGGATTACTACCTAATACCATTCATTGATTAGATTTTGGATCAGCTATAGCAGGCAGGGAAATCTATTCGTTTATGGATTGCTTTGCTAGATATAAATAGATGACTATTGTGGAGGAAGACAAATTGAAAATGACATTTATTACGGTCTTCGGTACCTTTGCATATCATGTGATGGCCTTTGATCTATGTAATTCATTTGGGTCTTGGCAACGAACATCTAATAAGACCTTTGGTGATATCTCCTTAGAGGAGTTAAAAGTCTTTATTAATGATATGGGGGCAGCCAGCACAAGGAAGCGACAACTGATGATTCCAAGGAAATGTTTTGAGCATTATAGACAGTTCTGCATTGCTCTTAGCCCTAGACAGTGTGTATTTGGAGTGCCCTATGGGTTGTTACTTGGTCATGTGGTTAGTTCATTTGGTATTGTGATGGCTGACCTTGAAAAGATAAAGGCTATAGTCTCTACGAGCCTAGCATGTACTCCAAAAGAGGTGCACAACTTTCTATTTAATGGAATATTATCAAAGATTTATCAATGCATTGGGGGAAATAGCATTCCCATTGATAAACCTTCTATCTTTTAAATGTCTCTTTGAGTGGAATGAAAACTACCAAGTATCCTCTCAAGATGTGAAGCAGGAATTAGCAAAAGTGCCAACCCTAAAAGCACCCTGAAGAGGTGAAGTTTTCTATATATTTTCAACAGCCACAATGCAGAGTATGAGCTATTGCTGCACAAATTTGGGAGGAGAAATGGTATCATCCAATTGCATTTGCTAGTAGGAAATTGGAGATAACTAAAGTTAACTATACGTACATGGAAAAATTGGGCCTTGTAATGGTTTTTGCAATGAAGAAATTTAGGAATTATATTCTCTATGGGAATTTAGTCTTCTTTACGAAGGCTTATAGGACTCAAATTGTTGCTAAACAAGTTGCAGCCACCTAACCATTAGGCAAAGTGGTGAATCACTTTGCAGGAGTTTGATTATAAGATTAGGAGCAAGCCATCGAAGCTGCTAGAAAATATTGTAGAATGTCTTGTGGATTTTGAGGAGCTAAAGGAAATTTTGGCTAAGGGAAGTGATATTGAAGGTCTATTTAAAATTGATACAACTTCCATCCCTTCCTGGTATGCGGCTATACCACATTATTTATCTACAGGAAGATTCAAGGCTGCTTTATCAAAGTTTGAAAAGAGAAAGATCAAGAAACAAGCATTATGCTTTTTGATTATAGCGGGTGTCCTTTATCGGAGAGAAGTAAATGATATTTAACATCGTTTTATAGTACCTGATGAGGTGCCATTTATTCTTGAGGAGTGCCATGATTCAGCATGTGGGGGACATTTTGCTGGCCGGCTTACTGCCCAAAAAGCTCTCTGTGCTGGATATTGGTGGCCATCTATTTTCCAAGATTCTTTCAATTATGTTAAGTGTTGTGATATTTGTCAAAGACATGATGCAAGAGAAAATTTTAGGTGAGTGCTAAATCTTATTTTGGTTACGTTGCCCTTTGAAAAATGGGGCATTGATTTTGTGGGACCAATATATCCTTCATTAACTATGTGAAAGAGGTATATCATTGTCCCAATGGACTACTTTACAAAGTGATCTGAAGCTCGACCAATGGTGAAGTACAATGCTAAGGAGACAGCCAGTTTCATTATGGAGCAAATTGTTTGCTGCTTTAGTCCACTAAATGAGATTGTGTGTGATCAAGGGACACACTTCTTGAATAAGGTTACAGTGGCCATGAGATTGAAGCTTTGAAGATTAAGCACAATAAGACTACCCCGTTATCATGGAGTTCGTGCAAGAGCTGCAGAACACGGGGTTCAAGGTGCAACAAGGAAAGAGGCTAACAAGAAGATCTCAATCTTTGATGCCAAATTTCACTATATTGCTTGTCAAGTGAATTACAACAAAGATACTGTCAACAAACAAATTTTGTTCAAGTCCTTTTTATCTCAGCATATAGCTTTTTGGACAAAGATTTTGTAGCTTCATCAATTCATAAAGTGTCAAAGTATCCTGAGCAAGCCCATGTTCATTATATGCTGTCATGAACAGTTTTGATACAACATCCTACTGGAATCTCAACAAGTGAGCCACACCTTGATAACCAAAGATTTGCCAATTGGAAAAACCTTGTCAAAACTTTTCTGAACAATCTCAGTATGAAGGCTTTGCCCTTCTTCTTTATTTCTGCATCCCTATCTCCACTCTTCTTTAGGTGTTAATAGAGATTAGGGTGATCTGTAAGCAAGCTGGGTAGAATGTCTCTCCTTCTACAAGCTCTGGTACATCCTCATCATCAACTACAGCAGCATCTTCAAAATTGCAATCGAGCATCCTCAACATTTAACTCCTTCAAAGCATTTGTGAAGTAAAGGAACGTAGGATCTGTGCCTCCTTCCTTGTAGTATGCAAAGACCAAAGAAGCGTCATCCTTCATGCTCTCATCCACAAAGTATTGTAAGTTGTTTAACTTAGACATGAGTCACTTCACTGCAGGCTCAATGTTCTTCTTGAACTCATCCTACCGCTCAGCTTTCCAAGAAATCATCTTCATCTTGTTCTGAAAGATGAAGAGTCCATTTGGTTTTCCATCCAATCCAGCACTTTATATCAGTTGTTAACATCTTCAATATGCTCATTCTATATTGCAGTCCAACTATGTCTTTGTCATTTTCCTGCTCAGAAATTTCAAGTGATGCATACGATGATGAAGCTCAGTTAACACCTTCTAGCCCATCAAACAGAGCAGATTACCCACTACGTTAATCCCTGTGGGAATTCATGGAGGGCCTGACGACGGGCACCTCAGATGGTGCAGGATTGCGACCAGTATTTCCAAGGACGAAGAGAAGACAGATCAACCCGAGTATCACAGTTCGGTGCTGTTCTTTTTAAATCTATCAACTATTCCAGCAAGCATGCCCCTTGAAGAGTCCATTATTAATGATAATGTGATGACCAATCGCCTCACTCTAATCCAATCTTGAGGTCTTCTGCTTCCTTTTTCTTCATCACCTACAACAGCTCCCCTATTTCGTAATGGTTCCGGGCATGGACAAAGATGTCGGTCGCTTGTGAGTGTTTCCTGAAGGCCTTCTGTTGCACGAATTTTCTTCTACAAGCTAGGCAGGGCCAAGGAATGGCTTGAAAAACCGAGAGAGACCGTCAGAGCAATGCGAATTCTCCCGATGGAAACCATAGCAGGGTGCGGACATTTCTTGATAGCCTTTCTTGCTTTACTGTAATAAACTGCAGAGCTTCAGACCAAGTAAACTCAACATGGAAACCAAGTCCTATATCCACGAAGATTTTGCTTGTGTCAGACACTTCGGCTTATGCATAAACTTCTGAGCCCAAATTTACCAGGGTTTTCATATTTTTGAATCGGTTTTGCTGCAATAGTTTGATATTCTTGGACAAATCTAAGAATATCTTTTGCTGCTCTATCACCTTGTCCCTCTCTGATATGACCTGCAGGCTTCAGTTTTTGTTCAAAGAAGGCCTCAAACTTCAATACTTTGGCATCTTTTACCTCCGATTTTCTGGTTGTTGACATTGTCTCCTAACACAAATTGCAGCTGGGTCCCAAACAACTTCATAAATTAATCTCTACTCATCTGATTTTAGGAGTTGGAAGGGAAAACGGCAATGCCTGAGATGGTGAAGAAAGCCAAGGGATCCCCGCTGTGTCTGCTTCCCACAAAGAGGAACAGGAATAGCCATCTTCAGGTCACCACTCCACGAAGGATGAAAACCTGTTCCAAAATAAAGCAGTAGACTGTACTTTGTCTGGACACTTTCCTCGTTTCCTCCATAAGCGAAGTCTGCCAAACTTTTGGTCCAATTACCATATAAAGTGACGGCCCCCAGGAAAAGCTTCTTCCCTCTAATATCAGCGCATCTTCTTTTTCTCCTTCGACAAGTGCTGTTTTTACATTCCCTTCCCCCTCAAATAGTAGGCATGAGTGACAGTACGCATTCAGTATGTAGACAAAAGAACTTGGGTCTCGGGACACACCCTCATCTTGCATTTGCTCAAAATAGTCCAACACATTTCCAATCTGCCCATGTAAAGCATAACGTGTGATAAGGGCATTCCAAGTTATTGCATTCCAGACAGGAAGCTCATCCAACACTCCCTGTGCTTTGCCAGTTTCATCATTCTTACGTGCATCTCCCTATTTGGATTGTGATGCATCTCAACTATGCTTGTCTTGATCATGGTTTGCAGATTCTGTGATCTCATCTTATTTGTTTCTCTCAACATACAGGCATGGCCAATTGCGTAATTGTTAACGGATATCCGTCTGACCAACGTTCGGTTCCCTTCTTCCAAGGATAAGGCTTTTCTGCGTGGAAAGCAAAGATGATGCTAATTCTTGAAGGTGATGAATTATTTGATATTGTTTTGGGTGACTTGTCTTGCCTAGTTCAACCTATTGATGCGATGAATAACAATTCTGTGATTACTGATGGCTCATTATTTGAACAATGGAAAATTGATCATACTGATTGGATTCGTCGTGACAAAGTGGCTCGTCGTTATATATTGTCTGCACTTCCTGACTCACTTATGTTGGATGTCTTTCATCTAGAAACCTCTCATGCTGTTTGGGAGTGTCTTATCTCAACGTTTGAGAAGAAATCAGTCACCGAAATTTTATATCTCCAAACTTGTTTGAAGAATCTTCAATATAAGGTTGGTACTTCTATGCACTCTCATATCGAGGCTTTTAAAGACATTATCAATTAGCTTGGTGCTGCTGGCGCTCCTGTTGCTAAAAATCAGATTGTTACTCAACTTCTTCATACCATCAAAGATCCTTTATATGACAATATCATCACTATTTTGTCTAACAAGGATGATATCCACTTTGACAAAGCATGTATATCTCTTATTGAATATTCACAACGTCATGAGCATCATTTGGAAAAATCTGATGTTGTTTTGGTCACTTGTGAACAAAGGGATTTTGATACTGCTTTTGTTGCTCGCAAGCATCCCGCTTCACATTTTCAGCAGGATGGTAGCCCTAATGATACAGTTGCAAATGTTGTTACTGCCGGAAAGATGCAGATTGCAAATTATGGCATCAACGATTTGCACACTCCGATTTTGCCAAAATTCTTGATCTTCATCATCATGGTCTTGTGCAAGGTATGGATCTTAAATATCATCCACGTATGGGAATATGTGAGTACTATGCACTTGGAAAACACCATCATTCCCCTTTCCACACTTCTACTTCATCACATTCTTGTGCTCTCTTGGATTTGGTTCATACCGATATTTGCAATCCTTTTCCTGCCTCAAAGTCTCAAAATCGATATTTTATAACTTTCATTGATGACTTCTCACGGTACACACATGTCTATCTTCTTCGACATAAGTCTGAGGCTTTATCTATATTTAAACAATACAACATAAGTGTGGAGCTTCAAACTGGATTCTCTATAAAGACGCTTTGCAGTGACAATGGCAGTGAATATGTATCCAATCTATTTGATAACTTCTGTAAGGATCAAGGTATTCATCATGAGTTTACAATTCCTTATTCTCCTAAGAAAAATGGTGTTGTTGAGTGCAAAAATCGCACTATTCTTAATGATATACGTTGCATGCTTATACACTTTGGTTTGTCTCAAAAGTTTTGGACTGAAGTACTTCTAACAGCCGTTTTTATTCAAAATCATCTTCCAATTACTGCACCTGCTGGTAAAATTCCTATAACAATTTGGACAGGGAAGACACCTTCAGTCTCTCACTTTCGCACATTTGGCTGCATTGCTTATATTCATGTGCCCAAGGACACTCAACATATGTTGGATCCTCTAGGTTTGAAGGTTATTTTTTTTGGTTATTCAGATCATTCCAAAGGTTACAGATTTTATGATCCTTCTACTCAAAAGGTTATCATTAGTCGTGATGCTATACTTGATGAGAAGACTATGGGTGGCACATGGTCGTCAGATGTTTCAGATGATACACAGTCTTTGCTTAGTGCATTTCCTTACTTGCTTTGTGAGTCTACTAATTCTGATGATCATAAACCTCCTTCACCTCTAAAGAAGATTGATGAAAATTTGGAGATCTATGTCGATCTTCCTATTGAGATAGAGCATGGATTCTATTCTATTGAATATGATGTCTTTGATGATTCTATGTCTATCCAAGAGGATCCAATATCGTATATGGAAGCTATCAATTCGTCTCAAAGGGATCAATGGCAAGAAGCTATGCAAGCTGAGTACGATTCTTTAATCTCCAAAGGTACATGGATTATTACTGAACTCCCCCCAAATCGTGTTCCTATAAAATGTAAATGGGTTTATAAAACCAAGACCAAAGCTGATGGCTTGTTTGATAAGTTCAAAGCACGACTTGTTGCAAAAGGTTACTCGCAAATTGCAGGAGTATTTTCTCCTGTTGTGCATTCCACAATTGTTCATATGATTTTGGCTTTTGCAACACTATTTGATCTAGAAATTCACCAAATGAATGTTAAAACGGCTTTTCTCAATGGAGATCTTGAAGATCTTGTGTAAAATAATATTTCTTTCTTGGATGCTATGAAGAAGCTTTTATCGACTACATTTGAAATGGTGGATCTTGGTGAGATACATTCTTGTTTGGGTATTCAAGTTCAACGACACTGATAACAAGGCATTCTTCTTCTTCACCAGACAAAGTTTATTAATGATATTGTTAAGGAGTTTGGGTTGACAAATGTGCACTTTGCCAACACTCCCATTCTTTTGAGCTCTACCAAGGATACATCTACAACACGCAATGAAGAATCAGCCATTCATCAACCTTTTGCTAATCTTGTTGGTTGTCTTCAATTTATTAGTTTAAACACAAGACCAGATATTTTATTTGCAGCTAACTTTTTGGGACAATATCTTTCTTCCCCTTCCACTATTCATTGGAGTGTTGCAAAATGTATTCTTAAGTACCTCAAGGGTACTAAGGAATTCGGTCTTATTTATCGTCGTCGAGAGGATTCTTATTTATCTTCTTCAACTTCTCTTGACCTTATTGAATATACAGATGTTGATTGGGCAAGTTCACACTTATCCATGAGATCTACAAGTGGGAATCATTTCTTTGTAAATGGATGTTTGGTTTCTTGGTCCAGAAAGAAACAACGATGTGTTGTGATTTCTACAATTGAGGCCGAATATATTGCTGCATCATTAGTAGCTCCCGAGCTAGTTTGGCTTTGACAACTACTTGTAGATTTGGAACATCCTTCATCATCTAGTACACATGAAGTCAAGAAAGGTTCCATTATGGTGGAGCATTGTCCCAGTGATCAAATGATTGCAGACATCTTCACAAAAGCTCTTAGTGAAGCTCGCTTTAGTTCATTAAGACATGCACTTGGTATTGTTCCAAGTTCTTATCTCACTGATTGAGGCATGTATCATTGTATTCAAGAAAACTTTATAGTAAATCATTTTTGTGTCGTAGGTATGTGTAGGGGCTTGGGTTTTTCCCTTGTTCTCCCCAAGGGGTTTTTCACTCAGCTAGAGACCTTTGTTTGAGTGGGGATGTTACAACTATATATATCATCTCTCACTTGACTTGGGTCTCACCTATATATACTAACTCTACATTAATATGAATCATTCTTTGGGAGCATGTCTTGTGTATCTCTCTCATACTCTCTCAACAAAGGGTACATAAGATATGCATTTTAAGTGAGATAATTTTTTAAGGATTTATATTACTGTGCTTTGTATGATTTAAATTGATTATGCTAACATCATTTTTGTCTATGCAGGTGAACTTTGTGGATACTTAGATCATCAGGATGAGTGGAGGGATGAGTGATGAGGAGTTGCAATATATCTTCACGCGCATGTCTCTAGATTAGATGGCGAGATTCCAAGACATGGCAGACTAGGAGCTATCTCAGACATCATCAGGCCACTCTATTAGATCTACTTCGGCACGATTAGATGCTTCAGCTTTGGTGAGCAGCTGAGGTCACTGCTCCATACTTGGGCCAGAGGGAGGGAGTGCTTAAGGGTTAGGGGGATGTTGCAGAGATACGAAGGCTGTGAGCCCGCGGCCGGCATGGGATACAAGTGCTACTCCTCACTCTTATGGCGGTTCTAAAGAGAGCATGGCTCAGGTGGTTGCTATGGAGGCACAGATGTGGTGTCTCCATCTCCTCATTCTGTTGAAGTTGGGTCACCTCCATGATTTGTCACACCTGTGGGGACGTCTACTCCAGTTACTCTAGCTTTTTCTCAGTTGTCCGCAGGTGGCACCCCTATGGGTGCTACACCGATAGATATTACCCCGGTCGATACACCAGATGTACAGGGGTCTCCTGGATATGTCTAGGAGCATGGTCGCAGGTGGGAGAGGATCCATCTTAGGCATACCCCAGAGGGGTATGCCTATCTTGTCGATGATAGGTCAGGAGCCATCATCATGAGTGATGAGGGGAGGAGGGTGATGGCTTGCATGAGAGAGTTGTGCCAACAAGTTTTTCAGCACAACGTCTTAGATCATTGGAAAAAAATACCAGAGGGAAGCAAGGACTACATAGTAGCATCCTTGCATGAGGAGTTTCTAATTTCAACCAGCAGATAGGTTTTCTACACGGGCTGGGTGATGGAGGGCATGCATGTATATATGTCACGCAGACGATCGAACTCACGCAAGGCACTCAAGAGTGGGCCTGCAAATCCCAAGTGGCTAGACGCGGACGATTGGCGCCAATTGAGGGAGGAGGCTACAGATTCTCCAGGATGTTGGAGTCAGCAGCGTGAGGCGGCGAGGGCACGACTAGAGGTCGGAGTGGTCCATCATCTTAGGAGTGGCGGCCACATGACATATCTGGAGGACTTTGTAAGTTTTTCTTTTGTTTTGCTTGCTTATTTTTTTGCAATATCCTTTGTACTAACAATCATGTTTCTAACTATTAGTATTTTTTTTTCTTTGCAGCACTCCATTACAAATCGCGATCTGACCGGCCTTGAGACTCGATATGCAAAGAGGCATGGTCTCACTGCATTGATCAATCGATTGTATAGACGCGGTGGCCCTGTAAGTCACTCATCTTTCTTGTCCATAGTTACCATGTTGAATTAGAATGCATTATTGTATGGTGAAATGATGTGTAGTTGTTTCTTCTTTTGCAGAGTTCGTTCGATGCTCCTTTGCGGCGGGACGAACTTTCAGATGGCGAGGATGTATAGCTCGCCCTTGGATCCCTGGAGCGCACACACCCTTCTTTTTTGGTCGCCTGATCCGTGTAGACATTTTCTATGTAGTAGTGGTATCTTGCCATGATTGTACTAGTCGCTTTCATTATGCGATCATGTATTTATTTCATGTATCAGTTTTATGATTTAAGTACACTTTGTCTTTATTTACACAAGCATTGTACACAGTGCATAAACTATTTTCTATGGCCTAAATAAAGCATATAATGCCTGCCTTGCCATAAATTTTTTTCCCTTGTTACCGTCGCTATTAGCATCGCAAATTTACATGCACACATCGTTATTGGCATCGTTATTAGCATCACAAAGAGTCGTTATCAGTATTGTTATTTGCGTCGGTATCATGAGATGCTAATACCGATGCAAATATCGACGTTAATAATGACGCTAATACAGTATGTTCTATGGCATTGCCAATAACGACGCTTTTTGTGATGACGGGGGAAAATTTCTTTATTTACATTTTCTTCTCTTTTAAGGTTGGTAAAAGGCCTATATCTTGTAGTGGTTGGGTAGTGGGTCATGATGATGCTAATGGGAATAGGTATGCCATGCGGTTTGGATCAAAGGTCCTCAATGAACAACAACAATGGTATTCTCAAGTCAAAAGAGAGCTTTGGGGTGTAGTGATAGCCCTTAAGTGTGATAGGGAGTATTTTATGGGAGCTCATGTAGTGGTAGAGACAGACTGATTGTCTACCTCTATTGGACATTATAGTGAATTTCTCAACTCTCAATATTGCCATGTTACAGTGGATTGCATATATAAAGTCACTTAACCCTAATTTTCAGCATATTGCACAGAAAACCCTGTGGTTGACATGCTTTCATGAGCAAGGTTTGAAGATGAAGAGAAGCTGATGGAAGATGAAGAGGATGACATGATAGATGCTGAAAATGACTTTATAATAGTAGAAAATGAGTATGCAGCTATTGTTACTATATATAAAAATCTAAAAACAACAAGTATAAAAATAGCCAGTCATGCCTATTAAAGAGACTATTACTACTTGGAGTGTTCTACCATGGGAAGAGGGTTTGAATAGAGAAGAGTTGCTGGTCCTATGCATTCGATAGTTAGAAAGAAGGCATGAAGTCATTGAGATAGCCATGAAAAAGATAAAGGTTGCAAAGATCAAGAACAATAAGAGGGTTGAAAAGCAACATAGTCTTTGACCATGAGTTATACAAGAAGGGGAGTGGGTGCTAGTTTATGACAACAGCTTGGAAAATCAACATAGTGCCAGTCGAAAAATGGCAAAGTGGTGTTTTGGTCCATATCTGGTAAGGTTTTTTTTAAACACTGCTACCTATGTATTAAATGAGATAGATGGGATAGCTCTAAGAATTCCAGTGGATGGAAAATGTATCAAGCTCTTTAAACATAGGGAGTCTTCAACATATGAGTTGAAGGGGTTGGATATTGAGCATGAACATGAGAATCTGGAAGAAGAAGAGGCAAAAGATGAAGACATTGACATGGCAAAAGATACTTCTTCTAACACTGTAGATCCATAAGACTTTGGCATATGCCAGAGGATGTGCAGTCCCCTAGAGCTGATAAGTGACAAAGGCACTCATTTCATTAATAAAGTCATGGAAGAGTTGAGAAAGTTGTATAAGATCTGCCATCGCAAGTCCACTCCTTATTACCCCAGAGCCAACGGCCAAGTCAAAGTCACCAATCGAATCCTCTGCTCGATTCTAACAAGAACAATTGCCACACATCATCGTGATTGGGATGATCGACTTAGAGAGGCCCTCTGGGCGTATAGTACTTCTCATAAAGCAGCAATAGGACTTCACCTGGTGTATGATACAGAAGCTATTTTCCCTGTTGAACTGGAATTGCCCTCTTTGAGAGTGGCTATCAAAGAGCATTTGGGGGACAATGATTCACTGCAACGCCGTCTCCTGCACCTGGAATGTTTGGACGAAACTTGCAGGATGGCTCTACAGTGCACGGAAGCCACGCAAGCTCGACGTAAGGCTTACCATGACAGCTTCATCAAGCACAAGGAGTTCAAAGAAGGTGATTTGGTCCTAGCCTATGATTCATGATTTGGAAAGTTTCCTGGCAAGCTCCAACAGCGGTGGATGGGCCCATATAAGGTACTTGCCGTCAACCCTAATGGCTCTGTCCAAGTGCAGACCGTTGATGCCTCTGATGATCCCTTCCTGATCAATGGATATCGCCTAAAGAAGTACTTCCCTCCTTGGGGAACTTGACAATCATGGTCACCTGATCCTTTCCCTCGTTGGCGTGGCACAGTCACTCTTATGATGCTTCTTCTGATAGCCATTCTTCAGCCACTCCTGATGAAGTGGACGCAACCCTCTGTCCCCTCAGCCCCACCTTCCAGCCTTGATCTCTTATCCTTTATTTTCCACCAGCAGTGGCGAGGTTGGTTCTGACATGTGGTCTTTCTACCATTCCTTTCCTAATGAAAAAAAAAAGAGAAAAAAAATATACATATCGGTCATGGGAGAAAAGGACTTAGGTTCCTGTCATGCCGACCTATTCTTCGAGAAAAGGTGGAAACACCCTCGGGAGTAGGAGAAAAAAGAAAAAAACAAGATAAAAGAAAACAAAAAAAAAACTATTATGGGAGAAAAGGAAGAAATTCCCTGTCATAGCAGGCCTCGCTCCAAGAAAAGGTGGCAAACACCCTTGGGCGGGAAGTTGGCTGTGGAAAAGGTGGCAACACCCAGCAGTCCAGAAAGTGGATTCATCAATTGATATCCCCAGGATCCAGTTCCGAAGCTGCCTCCCTTGGTACGTTGTGTCCTGTGTCTCTCTTCAGAGCGTCTAACTGTCCTCTAGCAGAGATGCCATGGTCCTATCCAACACAACGTTCGATTTGTTGGCTACCTCCCTAGGTATGCCTCTTTAACAACTGACGACGTGATCTTCATCGACAAACAATCGAGTGATGTGAGCTTTCATCCTAACTGGATGGGGAAGTGAGTATGGGTTGCCCTCTGTATCTATCAACAAAGAGTGAGACAGAGGATGGGGCGAGTGACCAGTCTTTTCCCTTCAAATCACATGAGATGTGAGAAGTGTGAATGAAGTGTTGCACGCACGGGATGGGCCTCTCAATGCACAAAGCACAATCTGTTTCTGTGCACTACACTATCAGGCTCCCTGGCCTTCCTTCTCGCACGTATGCCGGCACAGGGCGGGATGCACAGTTGCACCATCAAATGTGCACAAGGCATACAACCTTTGTACAAGTGACCATGAGGATTACATCAATGGGTTTCAGGACATGGTTGCCCTTTGAATCTATTAGCAGAGCATGAGACAGAGGGTGGGCTGAGTGTGACTGGAGTTTCTTCAATCAATTACCGAGAGGTGAGATTGAGGGATGTTACGACATTTGGAGTCAAGTATGTTCCCGTTTCCCTATGCACCCACGGGATGGGTCTCTACCGTCTGTACACTGCACTATAAGGCTCCCTTTCCTTCCTCCTTGCACTTATGCCAGACGGGTTGGACGCACTGATGCACCATCAACTGTGCACCCTGGCATACTCCCTCTGCACCATCTCCCTTGTTGATTCCTCAACCGGGTACGAGATATGGGTTTCAATCATTATTCCTCGAGTGATATTAGTCATGGGGTGAGTGACTGTTCTTTCATTCCATATGAGTGACTGTGAGTTGAGTGTTATATCCCTCGACATCGACTCAATGTGATTCCTTCAACTAGCTACCTCCCTAGGTGCTGTCGCGTGGTCCTTGCCATGAAGGATGTGTGTTGGAGTGAACCTTGGTACCTCCTGCAGCAGCTGACAATGACACTGGACGTGCCATCCATAATCAACCTTGATCCTCAACGATATGGGCCAAGTTTTTCTAACCCTACACCTGTTGTTTCTCCATGATGTTCATGTTTTAAGTGTGGGGACATTAGTGGATGGTCTGTTGTGTGGTAGTAGGTCCTTGTTGCTCGGTTAACCCTGTCCGTTAAGGTCTTAAGTGTGGGGACGTGTCCCTGCGCGTCTACATTGCATACCCCTCTGCATATGCCTCCACCTGCTAATGCCTCTATGCCACGACTTGCTTTTACCCTGATGGGGTCCCTTCCCACCCACCCGTTCATTTTCCACCCACCCTTGGGGCTGTTTGAAATGACTTGTTTTTTTGGCTGATTTGTGTTATTTTTGAGAGTTGAATAGTTGATTTTATGAGATGATTGATTGGTTTGGAAGTGGTTTGAGAGTGTTTTGGATGATATTGATTATTTTTTAGAAGTTCATGATGATTTTCAGTGGAGATATGAGGTTTTGTGATGTTCTGATAGGTTCTGATTGGTTCTGTATACCTTCTGTATAGCTTCTGTTTTGTTCTGATTGTCTTCTGTATGAAGCATGGATTGATGATTGATGAAGATTGAGATCGTGTGAAAGATTATTGAATATTTTTTGAGAGTTTGGAATGGTTTGAGTATGAGTTATGAGGTTTTGATGACCTTCTGTAACCTTTTGTAGATCTTCTGTAGAGCTTCTGTCTCTGTACTGTAACTATACTGTAGTTGTTCTGGTACTCTATTGTGATTGGTTCTGTATACCTTCTCTATGCTTCTATATGTGTTCTGATGGATGAGAGTGTAGCTTGGGGAAGTTTTCTAGCCTTGGAAAGAGGTGAATACAAGTGCAAAATAGCTAAAAGAAGTGAAAGAAGTAGCTACTGAAGACTCAAGTAAAGACTGAAGTGAAGTGACAGTGGTGAGCTATGAAAGGACACTGTAGTGGCTCTGGTGACTCTTCATATCAGGCATACCTCTTGGGAGGGGTATCCACGACCTAAGAAGGATTATTGTGAGTGATTATGAGATATTGTAGTGAGGATATGATGTACTATTGATGGAGAGAGAGAGAGAGAGTCAGAGATAGCCAATTCTACTAAAACAGAGTGATTGTATATGAGAGATTGAGAGAGAAGACTATGAAGACATTGAAAATGAATACTATGTGATGTATTTCCATTCAAAGATGGTGTATTCCTTTTCTTTTTTTGTTCTATTGATGGATTTTGTGAAGATATTGAAGAATATGGTTGATTCTATCAAATCCGTGGGAGATCTACATGATGCTGCATGAAGATTTGTTGTGCCTGATGTTCTTTTCCATTAAAAAAAAATTTGTTGTCTAGATTTTCTTCCATAATTTGAGTGATATTATTAGTGCCTTGAGCATTTTCCATAGTTGCAACTTAGGTATTCAGTGATGTATACAACATGTAAGTATCTGACTCCTTTTCCTACTTTCAGGACCAGTTTCATGTTATTCAAGAGAGTTTTCAGCAATTCAGGACAGTCTTCCTGACAACCTGCTTTCCATAAATTGTATTCCAACAATGAAAAAACATAGTCAGCTTAGCATAAGCCAAGCTCAAATCAATTCAAAAAATTTGATGGTAGTGGCAAAACATCCCAGTAACAAACTATATCCATACAAGTATCAATGTTTGTGCTGTATGCAAGTAGTAGTACCAAATACAACAAGCCCACTGCTATAACCATCAGTATTTTCTCTAATAAAACAAGAGTATTCGGACCTCCAAACAGCCCCAAAATATCTCATTCAGTTGCCACTCTATGCAGGAATTGATACATGTCCAACCGGTCAGAATATATTGCATGTATATCAAGTGAAGATGATAGGTATCCTTCGTGCTGACAATAACTAGTCAATACCCTGGTATAACCAGCAATAAATCAGTCTAAAATTTAGACTTTCAGCACTCACAATATCCCAAAAAGCATCTAGCACTCATGTGGTATGATCAAGCATTTGTAAGTAGCAAATAAGCATCACAGATCCTTCAACCCTGTAGGTATATTGTTTCCAAATTCAAGATAGCAAAACCAGTTCACTATTTCCAGCCTGCAAATAAGCTCCAAAATTGAGCATTTAACACTCCAAATCATGCTCAATGCATGATAATAAGGGCATATACATTGTTAGGATGAAAGCTACTAGTGCCTGGAATCACCTACTGTTTACTACATTAAACAATCATTCTGCACAGATCTGTGCTGAATATCTCAAATCCTGTGAGGAATTTGAGAAAACTTTCTATTGCAAAGTTGTAGACCACGTTGAAACAGTCAACAAAACGGGAGTCATTTCTCCAAAAACCATTTCTATAGCAAGATATAGCTTTTGCAAAAAAATGGGCTGCAGGCACAGTCTCCTTTGATGACGTTTTCTTCATATCTAATTTCTTGATGTTAAATGGTTATTGCCAAGTCTTCAAGCTTTAGGAATTCAAGCTCTGATACCATGTTGGAAGAGAGGGAGAGAGATAGAGTGGAGCAAAAGATGAGCCTCAGCTCATTGTTGTTCTTCTTCCATTATTCCTCCATTATACTAACTGAAAAAGACTTACACATAAAGGTATGACTAACCAAGACTAACTATGGTTAAGTCACTGACTATACTGACTTATTGAATGCTACATACATGCACAACTGTATCACACACATAAAGATAGACTGACTGAAGAGTAATGGGAGCTTGATATTCTAACAAAAGGTACGACAGTTGTGCCAAAACTCCATTAAGGTTCCTTGAATCCTAACTAGTTGCTGGAAAAAAGTGTTGCATTTCATGAACCAAGGGTAACTACGATCGCTCTAGTTAGATGAAAAGCCCTTGTGGGACACCTCCAATAGAGCTACCTCATACATGGAGACCTCAATTTGTCAAATTAGGACTCCGAGTTGCATGTTGATCCTCGTGGGGATGGCTGGTACCTTCCGTTGATGGGGTGGACTCTAGGAAACCTAGATAATAGACCCTGTGCATTCTCGTGAGTGCTGAGCAAAGCCATCTAGAATAGTTCCCTGATGGACCACTAAAATATACTGCTAGGGAATTTTTAGGTAGGCACATGACAGTAGATTAGAAGCTTCAATGCCATTGACACAAACGGCTTCTATAAGGCTAACTCCACTACCACTAGGTAGCTCCTCTACCATAGCTTTCCATCTTTATAATATTTATTTTGGCCCTTCATCTTGTTGGATATTATTCCCTTGTGCTCGATGATTAGCTAGACCTAGCTATTTACTTCCTTATTGGAGAGAGCTAATCTTACTCCAACAGGTACTAGCTAAATGATCGGACTTCCCACATATGTGACATTTAACATTTGGACAATTCCTAAGGAAATGTTGGCTACCACACCACTTATAGCTAAATCTTGAGGGGGTATCCTCTTTAGGGTGTTGGCTCCCTATCAAATTATGCTGCTTCTTAAGGAAATTAACATAAACAACTATATGTCTATATTGTTTGCTAATCATATCAGTATAACTTTGCCAAGGACATTCAAGGAACTTGACTCATATCCGTGATCGTCTACCTTTCATTCCATTGGCCTCTAACCATTTGATTAGGGATTGGCTTTTGATTCCTTGGAATGATGGTAGAATTCATCGCGGTCAGTGGAGCCATTTGACTAGTCATAGGTATGGTCACACTAGGAGGAGCTGGCAACATGGGCACATTTGGAATTATACTTTCTCCCATTAGGAGGACTCATGGGCATCCCTTGACCTCCATTCGTCACTGCTAAAGTATTTTCAAACCCTTAACCCGGATTTTAGTTTGACCTAGAGGCATAAGCCACTTGTAATTGTGATTCTACCTTTTTTCCTTGTGTAATAGCCATATCAATGTTTGCAAGAGCAACAGTGCTCAACTACACTTGAATGTTAAAGTCTAACCCATTTAGAAAATATTGCAACTGAGCAGCAACTGGAATATGAATATAGGTTTGCGACTAATAGAATACCTCCTTCAATTTTTTGGCATATCCACAGACATTCTCGTGATGTCTTGACGTGTAACATTCAAGACACATAGCCAATAGTGACCTTTCCTTTCAGGTGAAAACTCCCTTTGAAAGGCCACAAATAATAAGTCGATCTTAGTTATGGTTCTAGCCTCTAAGCTTTGATACCACACTGCAACTCATCATTTCAAAATCATGTTGAAGAACATCATCAAGTGTCCCTCATTTGAATTTGAGAGTTAAACATTAACTTTTGGAATGCATTGATGTGAAGTTCCTCATCTTCCTCTGCTAACCCATTAAAAATGGGTAGAGAAAACCGTAAGGCTGAAAATTTTGCCGTTCCAACATGAATTGCAATGGCTTGGTTGGGCGGACATGGTAACAACCTGATTCGCTAAAGGGGTTTGAACAACTAAATATCACTCCACTGGAGTTGAATGACATACTGATTGAAAGGGGGGATGTACTTGTAATATTTCCGCGTACCCCGTACCGTAAATATTAACTTTCCGCACGCCGTGTAAACCCTGTGCAAAGGTATTCCCTACTTCGTATATTATTAGTAACTTAATCCATACCATTCACGAGGCCGCCGCATTGTGAATTAAAGACCGAGGTTGAGGACCGTGAAAACCGCAAGGAAAAGACCGCTTGGGAAGGGGCAAATGGATAAATTCAAGGCAAATTTTTTTATTATTATCCCTTCCCCCAGCCGATGCATGGCTGGAGGAGAGGGAGTGGGGGGGGGGAATGGCCAAGGGGAAGTGATGTCAGGTCCACATGAGGGGGAGTCCTCCACGTGTGTGGAGGCCCTCTTCCCCACCCCACATGCCTATATAAACACCCCCTAGCAAGGGGGTGTGCTAGAGGAGATGGGAGGAGGACGGGCCGTGCAGAGAGAGGGAGAGCTAGAGGAGCTGGAGGAGGTGCCGACGTGAAGGGAGGAGGCCGGCTGAGAGGAGAAGGAGGTCGCTGTGGAGCGCCGCGCTGCTGCCCAGTCCACCGGTCGCTCTGTTGCCCAGTCCGCCGTAGCCGCCCAGTCCGCCAGTCACCAGGCCTTCAGTCCGCCGCCACGCTGATCACGACCCCCCCCCCCCCCCATGTGTTCTGTAGAAGCTGAAGCTTCTTAGAAGCTTCTTTAGAAGCTTCTAAGGGGGGGGCCTCCTTAAGCCCCCTTCCCACCACATTTTCCAAAAACCCTTTCATACCCCCTCCCCGGGACTTTGAAGAGGAGGAGGTGAAGACCGTAAAGAACCCCAAGACCCTTCGAAAAAGGCTTTCGCAATAAGTCTTTAAAGCCCTTTTGCCGCAAGCGACATCCCGTAAAGAAATCTTCCGCATACGAGGAAAGGCAAAGGTCGGAAGGTTGCATGCCAAGGCAAGACAATCCGTAGACCACAAAAGCGAATCAGAAGCCGAATCTACGCCTACGATGGCCCCCAAAAGATCACAAGGTGCGACCGCGGGAGGTTCATCTCCGAGTATACAAGTGGACATCTCCTCGAGCCCTCAAGTCCAGGTTCTTCCGAGTTATTTCCGCATAAAGAAATGATTAGGCGCGCTTAGTTCATGAAGGGAATTGCATTTTTTACGCGTAATTTTAATGCATGTGGAAATTGGGGAAAAAAAAAATACATTTGATAAGTATCTTTTGAAACATTAGGCAAGATTGGAAATATATCATGAAATTGAGCGAGTTATCCACCTTAGAAGGCTAGTTGCATGTAGTTTTTGGTACATTATCAAAGTAATGAGTCTAAACTTAGGCAAAGAAATGGAATTTTTAATTGCACCCTCTTTCGTCCTAGACATGGTAGGAATAAGCGTGTGCCGCATGTTAGGCAACATCCTTCTCATAACAATTTCATGAGGCAAGGTTAACACCATAAGATATTATCCGAAAAGATATAATAGAGTACGGAAATGACGGACTTGCAAATAGCATGTAAAATGGAATGAGTTAACACTAGCTTTAGTTGGTATAAACTTCGTTAACTACATTGTAGCTAGGGGAATGTTGCGTATTGCATAATCATCATGCGATAACGTCATTCATCAGAAACCGCATTTAGGAAAGGTTGCATGGTTCGTCAAAGCATAAGATTCGAAAGTAGACAACAAGGTTGTAGGTATGATTATTGATGCAAGACCTAGTAGGTCCTAGGAAAAGTTAGTAGCCAGATTATCGTGCACCAAAGAAAGATAAAGTTATCATGGACCATGTGATGCGTAAGGGCAAGAAATCGCATGTTTACGCGTGTTGGTGGAGTTATAACTATTGTTCTCCGTTAGATTTAGTTATTACCTTTAGAAGGATCATCCTCATCGCAAGACAAGTATAATTGAATTGACTAAATAACCTAAATCACAAGGGACTCATATGGGCATGACTCAGTCGATATGATAGATATCCCAAGTGTTAACTAGGGGATAGTGCAATAAGAATTCGACCTAGTTTTACACTGGTTGCCAAGACAAAACCCGCGAATCTAAAGATCTTACACACGTTCACGAAATGTCGAAGCAATTGGATGTTCATGCATGAAATGATCTAAGGTTTTATCCTAAGGATCATTCAAAATGATGAAACTCCGACGGAGTTGCCTATTTCTAGGACCATGGGCCAACATAATTAGCAATGGTTTGGAGGATACCCTAAACCCCTGCTACTCGGCTGGAGGTAAATTCCGTGACCGGAAAACGCTAAACAATGGGTAGAATAATCCCGTGGAATAGATGCAATACATGTGCAAAAAGCTGCAACTTTGTATAAACTTGAGATTTGCCCACAAGAGAGTTTTTGTCATCTCTCGAAACGAGGTTGGCAAGTTATTGAAAGAATTTAACTTACAAGAGGATGAGTAATCATCCTGTTACTCACTTTTCTTGGGGGATAACTGCCAAGGAAAAGGAAAGGTTAGGTGTTTGCCTTGAAGCAAATGACCAGACAATAAACTAAAGCGACATGGTCGCTGGAACCTACCACAACAAAACCTAAAGTATTGGTAGGGTATGACCCTAACCCAAGAATGATAGGAATCTTGCCAAGTTGCAATTGATTACGGATCGAATGCGGGTTGCATTCGGAGAAAAGGAGTCACTCCTTAACAGTTTGCCAGCTAAACGACCATTGGAAATTGATTGTGCTTGTAACAGTTTGGAAAGCACTGTTTGCATTGTTTGCTCAATGAACTAAAGGACGAAAATATATCTAAATACTTCAGGTTGAAGCCTGAAGGGAGAGGCAGCTTCAGTTACCCCCGACTGCCTGCCTGACCCTAACCAAGGGGGTTGTTAACCGCGCCGGGAACGTGGACCGAACCCGCCGTGAGAGGTCTCTCCGTTGAGTTCTACTTGGAGCAGGAGGACGCTTGGGTGCCAGAGGGGGCTCTGGCCGTAAATCCCTCGCCTTCCGGGCCCTGCACAAGAGACTAACGTGACTCGGGATTGGATCTCGAGGCCCGCATACTAGTCTACGGGCGGAAACTTGGATTAGTGATCCCTGGTGGATTACTGGATAGCCTTCGGGTGGATTATGAATACGCCTACAGGCGGGAACTCCTTGTATTTCAAAGATAAAAGGATAAAATGATAATAAAGAAGTTGTTTGGCATTGTTTTCTTTATGTCCTGTGATAAGATTACGTGAAGGAACCAGTGCATAAGAGGGTTAATTCAAAGAAGCTGTTTGTATATGTCAAACTAATGTGGTAGGTAATTACATAACTAAAACAAACCGAGGAAAGTGCGGAGGATGGACCATGGGTCCGTCCTACGGATGGGTGGTCCCGGTTAGCCGGGAACTTTTCTCAAAGTCTTCGACGAACAGAAGGATGATCAACATCACCGAAACAAGTAATGAGAACGATGACTTGGAATTACCGATTACCCGATTCACGCTGTTTTAGGGGAACGGAATGGGACTATGCCTTTTGGCAGAGAGGTCGAGCCTTGCATCCCTCTCGTTTCCCATTCTCCTTGAACCAAGTGCAGCATGAATCCACTTCAGACCAGGCGTTTCTGCGTAAAGTAGTTCGATCAGGTCTGACGCTAGTCGCTGTTAGTAAATGACCAAACAATTCTGGTCGATCCTAAGTGGGAACGGCCAGGACACTTCCGTTACGTGGCAAACGCGGAAAGTCCTAGATTGCAAAACCCGCAACATTCCATGGGAGTGCCGGGTGGAGTTTTCTAGACAACCTTTCCGATGGGCTGCTAAGACGTGTTCTAGAGGATTCTAGTGGACACGTTACAGTACTAGAGCTTCCTTCCCCTAACAGACTATGCGTCGAGCTAGGGTTACTAAGACCCCACCCTTGTAGGGATATTGGTCCATTCCTTTGCGGAGAATATCTTCTATTATTTTGGCCCACCATCTAGCTCATTCAACTCTTCCTACTTTTGAATCTCGGCTTGACAGTTTTGTGAGTCTAGCTCACTAATTTTTGGCATACACAAATGAATTGGTCCTTATTGACTGAGATTCAAAAACCACCACTTATTAGTAGCGCTAAAAAAATGCACCATCTGTTGGGACCTAAAACAGGCCCGACAGTAGGTATAAATACTAGTTGGGCCTCTCTATACTCAAAGACCATAGCCCCTTGGCTTCCAGGCCAGGAGTGTCTAAGGGACACACTGCCCTAACTACTATTGTGAATCTTGCATTTGTTTTGAATTGTAGTCCAACGGTTAAAGTTTTCCCCACTCCTTAGAGTGAGTCCCTACACATAGATCAGTGTAAAATACCTTGTACCAATGCGGCTCTACTACACCTTGGGGATTGGTTTCTCGATGTGCCACTAACAAAAATAACAAAGACCTCATAAACTCCACTCTTATTTTAAAACATTCCAAGAGATAATGTCTTTCCTCACTTAACACTTTCCTGAGGAACCTGAATGCCTAAACCTACAGGTATCTCACAACTTAGTGTGGGTCATATGTATAAGAAACCAATTGCAATGCATCCAAGAGTCACACTATGTGATATGCGCAATGTAACTAAAATGCCATAGTGCTCAAACATTTTATTATTTATAAATCAATGTAGTGAAGTGCAACAAACATTTCTTTCAATGATTTTAGCTTATGTGTTATGCTTCGTTGCTAAGGGTCAGCACACCAAGCATCCTCGTGCTGCTTGACCCCTTTTAACTTAATTTATAAGCATTCTATATGGTATGCACAAACATATATATCAAATTTCATATGTTCTTAGCAACTAATCAGCATCAAAAATCCTCTTTTCCCCTACCATTTAGGTTATGCATCGTTGATAAGTGTAAAGAGTGGTTTTTTCATGTGTTTTTCTTCTAAAAAATAGTAAAAACGGACTTCAACATGAAGACACAACTGAACTAAGGCTTATTCCTTGTGCTATAGCCATGCATTCATGGACATAAACATATTTTCTTTAATTTTCTAGGGCAAAAAATAATTCTCACCATTTTTTAACTATTTTTCTTCATTTTTCAAGATTAAAAGTATAATATTTCTTATTTATGGGTTGAAACCAATCAAAATTACAGAGCATTTATTTTATATTCATTTCTACTCCATATGAACCCCAAAACCACAAAAAAACTCCCAAAATGTATCATTTTCATGAAAACTGCATAATTGCAGTTTTGTGTGTTTTGATGTAAATTGTTAAAAGACTAAATTTTCTAGTTTTATTCAAGATTTTTGATAAATTTAAATACTTTCAATCAAAGGCATCCATTTACAAACAATTTCATCAAGCATTTTTCATAAAATAAATGAAATGAGCACTTACACATAGGAACCCGGATTTGGAGGTGCGTATTTAATGGTTGGGAACCGCTGACACTCATTTATGGCCGTTAACGCTCGTTTCAACTCTGATCTACGATCTCCTATGCTCTAGTTCCATTATTCCATCACCATCTCACATCCAATTCCTTCCCCTTCTTTCGTAAGATCATGCGTGTGAACATCCATCAAGAGGAGAAAGAACAACTAGATTTGCAGCTTCTTCATTGGGCAACCATTTCTCGATCTAAGACTAGTAATGAGGAGCAAAGAATTTTGGGAATTGAGTGCCTTCATCTATTGCATTGGTTGTGTGTAGGTTGCATATCCCCCCCTCTCCAAATGGTTGCCAAAAGGGGGGCATCATTTTTTCCCTAGCGCTGTTTTGAAAAACTCCCCTCTCCCCCACCCAATCACGAAATTTTTTGTTGGGAGGCCATTGGTCCCCCCAAAGGACCATACCCAATTGTCTCACTTATGATTATTTTAACTTTGGTAATGTCCCGGCTTCTCGTAGCTCATCCGTTTGACACTACCCAATTCCAAATTTGTAAAATTCTACTTGACCAATTTGACATCCTAAACGGTCAGGAACCTCTCTCTCTTCAATCTAGCCATCACAAAAATAACTGAAAATCCGCAACCACCACAATGACCGAAGTTTTGCATTTTGGCCTTCCTTGGTCTTTAAAATTGTCGAGCCTTCATGTTTCGCTTTCGTTGGCTTTAAATTCCCACCTAAAATTTACATTAATCCACTCTATCTTTGCACTTCACGAGTCTTTAAAAGCTACTCTCTTCTTTCTTCTCTCCTCTCTCCTCGCTCCTTTTATGGTTTGTTCATATGGATCAATGTAAAAGAGAAGGAGGTGGACTGAGATGGACACTTTTGATTGTGCGATAATGTGAAACTGAAAAGAGACATTAATCAAGCTTGGACGGACTGTCAACAGCCATGGAAGAGCGTCAGCAGGCCTCAAATTTCAAAAAACGTACATCATAATGCGTGGTCTTATGAGAAAAATGTAGATTTCATTGTTTTATGATCAATTATTGGTTGAAATGATTAGCAATGATTATTTTTGAGTTTTCATACTCCAATTGATCATTGATCTTGAGGGAAACACAAAAAATCAGTTGTTTAATAATTTTGTGCTAAACACACAAAACCCAAGACTATGCGATTTAAGAGAAAATATGTGATTTTTGGGTTTTTGGTGTGCATTTGTTGTTCTTATGGATTGAAACATGCTAAGAAAATCATTTTTCATAAGATCAATCAATCTAAACTAGAAAGTTAGTATTTATCAATAATTTTCTATAAATAAATAGGAAAAAATAAGAAAAATGAAAAATTTTAGATTTTTTGCATCAAATAAATAAGGAGGGTAGAGTAAAAATTTCAAATTGTTGTGAGATTTGGTGTGCGAGTAAAGCAATGTATATTTCATGCCTTTGTATTAGAGTTGCAAGGTTGCAAACAGTAGTTTCAAGCTGTACTGTGATTTCGACTGTATTGACCGAAAGTGGGTACACAAGTTACAGATTTCAAATCTATAAATTTTTAGGTAATTTCCAGGAAGAAAACATAAGATTTATCTGCAAACAGGTTGTAGGTTACATGTACTATTGAGCAATGAGTGAAAAAGGTTGCTTGGTGTATTACTATGCACTTGTTGTGAAGGTTGCAGAAGACTAGCTTACTATGTTGTATCATTTTTTGTGATTATGGTAGAGAACAATGGAAATCCCATTATTGAGAAGTTTGAAAAGAACAGCTACCCTTCATGGAAGTTCCTTGTAGCACGAACTTCCTCATGGAAAGGGCATTTATGAGTTTATTTTAGGTGAAGAAAAGAAGCCAGAGCTAAGTATCCCTTTGACTATAGATGAATTAAAGGCATGGAAAGAATGAAATCAAAAAGACAAAAAGATGATGCATTGGCTATCTGCATTGGCTATATGCTAGGACCTATTAGGAATGTAGAAACTTCAGATGTAGCTTGGACAATTTTTGAGAACATGTTTTCAATAAATACAAAGTCACAAAAGTTTCAACTCAAGCAAGAGTTGAATACTTTGAAGAAAGGGAAACTGTATGTCAATGAGTATGTTTTGAAGGTGAGAAACATTGCAGATGCTTTAGTAGTGATTGATGTAATGCTTGATGATGATGATTTGGTTTCATCCACTTTGAGTAGCCTTAATAATGAGAAGGCATGGAAATCATTTGTTACTTCTATTTATGTATAAAATCCATTTTCAGATTTTGATGAGTTGGTCTCTCTCATGATTACCAAAGCGATCAATATGTAGGGTGACTCATCTAAAAGAAATTGTGAACAAGTCGAAGCATTCTACTCAAGTTCAGGAAGGGGACGTGGTAGATCCTCTTTGAGAGGTTGTGATATGGGATGTGCTAGGGATAACCAGCAAAAGAGGTTAAATAAGCAATTTGGTGAAATGCAGGTTTCAAGAGGCCTAAGAAACTTTAGAGGTAGGGGGAGCTCTAGAGGAAGAGGTGGATGGTAGAATAGAGGTTTTGGAAATTCTCCTATTATTTGCTATTTTTTTGGCAAAGCAGGTCATATTGCAACCCATTATTATGCTAAGAAGGATGATATTTGCAATGGTAAATTGTAGCAACAACGAAACTATGGATCGTCTTCATGATGAAATGAAGATAAAAATGAGTATTTGTTTGTTATGCAGCATATGATGAATGCAGTTATAGGAAAGGGGACATATGATGATGTATGGTATGTCAATTCAAGTGCATCTAATCATATGATCAGTCATGTTGAATGGTTTGGAGAGATGCAAGACTTAAAAAATCCAAGTTATGTGCAAACCATATATCACCCAATTTCACACATTGAAAAGGTTTCCTTGTCCTTGCATGATGGCCAAACAAAGATCTTGAAAAATGTATTACATGTGCCATCAATCACAAAGAATCTAGTGTCTATTGGCCAAATGGTAGAGTAAGGGTTGCATGTTCGATTCAATACAAAAGGTTCTTTTGTAGAAGATTTTAATTATAAGTGTAGGTTGGTCACAAAAGAAAGTAGATTTGGCCGCATATTCACTTTAGATGTTGGAATTCTTACAATGGATGCTACTATGTATGCTAAAGGAAAAGGAGTGGTTGTTGCAGATATTGAAATATGGCATAAACATATTGGACATGAAAATGTGTAAAGGCTAAATTTAATGTAGTCCAAAGGGTTTGTTACAGGGTTGCCTTCTTTTAGAGTTACAGAATTTTATAAATTCTATGAAGTATGCCAATTTGGTAAGTAGGCAAGACAATCCTTTTTGCATGATAGAGAAGTGAGTAGAAATATACTTGATGTAGTGCATATAGATGTTTGGGAGCCTACACATGATGTATCTCTTGGTGACAGTAAATACTTTATCATATTTATAGATGACTGTTCAAGGAAGTTATGGGTATTAGATGGAGGGGGAGAGTATCTCTCTAATCACTACAAGGGTACACACATATAGCGACACTAAGTAGCGACTTTTTTTTCGGTGTCGGTATTAGCATCGCTATTAGCATCGTTATCTCCGTCGCTAACGTTTTTAGCAACGGAGATAACGACGCTAATAGCAACGACTTACTGTGGTAATATTTCACCGAAACCCGAACATTTCTTTCAAATGAGCACCAAGCCGCGAGCCACACGCGAGGAGAGGAGCTTCGCCCGCACGAAGAGGTCGTGGAAAAAAAAGAGAGCACGACGGTATGCCCTGTTTTCGTTTCTTTACAATCTTTGTTTTGCTTTGCAATGTAGGTTAGAAAGTGTTGGTTTCTCTTCGATCTTTGTGTTGCTTTGCAATGTAGGTTAGGAAGTGTTGAAAGAGAGAGAAATGGAAGCGAGTATTTTCAAATTTTTTCTTGTGTTGGTTTTTATTCTTTGCAATGTAGGTACAAAAATGTATGTGTGTGAGCATAGTTTAGAGCCGACCTCAAAGATAGATAAGTTTAGAGCTGAACTCAAAGAGATAGGTACGAAAATTTTAAAAAAAAGACTTGAAATATATATAGTGGAGTGGTCCCAATATACAATATAGAATCATTATTAAATTATCATCCATTACATCGCAGTCAAGATGTCTACCACTCACGAGCAACATGGTGGTGATCGTGAGGCTTGACTCAATCAACGTGTCCCCTGTCCATGCATGCAATGCAAATTGGCCATTCGTCAAAAAGGTCATTTGTCCATAGAGCATGTGCAATGGTATGGAAAGTTTCGAGTTGAGATAATTGACCAAGTAGTCTTGAATTACGAGATTGCGGTAAGTTCTCTCTCATTACGTACTATATGACATGTGATTGATTTAAGTATAATAGTTTGGGGTTATCTTAGAAGTTAGCTCCTTAACGTCCTTTATAGGGTCAGGGCCATGTCGATACATTGCAGTCCGCAGATCTCTTGTGTCTAGTAAGAGGGGTTCGTCCGCGCTCTATACAAATGCCGTCTGAGATAACTAACTGTCTCATAGAAGGTGATAACTCTCAACCCCCTTCTATGGGTGAGAATGCTGGAGACATGGATGATCCTCCTACTTTTTTGGAGCTCGAGTTAGAGGACATGATCAAATCATTGCTTCCGACGGACTTGGAATCCCAAGATCCTTTAATTGCGGAGGCTGCCATTCCATTGTATGATGGGAGTCGGGTATCCCGTTTGAAGACACTTCTTGCATTGTTGAGCATACAAACAAAGTATGGATGGAGCGATGCGAGTGTGACAGAGCTATTCAGGTATATTATGATGTGTATGATTCTTTATTGAAAGCTATTAAAATGTGCTATGTAGTACTCTAATAAGTGCTTCATTGCAATTTGTAGAACGTTGAAATCTTACATTTTGCCTACCCAAAACACGATGCCTGAGTCTTGTGATGATTCAAGACAAGTGCTGCAAAAGCTAGGCATGGATTATTATTGCATTCATGCTTGCCCCAATGATTGTGTTCTCTTTCGGGGAGAGTTTGAATTGTTGGCCACATGTCCTAAGTGCGGTGCGAATAGGTATCAAAATGACTTGCAAGGACAGACTGTTCCACAGAAGGTTTTGAGGAACATTCTGCTGATACCGCGTGTTCGTCACATTTTTCGGACCAAGAGTTTTGCAAAGTTGACTACATGGCATGCGGAAAATCGATCCACTGATGGTGTACAGCGTACACCAGCTGACTCAGAAGCATGGCATCACATTGACGAGACTTTCCCTGACTTTGCAAAGGAGGCAAGGAATCTACGATTCGGTCTTGCCATGGATGGGGTAAATCCTTTTGGTTTATGTTCCACCTCCTATAGTGTATGGCCCGTGGTCCTTGTTAACTACAATATACCACCATGGCTTTCCACCAAGAAAAGACACCTTTTGCTCAGCTTGCTTGTGCCTGGACGATACAAAGTCAAGAATATGGATGTCTACCTCTCTCCACTGATTGATGAGCTAAAGGAGTTGTGGGAGGGAATTGTAGTGGAGGACATGAGCAAACATATTGGTAGGCGATCTGCAACTATAAGGGAAATTCTTATGTGGACCATGCATGACTTTCCAGGTTATGGAGAATGCTCTGGTAAAGCGTGTTTTCTTATTTTGCTAGTTTTCTTTGAGCGATGTTGGTGTTATGACATGCCTCATTTTACATGTGTGTTCTGCAGGGCTAGTCACGTCAGGTTACCATGCATGCCCTCTGTGTGGACCAAGGTTGGATTCTCGTATGTCAAAATCTATGAAGAAGATGGTATTTGAGGGACATCGAGCTTTTTTTCCAGAGGGTCATGCCATGAGAGAAGGATATCTTGGTTGCCCTCATGCGAGAATGAATGCATTGAGCTGGTTTGATCGTGCAGGATGGTGGACCAAGACTCGCTTCCCAGTGGATGCGACGCTTCTCAATTTTCTATGAGCAGACTTTTTGGAAAAAACTGAAAATTAACCACCTTTTAGATCCCATGCACATTTTTAAGAATGTGGGTAGCTTGCTATGGGACCACCTCACTAGGCAGCGAGACACACTAGGAGCGAGGATGGATTTGAAAGCAGTGGGAAAGATGGAACCATATTAGCCTGTAAGTGGTGTCGACGGTCCAGTGCAATTGCCGCGCGCTCCTTGGGTTTTGTCTGGCAATGAAGTGCGACGAGTAAAGGAAAACATCAAGTCCTTTCACATGCCGACTGGCCTAATGCGTACTCTCAAGACAGCATTCACAAAGGATGACCAACTGATTGGACTCAAATCCCATGATTCGCATAAGATGTGTCAGGTACGTACAATATGAGGCTACGTATGGCATGATTCTGCATATTACATTTCAGAATCTCTGTTTGTTTATACACAATATTAATTACATGGTTTTCACAGTTCATATTGCCGATCACAATCACGGGGTCTCTGACATTAGAGGTACAGACAGCCATTTACAAATTGTTCGAGTTGGTTCAGTTTGTCTCCCAAAAAGAGGTTCACACATCATCAATTGAATCCGCGAAATGCATGGCAGTAGAGACTGCTTGTCTTTTGGAGAAGTATCTTCCCACTAGCATGCTCACAATACAAACCCATCTTCTAGTGCATATTGTAGATGAATTGCAGGTTGCAGGTCCAATCCATAGTCGATGGATGTTTTTGCTTGAACGGTTCATGAAGACCTTAAAGGGATTTGTGCGACAACGGGCTCGTCCCAAGGGTAGGATGGCTGAAGGTTGGTTAGTGTCGGAGGCCTTGGTGTACATTTCTGAGTGGTTGTCCACTGTGGACCGGGACAAAGGCTTGATATGGTCACTTAAGGAGGATGATCATCTGAATGGAGATATCCTAGTGGGAAACGGAATAGAGAAGAAGATGGACACATCCATGGAGTCCAAGGTGAACCGATTTTGTATGCTGCATAGTGCTACGATGGAGAAGTGGCTAGAATGGTATGAGGATGCTCGAGCTAAGCGAGAGTCTGCAAGATCTGACTTTTTATGGAGTACGCGGTAACGGCCCATTTGATATCCGAAGGGCTTAGAGGAGATGCCTCTACTCATGTCCACTAGATGGCTACATGAGGCCCTAACCAAAGCATCTCAAGATGGAGAAACAGTTACTGAAGAAGAGTGGGACTTCTCACGTGGATGCAATCCTAAGATATGCAATCCCAAGAGATTACAATCTATACTGCAAATCGCAACTAATATACTTGTTCTTCTCCCAGTATAAGGTCCATAGTGCAGCATGGTCACGTGGACGACATTTCAGAGTAGAGCACATCGACAAGTTACGCTCCACAATGGACTATGGAGTGATGGCAATGTTTGAGTAGGAAAGCCGACGACGTGCCACAGATCCAAATTGTGTAGTTGCAGAGATGGAGTATTTTGGATGTTTACAGAGTATCCTTGCAGTGGACTATCGAAGTTTCTCTGTGACCATATTTAATGTGCAATGGTTCAAGGTTACTCTCGAAGTAGCAAGTGCAACTGTTCGGGGAGGGCCAAGTGGCTTTGTTGAGATTGACTCAATAAAGAAGTGGACCGATTTGAGTGATACATTTGTTTTGCCAAATCACTGTGAGTAGGTAAGAGTCCCTAATACTTGATGCGTTTTAGCAATCTCAAAGTGGACTTTTATACTAATCGTAATATGGATCAGGTCGTCTTTTTCCCTAATCCGCAACAACCTCAATGGTGGTATGCCATTCCCATGACATCTAGGAGTATCCCCGTGTTTGCCAGAACCCCCGTACCGATCGTAGAAGAGACACCTTTAATAGCGGCAATGACAGAAGGCATACAAGAAACTAGGATGAACCGCCTGGAGGACCAAGACATCTCACCTATGGAGATAGAGGATGGGTTTTTTGAAAATGAAGTAGAGTCCTCATTTTGTGGAGAATTTTGTATAGATCTCCCAGTGTATACTAAGCTATGTCAAGATGAGATTGTGGAACCCTAAACAAAAGTGACTCAATCAAAACGTTCCTCCCACTATACCAATGCCACTTTTTGCAAATCGGTTAGGACAGTTTGTATGCTTTTGGAGTATGGTGTTTTGTATTATCTATTTTTTTTAATTTTAAAATGAAGTCTTGCAAATTAAGTCTTAGTTTTATTATGTCTTGCAATTCATTATCTAATTGACTTATGTTTCCTTGTATGTGCAGGTTTAGGATTTGGGCATCGAATATTAATTTTTGCAAGTTTTCATGACATTTTTTAGTGTATTTTTATATTTTTCCATGTCAACATGCCATATTTTCTCCAGAATTACAGTTCAATTTGACAGTCGTGTCCAGTCAACCTTTTTCCACATTTTTTCTTTTTTCTTCGCCCTAATTTACTCGCTAGATTTTTAGTTATTACTTTTTCAATGTGTTTTCGGGTGTCTTTTTTGTGTTTTTGGCATGTGCACCCCTACTCTTTCCCCCGGACATGAGTTTTGATGTGACCGCCCTATGAATCCCCTTCCCCGAATATTTTTCCTTTTTCTTGCCCTTCATTATGATACTTAGTTATTTCCATATTAATTTTTGAGTCCCTTTCGAGTCCATTTTTTGGGTTTTTTCCATGTGAACGCCTCCTCTCTTGGTCGTAACCGTGTTTTGACGTGCTAGATTTGTCGAGCATGTTATTTTGCACCTTTTTCCTTCTTTCCGTCCTGCATTTCGGCGAGTGGATTTTCTACCCTCTAAGCTATTTTCCCCCATATATATACTCTCTTATGGCTCTATTGCGGCTTCTTCTCTGTGTTTATGCAACCTTCATTAGCAGAGTGAATTACTTACATCCTCCTTTCCCTTGGCACCTTTGTGTGCCTCTCTATGCATCTCCACTTACCTCCTGTAACAACCAAGTAGGCTCCCTGTTTCTATTAATAGTAAAATGAAGACAAGAAAGAAGGAGCTGCATATTGAGGTAGAGATTTAATATGCCCCATTATTCACAAGAACCCAACATATCAGTGTCAACCCTTAGGTTTTGCAGAGTTACAAGCAAATGGGATTGAAACATGTGGATAATCCTTGTATTTATTTTTAGAGCCGTTTTTCACATTTTTTCCATATGAAGGCCCTGATTTTGCCTTGCATACCCAGTTACACTTTTTCATCCTTTTCCCCTCGTCATCTGGCCTATTTTTCAAACAAAAGTAATCGGTCCAAATCACATGGTACCATAATTCCCATCCATTATCTAGAATAGGATCTTCCAATGCCCCAGACGTTGGGCTCATAGTAATCTACAACTCCATTTTGGACAAGGCAAGGGGTGTCCAGAGCTCCATTGGCTCCAAGCGACCTAAGAGTGAGAACACTTTTCGTGGTTGGCCATTTCACCACTCGACCTTCGGCCCATGAATCGGGCAGTGCCCTCTCGGGGTAATCCGCGGAGCGATCTTGGAGATGATCCACCCATGCAAATATCCTTCCTTAATTAATCCAATTAAGAATCAAGCACAATCAACGCAATCAGCCTAATATCATCTTCTAAGGAAACATTCATTTATTTCCCATGGCAACTTGTCATCACAGACCAAAGCCATGCATTTACCATCAAGCACAAGGACTTGGAATAATCACCCAAATCACATTTCAACAATTAGTTAATGCAAAAAAAAACATTCAGGACGATGTTAGATCAATCAACAAAATGGTGATATCTTTTTCCAACATTGTAGGAATAATCACGATAACCTTGCAATCGCATATATGCTCTCCCCCTTGAACAAAGAGCGATTCTATGTAAAATTTACCTAACACTCCTTTCTCCAACTCAGGCATATGTTAGGGGTTTAAACACTGTACAGGATATAGGTTCACTTGCATTGTTTGATAACCTAACCTTCTTCTTAGCAAGTATAATGACTTAGGGTTTCCTAATCCTTGAACCCTTTATTTAGCCTTGGAGTTGTTGTTGTATCTAGCCCAACCCCGAATAGGATTGATAACCATAGTCGCCATTTGGGTAGATCTCAAGGTATTGTAGCTTTAATCCTAATGAATGTTCTTTGTACTAGCTTTTCATAACTTCAAGATCCCAATGAACTAATAGTTTGCGATATTAGCAAGACTTTAATGCAAGATCAATTTGTGTACCATCACTACAAGAGAAAGGCCCTATAGACGCACACTGTACACGCGAAAAAGCAAGCGCGTTTATAAACACATGTATCAGCGCATCTATTCACGCTAGTATACAGAACGCGTCTATATATCCGCGCTTATAAATGCGCTTATAGATGAGAAAATAAACGCACATATTTCTCATTTCTCATAAAGTCCCTGAATATGACCAAATCTCTTAACAGCTAGTATTTGTTTGAATACATTACCAACTTTACTTCTTTTTGAGTATTACAAATATACATCCAATCATTCAAAGCTAATTATATATGTGTGATTTCATGCCCTATATACATCCAATCATGCCCTATACAAATGTGATTGGATAGGGCATGATTGGATGTATATACAACATAATTACACCTGGATCATAAGGACATGATATACATGTATAGGATCATAAGGACATGATATACATGTATATATGACATGATATACATGTATAGGGCATACATGTATATCATCCAATCATTCAAAGCTAATTATATATGTGTGATTTCATGCCCTATATACATCCAATCATGTCCTATACAAATGTGATTGGATAGGGCATGATTGGATGTATATACGACATAATTACACCTAGATCATAAGGACATGATATACATGTATATACGACATGATTTACATGTATAGGGCATACATGTATAGGACATGATATACATTATGAACTTTACTTCTTTGTGAGTATTACAAATATACATCCAATCATTCAAAGCTAATTATATATATGTGATTTCATGCCCTATATACATCCAATCATGCCCTATACAAATGTGATTGGATAGGGCATGATGATTGGATGTATATACGACATAATTATCAGAGAAGTGATTGATATATGCACATGTTGCATCTATTGTGCACTTAACCTAGCCATGGCTGTAACGTGTCCACTAGTATCATCCAGGACACGTCTTAGCAATCCATCGGAAAGGATGTCTAGAAAGCTCTGTCCGGCACTCCCATGGAATGTTACTAGGTTTGCGATCTAGGGCTTTCCGCGTCTGTCACGTAGCAGAAGTATTCTGGCCATTCCCACTTAGGACCGACCGGAATTAGGGTTTTCCTGATTGGTCATTTCCTAACAGTAACTAGCATCGGACCCACGTGAACTACTTTACGCAGAAACGCCAGGTCCGAAGCGGATTCACGCTGCACTTGGTTCAAAGAGAATGGGAAACGAGAGGGATGCAAAGCTCAACCTCTCTGCCATAAGGCATAGTCCCATTCCGTTTCCTTAAAACAATGTAAATCGGTTAAGACATAACTCTAGGTCAACGCTTTTGTTGTTCGTGACCTTTGACAATCATCCCGCTGTTCTTCAAGATTTGAGAAAAGTTCCCGGCCAACTGGGACCACCCAACCGTAGGACGGACCCATGGCCTATCCTCTGCACTTTGCTCGGTTTGTTTTAGTTATGTAATTATCTAACACGTTAATTGGATATGTAGCAATCTGCTTCTTTAATTAATCCATTAAGCACTGGTTCTTTCACGTAATCTTATCACGTGACATAGAAAAACAATATCATACAAGTTCTTTATTAACATCTCATCATATTTATCATTGAAATACAAGGAGTTCCGCCCGTAGGCTTGTCCATAATCCGCCCGAAGGCTAACCAGTAATCCACAGGGATCACTATTCCAAGTTTTCACCCGTAGACTAGTATGCGGGCCTCGAGATCCAATCCCGAGTCACGTTAGCCTCTTGTGTAGGACCCGAAAGGAAAGGGATTTACGGCCAGAGCCCCCCTTGGCACCCAAGCATCCTCCTGCTCCAAGTAGTGCTCAACGGAGAGATCTCTCACAGGGGGTTCGGTCCATTCCTGACGCGGTCAACAACCCCCTTGGTTAGGGTCAAGCAGGCAATCGGGGGTAAATGAAGCTGCCTCTCCCTTCAGGCCTTCAACTTGAAGTATAGATATTCATTCAGTTTATAATTCATAAATTAAACAGTGCTCTAAAATCTCTAGCAAGCACAAACATTTCCATTAATCGATCTTGTAGTTGGCAAACTGCTAAGGAAGGAATCTTTCCTTTTGAATGCATCTAGCACTCGATCCGGGGTGCCTTGCAACTTGGCAAGATCCTTTATATTCTGGGTTAGGGCGTACCCTATTAACCCAACTTGGTTAACCCTAAATTTCATTGGATGCTTTAGTTTCCGGTTTTTAAACTTCCTTACTTAGAAGGATATCAAAGAATACATCCTTTTGTAAGATAACTTACGTAAGGATCAACCTTCCTTGTTGAGGGTATTTAACCTTTCTTCTTGTGAATCAATCACAAGACCATATGACTTCATACTTGCCGTGCAAGTCCTGCATCATAATATGCGATGAAACAATCCGTTTCAGTTTCTTTAAGCTGACATTTGTCAGACCTAGGGTCTCCTAACTTTTATTATTTTCTCAGGGATAAACCCTAGTTCTTATTTTTCGATTACAATTTACTGGCCCTATATTTAGGGAATATGGACAGGTATTTAAGGTATAGATGTTTCTTGGAATTTTACTTCATTCCCAATGAATATTTCGCAGCATTTTTAATTTGGTTAACTCTAAAAGGTAATTTCGAGATTACTTCTGTAAGATTTGTTATCTACGCGTCAATTGACTTTTCAATCTTATACTTCATCGATTTGAGGTTAGTTTAAATCCAACTAATCTTCCCTTTTCTTTGCGAACAAACTCTTACTAAATAAGCAATCTTTCCCTTGCTAAGTTATGAAGTTAGAAATGACAACTTCCTAGAGTTTAAGCATCGCAAGAATCCTTTCATGATTTGCACTTTCCATGATGATTTTTTTTGTAAAGAGGAATAGGGGTTAATGGTGCAAGATGCAGTTTATATCTTCCAGACTTAACCGAAGTAAACTACTTTAGTGGGTAAATAATCTTGCTCATAATTCGTTTCAATGCATAATACTTTTTGAAGGAAAACTATGTTTATACTTTATTTATTTTGCATGTTTAACTAAATTAAATTCCTTCATCGTAAATAACTAGGACAAAATATATATCTTATCCCTAACAACTCATCTTGCATGATTGAATTAAAACCGATATAAAATTAAGAAGGAAAAACCTGGATTTGGGGTGAGATATCCACATGGATACCGGGAGATGACCCCCCCGCAGCTACTCCTTGGACTTTCTTAGGCAGCATCGCAGTTGTAATCCTTCGAACGTGAAAGCAACTTTACACTCCTTTTCGGAATTCCATCGTCGCTTCAATACTCTTCTTTTCTCTTTCGAGGCAAGGAAACATTAAGGGATTGACCATGAGAAGGGGGTAATAAGACCTTTAAGGTCTTAATTTCTTCGGGAGGGCAAGGTTTACAAAGCCTAAAGAAAAAGCCCTATAGGGATTTATACACGGTGAAAAGGGTGTGTGTGAGTGTGGTTTCAAAAACATATGAAGGCCTTGGGAGATCTTTGGGCACGGGAGAGAAGAGTATAGGAAGGGGGATCTTGAAGGGATTTTTGGACACGGGTGTAAGTTCCAAGCCAAGGGAAAAGGTGGAGGGTGAAAGGGGGTTTCAAAAAGCACAAGAAGGGGGGTTATAGGTTAAACACGGGGGTTAAGGTGGACAAGACTTTTCAAGCCTTAGTTCTTTTTGGGGAGTTCCATCCAAGGGAAGGGGGCTTAAGGGAGAAAGGGCTTAAGGCTTATAAAGCACGGAGGGGGGGTTAGTGATTTTTGAGGCCTAGGGAGTGGGGACTAAGGTGGACATGAACCAGGAAAAAGGGGGTTAAGGAGGTCCTTAAAAAGGATCTAAACAGGGAGGGGGGAAAATTTGAAGGCCAACACGAGGGGGTGGAAAGCTTTAAGGGGCTCCACGGAAAGGGGGGCTTAGAAGAGCCCCCCCTTAGAAGCTTCAAGAAGCTTCTATGGGCTCGAAGGGCCACGTGGGGAGAGAGGATGGAAGAATTTGACAGTGGTGTGGTAAGAGGACTGGTGGAGTCAAGCGGCTGGTTTACCTTGTCCGTCAGGCAACGTCGTCCCTCCACTTCAGGTCCACCTCATCCGTCTGGTAGTGTTCGAATCACCTTCCTCCTACAGCTCGGCAGCACAGGACTTTTGGTAGCGGAGCGATGGCTCTTTCCTCTTCTCTCACGACCTCCTCCCCCTAAACCTTCCGTTCTCCACAGGGGGTTTATATGGGAGAGGGAGAGGTACCTCCCCTCCCCCACGCGGACCGAGTGCATGCCCATTCCCTCCCACGAGCTTCAGCGCGGTGCTCAGTCATTGTGCTTCCCCTCTCTCTCCTCCAGCATGACCGTCGGCTGGGGATAGGAGGGGATAATGCATTAGGGCCAAAAACGCTTCAAAAAATGCACTTTTGTTAATCACGGGATTAAGAAAAGGGCCAAAGAGAGTTCGCCACGTGTGCAAGAATATGGTATTCTTGTCTCCTCTTTTTTAGAGATAGTGGAGCCCATTTCGTGATTCTCTCTTCTTTTTTAGCCAAAACCCCTAAAGTCTGACATGTTTTGGAGTCCCAAATACGTTATTTACTTACAAATCTGACAAAATACGTGACAGAGATGTGATGAAATTAATAATGAGTTTTTTGAAAGTCGGGATATCTTTCAATATTGTTTTTGGCGCCCAATACATACTCATTTGTATTCTTGGCACTACTTTTTAGTTCATTCACCCCTCTTTGAGCTTCTTTCTCTGCGCTTTCATTCTTTTCATGGCTTCCTCCAGGCGCCCTTCTCGTTTAATACACTCTTGCACGGTCTATAGCCAGGGAGTAGATGGAAATTTTGAGCCCAAAACCTTTGCCGTAAACGATTGGGTTACCATGCTGCCATCTTGCAAGGGCTCTCATAAGGTGAAAAGAAGAAAACTAAATGATATAAAACATCACTGGAAGGGGCGTATCATTGCCTTCAAAATTATGCCCGAAGGCTGGTTTGTCAAGGTGCAACATGTTTACATGGCCAAGGATATGCACTTGCCTCCAAACGAATGTGTTCCCCAACAAACACATTGTAAGTTATTAGTTGAATAACGTATATAATTCTTTTCCATTTATGCAAGTTCTAACAAACGGTTCATCATTGTAGATATCTAAAAAAAATTGCCCTTATTGCACATTATCCTTTTGGCCTTTGGAAATATTACATTCTCTCCCCCTTGGAGGAATCGAGATGTCCTCATCTCGAGATAAACTAGGGATATTGATGGTTGAGAGTGCTTTCATCTATCCAAGTGGCATCCTCCTCAAGATAATCTTTCCAGTGGACAAGGCATTCTCTCAAGTTTCTAGATCTTAATTGTCTCTCCCTAACATCTAAGATCCTATCAGGCCTTAGTTCAAGGACTCCTTGACTAGGCATTACAATTTGTTGGTCATCAAGTGCATGGTTAGGATTAGGTACATATTTTTTCAATAGGCTGATATGGAATACATTGTGAACCTTTAGATTCTCAGGGAGTTGCAATCTATAAGCATTAGGTCCTAGGCATTTGAGGATCTTGTATGGCCCACAATACCTTGGACTTAGCTTCTTGCAATTTCCTAAGACTAGAGAACTCTTTTTAGGGCGTACGTGAATGAAGACCATGTCTCCTTCTTTGAAGACCCTTTCTTGATGCTTCAAATCCGCATATGCCTTCTGTCTATCCTTGGCCGCTTGTATGTCCCATCTTATTGACTTTATTTGGTCATCCATCTCTTCCAACATCTGTCTTGAAGCTTCAACCCTTAAGGTTGGATCAGAAAAATTTAGGGGACTTTGACAATCATGACTATACAATGCTTGGAAAGGGCACATCTGGATGCTCTGCTGGTAGGAAGCATTGTATGCAAATTCTACCAAAGGTAAGTATTGAATCCACCTCTTCGATTCTCGAGAGCAGTATGCCCTAAGCATATCCTCGATGACTTGATTTACTCGCTCTGTTTGGCCATATGTTTAGGGATGGTAGGCGGTGCTAAAATAGAGTTGAGTCCCAATAGCTTCAAAGATAGCTCTCCAAAAGTGTGATGTGAAGAGAGAATCTCAGTCACTAATGATTCTTCTGGGTAAACCATGTAGCTTGAATATCTCTTTGATAAACAATCTTGCAATGTTGGAGGCTTTATAGTTTGTCTTTACTGGAATAAGGTGTGCAACCTTGGTAAGCATGTCAACCACAACCATGATGGAGTTGTATCCTCCCTGGACTTGGGGTAGGCCTACAACAAAATCCATACTGATGAATTCCCATTTCATTTGGGGAATGTCAATTGGTTGCAGTTTCCCTGGCATCATGACATGTTTGGCTTTGATACGTTGGCAAGACAAACACTCAGTGACATATTTGAGAACGTCACCAATGGTAGCTCTTCCTAACTGCATTAAGAGTCTTAGCATAGCCACGATGTCCTGCAAAATGGGAATCATGAGCTTCCCACATTATTTTCTGCTTAAGTGACTAGCTTGCTGGTATACATAGCCTTGTTCTGTAGTAGACAAGTCCATTATCAATGGAAAATTCCTGATACTTAGCTTGCAACTTTTGATTCTGATCCTTAATAGAAATCTCCTTTAGCATTGATTGGTAGACCAAATCATGGTATACTTCCTCTCTAGCTAACTCAAGTATAGGGTTGTTTGGCATAGATACTTTTATAGCTAGAGATCTGGCCGTTAATGGATTCTGCAAGATTAGGGAATTTAGGAATGCCTTGCGACTAAGTGCATCGGCAACTACATTCTCTTTCCCTGGTCGGTACTTGATTTCAAAGTCATATTCCTCCAACATTTCAATCCACCGACGTTGCCTCATGTTGAGCTCGTTCTAGGTAAAGATCTATTTGAGACTCTTATGGTCGGTTACTAGAGTAAACTTGTTACCCAACAGGTAGTGTCTCCAAAGCTTTAGAGCATGGATGACAGCTAGCAATTCCAGATCATGCGTAGCATAATTTCTTTCATGACTCTTCAATTTCCTTAAAGAGTACGCTACTGGATGACCTTCCTGCATAAGTACACATCCCAGGGCAAGAATGCTAGCATCAGTTACTACCTCGAATTCCTTATTGAGGTCAGGAAGTTTTAGAATAGGTGCTGATACCAAACTTTGCTTCAATCTGTCGAAGCTATTCTGTTCGGGAGTTGACCATGTAATGGAAGTCTGCTTCTTCAGTAAATCCATCAGAGGTGCTGCAATCAAAGCATAGTTTTTGATGAAGACCCTATACCATCCTGTCAATCCAAGAAAGCTACGTATCTCTTTGACAAATACTGGTGTTGGCCACTCAAGCGCATCTCTGACCTTGGCTGGTCCACTGATATTCCTTCTGATGATACTATGAATCCCAGATATTCAACCTGATGCTTGAAGAATGCACACTTCTTCATTTTAGGATATAGCTTATGTGACCTCATTGTCTCAAGGACAATCCAAAGTTAAGATTCATGATCTTCTTCCTGTTTAGAATAGACTAAAGCGTCATCGAAGAAGACAAGCACGAAATCATCAAGATATGGCCTAACGATGTCCTGCATTAACTCAAAATGCCCATATCTTGTATTGAAGGCCGTCTTTGGAATATCTTGTTCCTTGATCCTTATCTGATAATAACCTGACCTGAGATCAATCTTGGAGAAGATCTTCGCACCGTGAAGACGATCAAGAAGCTCATCTATTCTAGGAATAGGATACTTGTTCTTGACTGTTGACTGATTCAATCCTCAGTAATCAATACATAGTCGAAGTGTCCCATCTTTCTTTTTCTGGAATAGTACTGGAGCTCCCCACGGTGAATTACTAGGCCGGATGTAGCCCTGATATAATAGTTGCTTGAGTCAATTGCTTCTGGTATGGACATTCTATAAGGTCTCTTTGCAATTGGTGCAGCTCCAGGCACTAACCTAATCTCATGATCCACTTCTGTTTGAGGCGGAAGTTCGGTCAACTCTTTAGGGAATACGTCCGCGTATTCCTTTAGCCAAGAAGGTCCTTCATGAGACTCTTGCTTTTGATCTAATTTGTTGAGTTTGATCAAGTAAACAGGTAATCCTTTTCTGACTCCTTTTATGATCCGAGATACTTTGGCCAATTGGATTCTCAGCACTCCAGCCTCGCCTTGAGTTGTGATTAATTCCCTTTCAGAGTTTCGAAAGGAAACTTGACCCTTTCTATAGTGAATGTGGGCGTCGTTGGGCTTAAGCCAATCCATTCCGAGTAGACACTCATGGATATCTAAATTCATGACTCTGAATTTAACCGAAGTCTTCTTTCCTCCCAGAAAGAATTCCACCTTAGCAGTTTTCCTGATACAAGTTACCTTACGACCATTTGCCAATTCCACAAGCAGGGTAGGTACTTCTATTGTGGCTACTCCTAATCTTTTTGCACATGCTAGAGAGATAAAGGAATGTGTGTTGCCACAATCAATCAAGATCTTGAAACCTTTACCTTGATAGTCCGACGGTGTTTGAATCACCGAGAACTGGCGATTAGGCCCTTTCTTGTGTAAAGCGGCATGGATTGTTGCTCTTTTGAATTCTGCTTCCATGGTCGGATCTTCCTCTTCTTCTTCTTTGCATCTTTGCCTATTGGCAATGCAGGCGGTTCTTCCTCTTTCTCGGGTAGCAGCTCCTTGACCACGGCCTGTTCCTTGAAAAGGCGCTTGGCGATGTCCTCCACCAAGCTTGGGACATTGCCTCTTAAAGTGACCGGGTTGGTTGCAGTGGAAACAACGGAGGTTTTGGCCATTACTTTGAGTAGGAACAAAGTTGTTGACATTATTCGTCCTTGCTTTCTTTCTTTGTCCCTGATTATGACCTTGAACTCTCTTCATTTGAGGTCTGAATGCTCCTCTGTTCGGGTCATTATAAGACCAAGTTTTGTGACCCCTTGGTCTAGCTTGCACCTCCTGAATTATAGGCACTGCTCGAATGAGTGCATCTTGAAGATCTGATGGATGCATAGATTCGAGATGGCTATTTACTGGTGGATTTAAGCCTGCACAAAATTTGGACACCTGTTGTGTCATGTCCATCTGTGGCGCATACTTTAAAAGTGAGACGAATTTAGAGTAGTATGCATCAAGAGTGAGTCCTAGCTGTTTTAGCTCGTAGAACTCGTTCATTTTCTGCGTGCGATATGCAGATGGTAAGTATCTTACCTGCACGGCTTTCTTAAGCTTCTCCCAGGTAATGGATCCCTCTGCAATCCCTTGATCCCTGCACCATTGCTTCCTGGCTTCGCCGGTGAGTTTTAACTTGGCGAGCATAGCCTGATTGGCGGGTGCAGTAACGGTGGCTGCTTCGAAGTAATCCTCCATGGATTCAATCCAAATTTCAGCATCAGCTTGGACGAATCTACCTCTCCCATCAAACTCGGGTGGCTTAATCTGCTTCAGAAGGAACTTCTTCTCCTGGATCACAGCAGTACTTGATGTAGGAGGCGAATTAGGAACCTGTACCTAGGGTTGTGCCTGAATAAAGGTTTTCTTAACGTTATTATATGATAATCGACGTTAGCTTTTATTACATCTTTAATTCAGCTATCTCGTAAACAATATAGCTACTTAACTTTTTATCAACTCTTATGCACAGCCAGACATTGATAAAAATAAGACTTTATTTGTATTTATATGGGCATAGCCCTTTCGAATACAATGTTTCATGTGATGATAAGCCAATTGTTACATTTAGTTTGGGGAGAACAACGTTGTATTGCATTTATCTACAGGAACTGTGTAATAGTAAGGTTTTGGGTCATGGATCTTCAGGAATCGATAAGTCATTGGAAGTTCAGGATATCCTTTCCATTGGAATCCATACTTCTCATGGCGGCCCAACACTTTACTCCTGTCGGCTGGGATTACACGGGTTACTTCTTCATATACATATGAGTTTATCTCAACCCTCCCACCTCGAATATGTAAAGTTGAATTTATGTGAGCTTCCATAAAAATGAACAGCTTCACGACTTTCAGGTCTTCCAACCACTTGATCCTCTTTAGGTTGGTCTGTAGATAAGCAAACCGGTGGGCAACTATATAGTAGATTCCTGAAGCACCCATCCATCTTCGTTCCATATACAAAGGTGATGGATTATAGATCTGCTCCAGGATGTTCATCATCCCAATCCTTTGTCTATAAAGTGGAGAATGCATTGCAGTCATAAACATGACCCGAAATACCAAAAACTTGCTCCACACTTCGTAATTCTGCAAGACCGCATTGAAGGTAAGGAAATGTTTGGACAGCAACAATTGCTTTACTTCATTTCTTTAAAAAAAACAATTCCATTGTTGGTCGGCTCTGATACCAACTGTAACGTGTCCATTAGTATCATCCAGGACACGTCTTAGTAGTCCATCGGAAAGGATGTCTAGAAAGCTCTGCCCGGCACACCCATGGAATGTTACGAGGTTTGCGATCTAGGGCTTTCCACGTCTGCCACATAGCAGAAGTATTCTGTACGTTCCCACTTAGGATCGACCAGAATTAGGGTATTCCTGATTGGTCATTTCCTAACAGTAACTAGCGTCGGACCCAGGCGAACTACTTTATGCAGAAACGCCAGGTCCGAAGCGAATTCACGCTGCACTTGGTTCAAAGAGAATGGGAAACGAGAGGGATGCAAATCTCAACCTCTCTTCCATAAGGCATAGTCCCATTCCGTTCCCCTAAAACAGTGTAAATCGGTTAAGACATAACTCTAGGTCAACGCTTTTGTTGTTCGTGACCTTTGACAATCATCTTGCTGTTCTTCGAGATTTGAGAAAAGTTCGCGACCAACTGGGACCACCCAACCGTAGGACGGAGCCATGGCCTATCCTCCGCACTTTCCTCGGTTTGTTTTAGTTATGTAATTATCTAACACGTTAATTGGACATGTAGCAATTAGCTTCTTTAATTAATCCATTAAGCATTGGTTCTTTCACATAATCTTATCACGTGACATAGAAAAACAATATCAGACAAGTTCTTTATTAAGATCTCATCATATTTATCATTGAAATACAAGGAGTTCCGCCCGTAGGCTTGTCCATAATCCGCCCAAAGGCTAACTAGTAATCCACAAGGATCACTATTCCAAGTTTCCACCCATAGACTAGTATGCGGGCCTCGAGATCCAATCCCGAGTCACGTTAGCCTCTTGTGGAGGACCTGGAATGCGAGGGATTTATGGCTAGAGCCCCCCTAGCACTCAAGCGTCCTCTTGCTCCAAGTAGTGCTCAACGGAGAGACTCTCGCGGCAGGTTCGGTCCACATTCCTGGCGCGGTCAACAACCCCCTTGGTTAGGGTCAGGCAGGCAGTCGGGGGTAACTGAAGCTGCTTCTCCCTTCAAGACTTCAACCTGAAGTATAGATATTCATTTAGTTTATAATTCATAAATCAAACAGTGCTCTAAAATCTTTAGCAAGCACAAACATTTCCATTAATCGATCTTGTAGTTGGCAAACTGCTAAGGAATGAATCTTTCCTTTTAAATGCATCTAGCACTCGATCCGGGGTGCCTTGTAACTTGGCAAGATCCTTTATATTCTGGGTTAGGGCGTACCCTATTAACCCAACTTGATCAACCCTAAAGTTCATTGGATACTTTAGTTTCTGGTTTTTAACCTTCCTTACTTAGAAGGATATCAAAGAATATATCATTTTGCAAGATAACTTACATAAGGATCCGCCATCCTTGTCGAGGGTATTTAACCTTTCTTCTTGTGAATCAATCACAAGATCATATGACTTAGTACTTGCCACGCGAGTCCTGCATCGTAATATGCGATGAAACAATCCGTTTCAGTTTCTTTAAGCTGACATTTGTCAGACCTAGGGTCTCCTAACTTTTATTATTTTCTCAGGGATAAACCCTAGTTCTTATTTTTTGGTTACAATTTACTGGCCCTATATTCAAGGAATGTGGACAGGTATTTAAGGTATAGATGTTTCTTGGAATTTTACTTCATTCCCAACGAATATTTCAGAGCATTTTTAATTTGGTTAACTCTAGAAGGTAATTTTGAGATTACTTCTGTAAGATTTGTTATCTACATGTCAATTGACTTTTCAATCTTATACTTCATCGATTTGAGGTTAGGTTAAATCCAACTAATCTTCCCTTTTCTTTGCAAACAAACTCTTACTAAATAAGCAATCTTTCCCTTGCTAAGTTATGAAGTTAGAAATGACAACTTCCTAGAGCTTAAGCATCGCAAGAATCCTTTCATGATTTGCACTTTCCATGATGATTTTTTTGTAAAGAGGAATAGGGGTTAATGGTGCAAGATGCAGTTTATATCTTCCAGACTTAACCGAAGTAAACTACTTTAGTGGGTAAATAATCTTGCTCATAATTCGTTTCAATGCATAATACTTTTTGAAGGAAAACTATGTTTATACTTTATTTATTTTTCATGTTTAATTAAATTAAATTCCTTCATCGTAAATAACTAGGACAAAATATATATCTTATCCCTAACAATTCATCTTGCATGATTGAATTAAAACCAATATAAAATTAAGAAGGAAAAACCTGGTTTTGGGGTGAGATATCCACATGGATATCGAGAGATGACCTCCCCGCAGCTACTCCTTGGACTTTCTTAGGCAGCATCGTAGTTGTAATCCTTCGAACGTGAAAGCAACTTTACACTCCTTTTCGGAATTCCATCGTCGCTTCAATACTCTTCTTTTCTCTTTCGAGGCAAGGAAACGTTAAGGGATTGACCACGAGAAGGGGGTAATAAGACCTTTAAGGTATTAATTTCTTCGGGAGGGCAAGGTTTACAAAGCCTAAAGAAAAAGCCCTATAGGAATTTATACACGGTGAAAAGGGTGTGTGTGAGTGTGGTTTCAAAAACATATGAAGGCCTTGGGAGATCTTTGGGCACGGGAGAGAAGGGCATAGGAAGGGGGATCTTGAAGGGATTTTTGGACACGGGGGTAAGTTCCAAGCCAAGGGAAAAGGTGAAGGGTGAAAGGGGGTTTCAAAAAGCACAAGAAGGTGGGTTATAGGTTAAACACGGGGGTTAAGGTGGATAAGACTTTTCAAGCCTTAGTTCTTTTTGGGGGGTGCCATCCAAGGGAAGGGGGCTTAAGGGAGAAAGGGCTTAAGGCTTATAAAGCACGGAGGGGGGGTTAGTGGTTTTTGAGGCCAAGGGGAGTGGGGACTAAGGTGGATATGAATCAGGGAAAAAGGGGGTTAAGGAGGTCCTTAAAAAGGATCTAAACTGGGAGGGGGGAAATTTGAAGGCCAACACAAGGGGGTGGAAGGCTTTAAGGGGCTCCACGGAAAGGGGGGCTTAGAGGAGCCCCCACTTAGAAGCTTCTGTGGGCTCGAAGGGCCACGTGGGAAGAGAGGATGGAAGAATTTGATGGCAGCGTGCTGAGAGGACTGGCGGAGTCAGGCGGCTGGTTTACCTCGTCCATCAGGCAACGTCATCCCTCCACTTCAGCTCCACCTCGTCCGTCTGGCGGCATTCGAATCACCTTCCTCCTAGAGCTCGGCAGCAACATGACTTTTGGTAGAGCAGAGCGATGGCTGCTTCCTCTTCTCTTACGACCTCCTCCCCCTAAACCTTCCCTTCTCCATAGGGGGTTTATATGGGAGAGGGAGAGGTACCTCCCCTCCCCCACGCGGACCGAGTGCATGCCCATTCCCTCCCACGAGCTTCAGCGTGGTGCTTAGTCATCGTGCTTCCCCTCTCTCTCCTCCAGCATGACCGTCGACTGGGGGGAGGGAGGGGATAATGATAAAAAAATTTGCCCTTATTGCACATTATCCTTTTGGCCTTTGGAAATATTACAATGGCTAAAACTTATAGATCAAAGGTTGACTTGTGCATTTGCAATATATATATATATATATATATATATATATATAGAGAGAGAGAGAGAACTGATCAATACACTCACATGTCTCATTTGTTGCGCACTTAACCTAGCCAGTGTGTCCACTTGTTGGTGACTAAAATAGATCATTGTAAGGATACTTTGCAATACCAACAAGCCAATTGCAAATCTCTTATCTATGAAATGCATAAGTAAATTAACTTGGTTAATTTGATGAGGTCAATTTTTCCTTCCATGGACAGTGTGGTTGGCTATCTACTTCAAGGTTATAGAAACTTGCAGAAGTCAATGGAGCATCTTGAAAATGACGATACTCTATTTACTATATCAAGTCACTTCATGTACATATATTTGATTGATTGATGGATAATATGCATTTCTCTCTCTTTTGTATGCACCTTCATTGCATTATCTCTCTCTAGCTAAAAACCATTCGTGCTTTATCCACCTATTGATACTTGCATGCAATTGTAAGTGGGATGGTCTAGTAAGTCACCACATATGTGCCAATTGACTTGCCAATGTGTTATCTCTTATCCTCAACCTTTGTTATATATGTCACCACATAGGTCAATTGATTTGCTAGTGTATCATCTCTTATCTCAAGATTTTCTATATATTTCACCAATATTCTCAATCAAAAACATCATATCAAGCATATTTTGCATTAATCAAGCAGATTGACTAACCCAACATAAATGAATTTGCATGAATAGCAATGTAGATCAAGATCTTAGCTTAAATCAATGACACCTTTTTGCACAATATAAACTGTTAGAGTTTAACTAAAATATATAATGCCTGCAAATAAGAAAGAGGCTTGGTTTGTTGGACCACTATGCACATACAATCTATATATGTCATATTCCCTAAATGCATGCATTGATACTTACAACATGGAGGCAAACATTTTGATATTGAAAGACTAGGAAAGTCATGTCATGTTGATCCAAAAACAACCAAAAGCTAGCATCTAATCAGTTTAATTGTTACTACACGTCTGTCAGCACGTGTAATATGTATTATTTGCGCATATACACGCACAATTACACATGCTTACAGACGCGCCACACAAATATTAATTTTTTTTAAAAAAATTTGTGTCTTTCTTTTCAAACCTGTGCTTTCCTCCGTTTTTTGCGCGTTTTCTGCAGTTTGAACTCGATATGACTACTCATGTCTATCTATCACTTCATGAAGACAATGAGGCAAGGAAATAAGAGTAAAAAGAGGACAGGAGGAAAGAAGAGCCAAAGAGTAAAGAACAAGAGCCAAACAGCAAGGAAGAGAAGAAGATTCAAGCAACTTAGCAAGGGAAGGGAGAAGGAGGACAAGGAGCTTGCAACCTAGCCACCACCTGTCGGAACAAGCAAAGAAGGTGAGTTCTTCTTCTCTCTCTCAATCTTGTTTGCTTTCTCTGTCTGTTTGTCTCTCTCTTCTCTCTCTTTACATGCTATAATCTGTCATCTATGGAGTTTTTTTGCACGTTTTTTAACCAAGTTTGAAAAGAAATGGTCCGACTGTGCGCGTCTGTCAGCGCGTCCAGATGACAATGTAGACGTAGGTATAGACACGCTGACAGTCGCACACAGAGACGTAGATATAGACACAGCATGTAATATGTTTTATTTGCACAGGGTAATATGATTTTTCTTGTGTAGATGTGGAATCCTGGATCCTCCAGCACTGATCCTGAGTTGGAACGCATGAACAACACCTTAACAGAATTTTCTAGAGGTGTTAGTAGCTTTTTTGGAGGTTTTCCAAACAAGGAGCAATTCATGGGGGAGATGAAAAATTATCTTGGTCGCCCTCCCACTGCAGAGGAGGTTTTCAGTGTGATGTCTGGGACACCTATTACATCTTTGCCTAGCACTGCCGCACAAACACCAAACCTTGGCACACCTCTACTAACAGCTACTCCATGAACTATGCATACACATAGATCAGCTGATGCACAGGGATCAGCTGAGGTACATGGATTGGCTAAAGCACGTGTATCTGCAGAAGCACATGCATCGAGTGAGGTAGAGGGTAGTGCCCGTCAAGGGAGAAGGGAGTGTCGTGCGGGAGGACGAGGAGGTCGAGGGCTTTGTGGGGGTTGCCTAGGAGGTGGCTCATGATCACCCTCATTGGGAAATGAGAGAGGTGAGCCTCCACAAATCTACTACTCTATCACTGATGTTGGTAGTATCTTGCATGACTCTCAGGGGAGGGAAGTGATAGCCTACTTGAGGAGTGTTGTGCATGCCACATACAAAGATTGCATGATTCCCTTCAAGCATCAAAAAAATGGATTGTGGCAAGAGGTGCTGTGGGCAGTACATAGAAGGTACCCTAATCCCGAGAATTCACGATTCTCAGATGATTGGGGACAGTCAAAGGTGAGAGACGTGCTTCATAACAACATATCTCACCTTATGACGCGTGCCAAGGAGTCACTACGGAGATAAAAGCAGGGGTGCCCTGGATATGGCTAACCACCCAATTGCCACCGCAGGGAGTGGAAAGAGGCCAAGAAGAGAGCAGCGGAGAAAATGACAAGTCGCTAGCATGCAGAGGTACGACGTATCCATATGGCAACCATGGGATCGTCGCATTATGGATTGGGTGGCACGAAGTCATGGGAGGCTAAGTTTGTAAGTATTATTTGATTTATTTTTTTAATTAAATTTTGTAATTTGTTTCACTTCATTATGTAGTGTGTTCTAATACGTTGTATGTTCAAATTGTTTTGTAGTATCATATCGTTGGTAGGATGCCTACTCCTAGAGAGGTAGGCTACCATCGAGGTCATAACCGGGCGTCCACTTGGTAGCATTTCTACGAGGAGGGACTCATCACGAAGGAGCAATATAATCGTGCCATGAGGATTCCACCACCAGAAAAGGTATGTTATATTTTTTACATGAAAAGTATAGATAACTCTAATTTATTGTTTGTACTGGTATTTATATACCTTAATCCTTTGTGTAGGTGAACCTTGATGCAGTTGAGGATAGCGAAGGGAGGACTAGCAGTAGCGGTGGCAGCAACGGCAGTGGCATAGGCAGTGGTGGTGGTAGCGATGATGTTGCCTCTTCTGAGGAGATGTAGAGGAGCCCCATGCATGCATGCCTCCCCTTGGCTTGTAATTTTCATTTTTGATATGTATTACTTTCAGCTAGTGCTTGCGACCATGACCATGCTTGAGGTCACAAGCACTAGAACTCATAATGTAAAAACGTTTCATCTATATATATGAAATTTCATGTTCTATATGCATTGTTTTGTTTTTAGTATCCAATCTTCGAAATAATCTTTCTTTGTTTTCCCTAAGCATACAATTTGATATTGATGGGGGGAAAAAAACTAGAGAGCATGTGGCTTGCAAAGCCACATGCTCTCTGGTTTTTTTTTCATACCTCTGTTTTGCGCGTCTATTAGCACGTCTAAACTGCACGATAAATGTGCGTCTATTCTCATAAAAAACTTGCTGAGTAAACACTTTTTTAGACGCGTAGATACATGCGTGTATAGATGCACAATATGAATATATCCACGTTTTTATAAATATGATTATATATTTATGTAGTGCATCGATACGGGCGTCTATATGCGCATCTACATGGGCGTGTAACTTTGACCATAAGCGCGCTTTTATACGTGAATTTGTAGACGCAACAGTAGACGCGGTAATAAACGCGCCCGACATTTTTTATCACAGTTCAAATATTGCATTTACAAGCGCGTCTATGGAGCCTTTTTGTTGTAGTGCATCGATGCATGTTTCATATAATCTTTGCCATGCATGCACTATCTATGTGTATAGCCCTTAAGTAGAATATATGCTCTTTATGCTACGTATGATTTTGTCATGTATAGCACTAGGATGGAATGATTGTATTTGTCTATAAGGTTTTGTGCAAACCTCAACACGCCATATACATAAATCTATGCAAGGTCATCTTTAGTTGTGGAAAGAGTTACCCCTTAATTCTCTATGAGCTCATTAACTATTTAAAAATAATTTCGGGCTACCTATTAAAATGAAATCATGCACATTGCAACCTACGTCTCAATGAATAGCGGAGATGACAATTAGTACCTGGATATTTGGATAGGAATTATCCATACCCTGCATTGTATTCGTATTCACACAAATGCCCTAGCCAGTGGCTCCATTGTTGGATGCGGGATTACCATTGATGCATGTCTCCCTCCATATTGGGGCCATGCCTTTAGCTTATAAACATCTCTCTCTTTCTCTCATCAGAGAAATGGTTTGCCATGGTGACTCCTTTTGATTGAGATGAGGTTAAATTGGCAAGGAGATGGGGGTTAAACTCATGGAAAGATGGAGTGTTAAACTCACAGGGAGATGGAGAGAAGAGCAACACGTGTGGTCACCCTCTGAGGAGGGGAAGAGGAATGGGTTCCTTGAGAGAGTCTCTCACACACACTCTCTCTCCCTCTTTTTCTTCTTCTTCTTCTTCTTCTCTCTTCTCCCCTCTCTCTCTCCCTCCTCCTCCTCTTATTCTTCTCCTCTTCTTCTTCTTCTGCTCCTCTTCTTCGCTCCCCTCTCTCTCCATCTCCTTCTTCCATTTTTCTTCTCCTCCTCTTCTTCTCCTCTCTCTCTCTCTCCCTCTTCTTTTTCTCTTCTTCTTCTCCTCTCTCTCTCTCTGTCTTCTTCTTCTCTTCTTCTTCTACTCTCCCTCTCCTTGTCTCTTCCTCTTCTTCTTCTCTTCTTCTTTTCCTCTCTCTATCATTCTCTCTTTCTCTCCCTCTTTCTCTCTCTCTCTTTCCCTTGGTAGTAAGGGAGGAAGTCATAACCTTTCCATCGCATATGTGCTCTCACCCTTGGGAACAAAGAGTGATTCTATGTAAAATTTACCTAATACTCCTTTCTCCGACTAAGGCATATGTTAGGGGTTTGAACACTGTACACAATATAGGTTCACTAACATTATTTGATAACCCAACCTTCTTCTCAGCAAGTACAATGACTTAGGTTTTCCTTGTCCTTCAACCCTTTAGTTAGCCGTGGAGTTGTTATTCCATCTAGTCCAACCCCGAATAGGATTGATAACCATAGTCGCTATTTGGGTGGATCTCAAGGTATCATAGTTTTAATCCTAATGATTGTTCTTTGTACTAGCTTTGCATAGCTTTAAGATCCCAATGAACTAATAGTTTGTGATATTAGCAATACCTGAATGCAATATCAAATTGTGTACCATCGATGTATGTTTCATATAATCTTTCCCATGCATGCACTGTCTATGTGTATAACCCTTAATTAGTCATATATGCTCTTTATGCTATGTATGATTTTGTCATATAGCACAGGGATGCAATGATTGTATTTCGCTACAAGGTTTTGTGCAAACCTCAACATGCCATATACATAAATCTATGCAGGGTCATCTTTAGTTGCGGAAAGAGTTACCCCATAATTCTCTATGAGCTCATTAACTATTGAAAAATAATTTGAGGTTACCTATTAAAATGAACACATGTGCATGCCAAGGCGACATAACCTATGTCTCAATGAATAGTAGAGATGACAATTAGTACCTGGATATTTGGATAGGAATTATCCATACCTGATATTGTATTGGTATTCATAGAAATGCCCTGGCTAGTGGCTCCATTGTTGGATGTGGGATTACTGTTGATGCATGTCTCCCTCTGTTTTGGGGCCATGCCTTTAGCTTACAAATCTCTCTCTCTCTCTCATTGGAGAAATGGTGTGCCAGGGTGACTCCTTTCGATTGCAATGGGGTTAAACTGGCGGGGAGATGGGAGTTAAACTCACGGGAAGATGGAGTGTTAAACTTGTAGGGAGATGGAGAGAAGAGCAACACGTGTGGTCACCCTCTAAGGAGGAGGGGAATAGGAATGCGTTCCTTCAGAGAGTCTCTCACTCTCTATCTCTCTCCCTGTTTTTCTTCTTCTTCTTCTCCTCCTCTTCTTCCCCTCTCTTCTCCCCTCTCTCTCTCTCCCTCCTCCTCTTCTTCTTCATCTTCTCCTCTTCTTCTCTTCTCTCTCTCTCCCTCTCCTTGATCTTCTTCTTCTCCTCCTCTTCTTCTCCTCTCTCTCTCTCTCTCACTCTTCTTTTCCTTCTCCTCATCTCTCTCTCTCCCTCTTCTTCTTCTTCTTTTTCTTCTTTTCTTCTTCTCCTATCTGTCTCCCTTTTTCTTCCTCTTCTTCTTCTCTTCTTTTTCTCCTCTCTCTCTCTTTCTCTCTTCCTCTCGCTCTATCTTTCTCTCTCTTTCCCTCGACAGCAGGGGGAAATAGTGTGTCAAGCCCTTCTAGCCTTCTCTATCTTGCAATTGGGGGGGGAGGTGGGGTTTATAAGGGAGGGGGGTTATAAATAGGGGTGAACGTGGGAAGAAGGTGGTGTGGTGGTGGTGATGACCACCACCCATTCTGCATGGCGGTGAGGACTTTTTGGAGCTGCCCACCTGAGCCATTATGCCCAAGGGGGGGTTTTGCCACATGGGCTTCTTTTGCAATTCCGTGCTCTGCATCACCTCTCCCTTAGTTGTCATCCTCTCCGTCTTCTCCTTCCTTAGTGTCATCACGTTTGGACTCCACGTCATCTGATTTTCGTGGCTCCTCCTCCCTTGTCGACATTGTTTTTTCCCCCCGCCACTTGTCGGCAATGACAGGGGAAAAGGGAATAATATAAAAAACTCAATTATTATTATTATTATTATTCTTAAAGTGGAGGTTTTATGCCGCAAGCGGCGGGGGGTGATATTACATCCTCTCCCCCTTAGAGAACTTGAGATGTCCTCATCTCGAAAGAACTGGGGAAGACAAGCATTGAAGGATCTTAAGGCCTATGGGTTAGGACCCACCATGCGTCCGTTGTGCTACTCATAATGGCTCAACTAGTGCAACTCATGTTATTGTATTTAACACTAGGTACAAGAGTATGATTTATTTCGTTTAGGGTATGGTATGTCTATGAACCATACATTAATCAATCATGCACCATTACTAAGTTTGGCTCTAATACCAACTGTAATGTGGCCATTGTCCAAGCATGTGTTAGCGGTTCATCAAGAAAAAAATCTAAGCATTGCCACCTAGCACTCCCATGGAATGTTCTAGGGTTTTTTGCCTAGGGTTTCTGTAATTCACCTCGCAACGAAATATTCGCGATCGCGTTTGCGGCCGAACCCACTAGGATCCACCTGAAATCTAGGTTCCTAGGGGTCAAGGTCTCCCGACAGCATTCTAGCATCAGGTTTTGGACATCCTACTTTGTGCAGAGATACCTCAATTCAAATCAAATCCATGCCACACTTGGTTCAAAGAGAATGGAAAACAAGAGAGATGCGCTACTCGGCCTCTCTTCTTGTAGGGCATAGTTCCATTTTGGTCCCCTAAAACGGTATGAATCGGGTTCTAACTTAACAATACCTAAAAGCCGAATGATGGTAAAGCCTTATGAGAAGCCTCCCAATTCTCTGGGACCACCCTTGCATAGGATAGTCTTGTCGGGGGTTCTACCCACCCGCTTCCCTTGATAGCTTTAGTTTTCTAATTAGGTCCAATCACATTTATGTGTGACATTCAAAATCGGCTTCCTTAATTAGGCCTTTTAGGGAACAAGGTTCATTTGTGTAATTTATGGCACAAACACTAATACAGAGTAAGCAATTCTTTGATCAAAAAAATTCCTTAACTTATCTTTAAGTTAATATTTTTCTCCTGCCCATACAAGAGAAATTATGTATCCCCTTCTATCCAATAGAAGTACCCGATCCAAATCACATGGTACCATAATTTCCATCCATTATCTAGAATAGGATCTTCTAATGCCCTAGACATTGGGCTCATAACAGTCTACAACTCCGTTCCGGAATAGGCAAGAGGTGTCCAGACCTCCATTGACCCCAAGTGACCTAGGAGTGAGACACACTTTTGGTGGTTGACCTTTTCACCACTCAACCTTCGGCCCGTGAATCGAGTAGTGACCTCTCAGGGTAATTGGTGGTGGGATCTTGGACATGGTCCACCCGTGCAAATATCCTTCCTTAATTAATCCAATTAAGAATCAAGCACAACCAAGGCAATCAGCCTAATATCGTCTTCCAAGGAAATCAGCCTAATATCATCTTACAAGGAAACATTCCTTTATTACCCATGGAAACTTGTCATCACAGACCCCTACCGTGCATTTACCATCAAGCACAAGCACTTGGAATAATCACCCAGATCACATTCCAATAATCAATTTAATGCAAAAAAAAACATTTAGGATGATGTTAGATCAATCAACAAAATGGTGATATCTTTTTCAACCATTGCATGAATAATTGCGAAAACCTTGCAATCGCATATCTGCTCTCCCCCTTGGGAACAAAGAGCGATTCTATGTAAAATTTATCTAACACTCCTTTCTCTGACTAAGGCATATGTTTGGGGTTTAAACATTGTACATGACATAGGTTCACTTGCATTGTTCAATAACTCAACCTTATTCTCATCAAGTACAATGACTTAGGTTTTCCTAGTCCTTGAACCCTTTATTTAGCCCTGGAGTTGTTGTTGCATCTAGCCCAACCCCGAATAGGATTGATAACCATAGTCGCTATTTGGGCAGATCTCAAGGTATCGTAGTTTTAATCCTAATGACTATTCTTTGTACTAGCTTTACATAACTTCAAGATCCCAATGAACTAATAGTTTGTGATATTAGCAATACTTTAATGCAAGATCAATTTGTATACCATCGATGTATGTTTCATATAATATTTCCCATGCATGCACAGTCTATGTGTATAACCCTTAAGTAGTATTATATGCTCTTTATGCTACGTATGATTTTGTCACATAGCATTGGGATGCAATGATTATATTTGGCTACAAGGTTTTGTGTGAATCTCAAGGCACCATATACATAAATCTATGCAAATTTATCTTTATTGTAGAAAGAGTTACTCCATAATTCCCTATGAGCTCATTAACTATTGGAAAAAAAATTTGTGTTACCTATCAAAATGAACTCATGCGTATGCCAAGGTGACATAACCTATATCTCAATGAATAGCGGAGATGACAATTACTATCTAGATATTTGGATAGGAATTATCCAAACCCAATGTTGTATTCATATTCATAGAAATGCCCTAACCGGTGGCTCCATTGTTGGATGTGTGATTACCATTGATGCATGTCTCCCTCCATTTTGGGGCCATTCCTTCAGTTTATGAATCTCTCTCTCTTTCTCTCATCAAAGAAAGGGTGTATTGGGCTGACTCCTTTCAATTGCAATGGGGTTAAAGTGGCAAGGAGATGGGGGTTAAACTCGCGAGAACATGGAGTGTTAAACTCGCACGGAGATGGAGAGAAGAGCAACATGTGTGGTCACCCTCTAAGGAGGCGAAGAGGAATGGGTTCCTTCAGAGAGTCTCTCACACACACTCTCTCTCCCTCTTCTTCTTCTTCTTCTCCACCTCTTCTTCTCCTCTCTTCTCCCCTCTCTCTCTCCCTCCTCCTCTTCTTCTTCTTCTTCTCTTCTTCTCTCCTCTATCTCTCCCTCTCCTTCTTCTTCATCATCTTCTTCTTCTCTTTGTCTTCTCCTCCACTTCTTCTCCTCTCTCTCTCTCTCCCTCTTCTTCTTCTTCTTCTCTCTCTCTCCCTCTCTCTTGCTCTTCTTCTTCTCCTCTCTCTCTCTGTCTCCTTCTCTCTTCCTCTCCCCCTCTCTCTCTCTCTCTTTCCCTCCACAAAAACAAGGGGGGGAGGAAAAGAGTTTGCCAAGCCCTTCCAACCTTCTCTACCTTGTGATTGGGGGGTCGGGGAGGGGGGGGGGTATAAGGGAGGGGGGGTTATATTTAGGGTGGGGAACATGGGGAGAAGGTGGTGCGGTGGTGGTGGTGACCACTACCCATTCTGCATGATGGCGGTGGGGGCTTTTTGAAGCTGCCCAACTAGGCTGTTATGCCCAAGGGAGAGGTTTTTGTTATGTGGGCTTCTTCCACAATTCCGCCTTCTATATCACCTCTCCTTCAGTCATCCTCTCTGTCTTCTCCTTCCTTGGTTTCATCACGTTCAGTCTCCATGTCATTTGATTTTTGCGGCTCCTCCTCCCTCGTTGACGTCGTCCTTTCCCCCCTCCATGTGTTGACGACGACAAGGGGGAGGGGATAATTTTAAAATTATTTTTATTATTTATTTTTATTTTTTTGAAAAGGGGCATTTTTATTTACATTTCATCAAGCATTAAGAACTCATTTTGAAGATTGGAAACAGAGGGTGATTGGCAAGAGTCAATGATTCAATGGACATTAGAATGTCTTCTTGGATTTGTTCCACAAGATTAGTAACTTTCCAATTTAATGTGTTAGGCTCACTTCACATTTTTTCCTCCTGCTCAATAGGTAGGACCTCTTCCATATCCATGTCTACCTCTTTGATGTTTGTGATGCTCTTATAAGAGGAAACAATCCATTGAAGCCTTCCAGAGTCAACAAGCTTCTCATGTGAAGCTAGACATGATCAATAGGCTCCTCATGTGAAGCAAGGTAGCTCATGAAACTAGAGTATAGTTCATAAGACCCACATCTCCTTTTATGCAATGGACAATACACGTTTTTGTACAATCCTCTAGGAGCTATTAGAGTCCCTTCCTTGAGATCCTTTTGGGATTATACTTCTTTCCTTGGTATGGAAAATGTATAAAGTACTTGGAATCCCATCTTTCATTCTACACTTGCCTAATATAAGGCTCTATTCATTGGAGTCTTGAATGCCTTGAATTCATCAAAGAGGAAACCCATCATTGCCACAATGACATCATTGAGAATGAATGGATCATTGAACATTATCCTTGCATCATCAAGAAGTGAAGAATGCCCAAGATTTGTGAAGAAATGAAAATAGCTTCTCTATAGGAGTCTCTTTAGAAATCATATTCTCTCTAACACAAAAGTCATCTTGGAACTCAAAATCCTATGAACCTTCTCAATTTTCTCTATATACAACCTCTTCTTGAAACATGAGTTCTTCCTCAATAGGGTACTCCTCTCCAATGAAAATATCTTTTGAACCTCAAGAATGTTGAGAATCAAGCTCATCAACATTGACTCTATCTCTACAACTATAGCTAGCTATTATTAATGGTAACAATTGAGTTGATCAAATTCAACCACACTTTGGTAGCCTAGTCAATTACTAACCTAGTTGCTTGTGTTATGTGGCTTAGACTTTTTGGTGTGTAACACACAGTGTGAGATAGTAATGAAATAATGAGAGATTACTAACCTAGTTGCTTGTGTTATGTGGCTTAGAATTTTTGGTGTGTAACACACAGTATTAGATAGTAATGAAATAATGAGAGAGTACATTGCTCTCAATTGACAATTCCATGTCTTTGCCCATCTCTTCTTCTTGCTTTTGACATGGCATCAGTGCTAAGTTGACTTCACGATGAAGGCTCAATCTTGAAGGAGCTAGAAGCTAGAGACTGATTATGACTTGTAGCCTATGAAGGAGATTGTCGTGGAACATTGGCAACCATAGGTTGCACTTGATGTGGTATATATCATTGATTATTGGTGTCTACTCATAAGAGATCCTATTGTGGCTTGTAAAGTGATCTCATTAGCAACCATTGGAGCTTGGTTAAGTAATCATAGTGGCCAACATCAATAGTAGCAGATTAGTGTGATCTATCAAGATTTGCACCTCTTTTTTACCTTGATCCAATCTACTGAAAATGGGCAACAAGGCTTTTTTATTTGTTGCACTCCTTACTAAGAAAAAAACTTGATCATTGAGTGGAGATTCTTAGTAATACAAAGTTCCATATATGCATCAATGAACAAAAAGTGAAAGGCCCTTACCATGAATAGGCTGAAATTGTGTGCCTATGTCTCTTCATAAAATACTCAACTTTGGTTCTCATCTACTACACCTCAACACTGCAAGGATGGTTGGCATTGAGTTTGCTAATGTACTTATGCATTTGGATGCCATTCAAAGGGTGCCATAAGGCAATAAGGGTGTGAGGGGGGCTCTAGTTGTAGATTCCCTGAGCATCAAGGATTTTCCTAACCCTTGTGAGCTCTGAATGGTCCTAGTAGAAGGCCTTGATGCTAGAAAAGAGTGAGTTGGTTAATTATGCCCATGCACAAGTATCTAAATACTTGGGATATGAGTACGACTGTAAGGGACAAAATGCTGGTATGGCCTTGCACCTTGGAGAAGGTATTGATAAATATATTGCTTGCAACTATTTTCAAAGACTGTTTGAAATTTTATTTGTATTGGTGCCTAATTTAGATGAATGAAAAATGTTAAAGGGTTCATTAATGATGATATTTCTATATATCAAATTAAATTATGCTAGGATTAACTAGTAAACTAAAGAGAACCCTAGAGATAAGTGGGTGGTTACATCTCTAATAATTCTTGCCAAAGATATGGTAGTAATGGTTCACTTAGAGCCTTCAAACACAACTCAAACATTAGGTTAATCAAGTTATAAAAAGTCAAACATTGACTTTCATCATTAAAATCAAACATTAGATTAGGTAGTGTTAGAAAAAGTCAAACATTGACTATCCTAGTCTTTCATCATTAAAATCAAACTACTATTATTATAGGGGAACCAGAGTTTAAACTTTACCCTATAGGTAGAGGTGTTGATGCACATTACTCCCCCTTGTTTCTCACTCTCTTTGAACCAAGTACAACAATGGTCTACTTTTGCTTGAGGGATGACAACAATATAGTCACCTCAAAAGATAATAGTAGATGGCTGATAGGAGGCTAGCACTTAAATTCGGTTCCTATTTGTAGGTCGATCCTTGTGGGATTGAGGTGGAGCTTCCTCTATAGGGTAGACTCAAGTAGCTCAATATTACAAATATATGGTTATTCTAATGAGTTTTGGAAGACAATAGACTTGATTACTTCTTGATGGGATACTAAAATACATACTATTGATATTCATTAGATAGGCACGTTACACCTAATATTAGAGTGCAAAATGTTTTTCTAGATGAATATAGATATTGTTACAAACTATTAGAATTAAGCAAGAGTCACTAGAGAATAAAATCTTTATGCCACTAATGCTTAATGAATCTAGATTAGAGTGATATAGAGTAGCGAAGGTTCTTAGTATCTCATTCTATGTTCACATCAGCCATGCACTCTTTGAACTTTGACATGAGAGATTAATTCATGCTTATTTTTTATCAAATTTATAATCCATATTCATTGTATGGTGGAAGAGACTAATGTGAAAGACATTGTACACATGAAGGAATATATTGCACCATCAATTATGATTGCATTCCTTATATTCAAACAAACCTTAAATAAATTCAATGGATGGAAAGTATTAAGGTTATCTACTTATTAATAGTTGAAAAATCTAAATCAAACTCTATTTTCCATATAAATAGATGCGAGATTCAATAAAGTAAATATTTTCTATCCTAAGTTAAACCCATCATGAAATTATTGTAAAGAAGGCCACCTAGACCTTCCTTTCAAATATAGCATCTTACAAGTTTTTATTGAACCTTATTTCTATAATACTATTGTTCTATTAGACTTCCATATGTAAATGTTCATAATAATACCCTCAACATCATGATGAAGTGCCTTTGACTATTAAAATATAATTGGAATAAAATATGGTTTTCTCTATTCAACATATACAAAATTCTAGCTTTTAAAGTAAATCTTAAGTTGACATATGAAAAAATTTTACTTACATGTATTAAATGATTTCTTTTAAATTTTCAATCCTAGGACATTCCACCTATCATTGATCCAATCAAATTGTAAGAGAAGTTATCCATTCTTAAGTACTTCAAACCTCTGAAAATTGATGGGAAAGGAAGAGACATGGAAATTGATATAGAAGTTTGGATTGAGTTCATGGAAGACTATTTTTGAGTTGCAAGGATAAGTATCCCTAACCAAGCCATGATGGCCAAACTAAAGCTAACAAGGGAAGTGCATCTATGGTGGAAGCATTGGTGCAAGGGAACTAGAGTTTTGGCAAACTATTATTATAAGGAAACTCGTAAATAAAGCTATGTGTGGGAGGTATCTTCTACCTTCCTATCATGCCTTGAAGATGAATGGATTCTTATAGATTTTGTAGCTAGCGTTGATGGGTATAGAAGCATATTATTCCCAATTTTCAACGCTCCAAAAATATGTTGTAACTATTGATATCACCCACTAACAAGTGGCCAAGTCTTGGCAAGGGTTATGTAATGTCCCTATTACTTAGTTTATTTTAATGTGCACATGCATTCCAAAGAAAATTGATTTATGTTGCACATTTTTTAAAAAAACTAGCTAATTATGAAATGGACTCTCATTATGAAGATAATTATTATTATTAATGAGGTATTATATGTCAATTCATGGAAGAAAGACTTGGGAGACCCTCCCAAGACTAGCTTATTAAAATTATGTTTGTAGTATAGAACAACAAAAGGAACTAGCCTAGTGGATAGTCACTTGGTAGTTAAGTGCACTTGGGTGACGACATTGCTAGGATGGGTGACATTTTGGGAAGATTTTCCTACAAATTAGTGGGAGCTTCTCACACACAGCCAATGGTGCCAATGAAGCCTTTGTAGCCTATTGCCAAGTATGTTAAGGCCAAGATGCCAAGCTCTATGCCTTGGTCACACCACCTTAGTTATAAGCCTTCGAGTGACAGTGGCCGGATGATGTGCCATGTGGTGCTCGCCCATAGATTCATAAATTTTTATCTTCGTGCTACAAAAATAGAGATCCCTCTCTAACATCATGAATGATGTCATCGAAAACACTAAAAGAAATCATTCTTTCTTTATCATCAAGGATGTCATCGAAAAACCCTTAAAAAACAAGTGTTCTCTCTTTTAATCCCCCCCCCCTCCCCCGCTCCCTTCAAAACTATAAATTGAGGGCTTGGGGATGACCATAAAGGGGAACAAGAGTAATCTTGACAAGGAGGAGACACTAATCAAGGAGGAGACTCTATTCTGCGAGATGAAGAGACATCATTCCATTCAACCCAAGGAAGGGGATACGTAGAAGGTCTCTCATTCTCTTCTACTCTAATCTAAGAAGAGAAGAAACTGAAGAACTTTATCATATTCTATCAATCCGGTTAAAAGTCATACCTCTACTCTCATCCCTATTCTCTCTACTAGAGACAGAGAAGTATTGCTCTCCACGAGGCAAGAAGAACCATCCACGAGGTCTACATCATTGAGTCCCGCAATAACCATCATCATCATCAAGAGTCTTACACCCTTGCCAACCGATATTAGTGTCGTGTTCTTCTTCTTCTTCTTCTACGACTCATATTTCCGTCATGGCCTCAAAGAAAAAGATTTCAAAAGTAGAAATCGCAAATGACCCTACTAACATGGAAGCAACAATTGGAGTTGTGAGCACGGGAGTCACTAACGAAACCACAAGTGCGGATAACAACCACTTACCAATCCCGATACCATAGGTTTTCTAAAACTTTCTATCCAAATTCAATAGAAATAAGATAAGTCTCTTGAGAAATATTGGGATCTTAGAGTATTCACTTGGAAAATTATTACAACATCTTATAGGCTAGAAACTATTAAGGGAACTATGAAAACCTAGAACTCAAGAGAAATCATAAGGAATTTTAATGTTAACCCCATGGAAAAGAAGACTAGTGAATTCAAGATAAATTTAGTAAGAACAAAACCTTAAAGAAACTAGCCAAGGATATAGTTTTAACTAGAAATAACTCTAAGGTAAAGAAACTGACTTAAGGCCAAGAAACTTGGTTACAAGAATAAACCTTAAATTGAAAAGTTAGAAACCCCAAAATCTGGATACCCTTAGTTAAATTCCAAGGGGAAGAGTTCATTATGTGAAATTCAAGTGTTGATTGCTACTAGATTAATCATCACTTGAAAGTTGTATGATTGATTGAAGTCATAACCGCTTGAAGACATCAATCTTGTTTGTGATTTTCTAGATTACATCCTAATTGAATTAAGTATTGGAACTGATATAAATTGAGGATCCCTATACCTCCCCCAAGGATAGGTGCTGAATCCCCATACTAAGAGGGATGTTTTTATCACCACGGAAGCATGGACCGGCTCCGATGGCGAGAGGTCTACCAGTAGGGATCATATAAAGTAGGAGGTGGATAGGGTGCCAGGGGGGCTCTGGCTAGTAAATCCTTTACGTACCTAGGAACTACTTGGCCCCCTGTGTATGGCCCAAGTTCTACTTGGGACACCTAAAAATGCTAGCTATAGATGGATTTGATCTTGGTGACGTGCAGATACGCCAGATGAGGTAGCACATGAAAGTGTAATTTTTCTCTTGTATGGGCAGGAGAACACACATTATGGAATATAATCAATGAATTTGTTTTATTTTGATTGTATGTCTGTGAGTAAATTACACAATGAAACAACTGTGCATAAAACTATTATTTTTAATTGATGAAATTATTTGTATATATTTCATGTAATGTGGTAGGTAATTAGATAACTAAGAACTTCCATAGAGGAAAGTGGGTGGATGGATTCTTGACAAATCCACTTGTATAGTAGGGTGGTCTTGGTTAGCATGGATTTTTTTCCAAAAATAAATGCTAGGAAGAAACTCTAGAAAGGGCCGATTCACTGACTTACCTAGGGTTTGGTCTCAAAACCCAAACTATAAATTATCTTAGGGAAAAGGTACAGTAGCCATGCTAGAGCCTCCAAGGGATTTCATAAATTCTTAGTTTGCTACTAGAAAAAGTGTTGTACTCCATGAACTAAGGGTAATGACACTCGCTCCTTCCAGACAAGAATCCTCTTGAAGGACACCTACGGATGTGAGCTAGTTGGTAATAGGTGACTCTTAGGTCAATTAGGAACATTCAAGCCGGTCCTTTGCGGGTAATGGCAAGACACTTCCCCTACGGGGTAGACCTAGGGTTATAGAGTCAGACAAAATTCGAGACAAAATCAGATCATTCTGGTTAGGCGACTACTAAAACATTAGTCACCATGTAATAAAGGCAGGTATGTTACAAGTTAAATCCTCCCTTGAACACTAAATTGGGATCTATGAAACCCAATGATCCTTAAGATGCTCTCCTAAGAGCCAAAGCTTTGATTCGGTCAAATAGATACCAATATCTTGAAGATAACTACCTCTCAATATATTACAATGAAGACTATTATAATCCAAAGAACCATGGGAAGAGGTGTCCCAAGTGTGGAGAGTTAGGACACATCCTAAGAAGTTTCCCTACTCATCTTCTATTGCAATGAGCTAGGATATATCCAAGATAATTGTCCTAAATTAAATCAAGAAGATGAGGAATCAACAAAGAAGTGAAGTCCTGCAAGTTCAACATTTGGTATACTACAAGAAATAGATAGTGATGAAGACCAAGAGCCCATTATACCTTTTAAAGTTGAGCAAAATCCCTAGAGAGTTTTATTAAGCCTTGTACTTGTAATGGATCCTACTCTTAGTTTATATTCAACCAATATGTTTTAAGAAACCTATATTTGAATTTATGATATTCTTTGAAGTTGAATGCTTGTATCAAAATAGGATAGTCAAAGCATCATGCATCCTAACCCATAGGTCATATGATCAAACTTACCATAGGAAAAATGATAATCCTTGTTCCCCTCGAGATGAGGACTTCTTGATTCCTCTAAGGGGGAGAGGATGTAATCTCCTTACTAACCTTTAATAATAATACTAATAATAATAATAATAATAATTTGTGATTTTCCATTGCGATTTTGTGACATCATCAAAGCTGTCAACATCAACATCATCATCAAACATTATCTTTTTCACATCATCATCATGCTCAATGACATGAAAAGCATGCTACTTTGACATCTCATGCCTCGCATGAGGATCAAATCAAGATACAAAGCATATACAAAGTTAGAAGAAAATCTGTGAGGAGCCAAAATGGAGCACATTATCCTTTCCTCCTGACTTGAATACTCCCTTGCCTTACCAAGACTCTTTGTATCCTATTTTCCTTGCCTAATTTCATTTCAAGTCATATGAATTTAGAGGTGATATAAGGATTTAAGAAGGGAAACATGCTAGAAGACGTTCTCTTGATATGATGGTTCTGAAGTGGCTAAGAGTCGGAGTGAGACAAGAGATTGCATTGTGAACAAAGTCCCCTCTACACTAACTTATACTTAGGTGCCATTGGATAAATTTAATTTGATTTTGATTAAGTAGACTTATTGATTGATTAGTCTACTATTCATACTACTTGGAACAATAAAGGAAAAAGAGTAGTCTCTATCCATGCTTGATTATCCTTAAAATTATTGCATAGTGGAAATGAATTGCTGATTATTAAATTTTCATGATTATCTCCTTAAATGAAAAAACTACTAGGAGTATAGATAGATGCATTGCTCATACATGTAATGTGCATGTTAAAGTGGACATGCTAATGCATTATATCATCTAGATGAAAAATTTTGCATCATGAATTTTGAAAAAAAGAAAGAGGATTTGAGGAGGATTGCATCCTAAACAATAAGATGAATATAATCTATCATTTTAGATTTTTGTAGTCAATAACATATTACTCATGGATTGCATCTTTTATTGTGGGATATTCAAATGAAACTATTTTTATTTCAATGAGATGCTTTAAGTTATGATTGTTGCTGGATTTCCTAGTTGAAAACAAGTTGATTGCCTAGTTTGTGGATTTTGGAAAGAGATATTGTGCCCACATGGGGGGATTCTCATATATGCATTGGGTCTCTCCCAAGACTAGTGGTAGAGCCCCTCAACAAGGGGTTGAAAAATGGGTGCTAGGATTGGCTCCAAATGCGAGAGATCTCTTTGTAGGAAAGATATTAGGCTCAAAGGCTACATAGGGTGCTAAGATAACTCTGGTTGTAAATTCATTGGATGTGGAGGATTAGTATAGCTCTTGTGAGATCGGGAGAGTATTCCTAGAAGGACTTGATGCTAGATATGAATGAATCGGTAGATTGTGTCCATGCATGGGAATCCAAGTACTTTGGATATGGTGATATGGCATTGTACTTAGAGAAGGTGGTAATAAATATATTGCTTACAATTGTTCTTAAAAACTATTTGTAATTGTATTTGTGTCTATGCCCAATTTATGTGAATGAACATTGTGTTAAAGATCTAATTAATGAAGGTGATTGCTATATCTCAAGTTAAATATTGCTAGGATTAGTTAGCAAAATAATGAAGAACCTAGGGAGAAGTAGGTGGTTAGATCAAATTTTTCCAAAGGTAAGGTGGTCGCAATTAACCTAAAGGCTTGAACATAACTCAAGCATTAGATTAGGCAAGTTTAGGAAGGGTTGAATGTTGACTATGTTATCATGTTGTTATTACGTTATATATTTACCAATATTATATCTCATGCACATCAAAATAAATCAACTCCGTATCTCAAAGTTATTAGTAACCTCTCCTATTTGCATCTCATTTTTTCCCATGAATGGAGTATATATATTTGAGTCAAAAAAATACATTTAGAGGGTTTTTCTCAATGTTTTTTCTTTTTATAAAATATAGGGCCAAGATACCTGCACTCATGTGGCCTCCTTTAGCCTTTAAAAAAGAGAGTATGAATCTTGTTTCAATGCTTCCAGATCAAAGAATTAAGGCCCAAGGAAGGCAAGCGTCTTTGGCCCTATTTTAACATAAAATATGGGAAGATTTTTTCAATGTTTCGTGATAAAAAGATTAAGGCCGAAGGAAGGCTGCACAAGTAGTGCCTCCTTCAACCCTTTTTTGTGTACGAGAACAAACCTTCAAAGAGTATTTTCCCCTCCCGAGGGGTAGCAAAGACCTTCTCCATGCTTCTCTTTTTACCAAGGATCACAACCTCAATGCCTTCTAAGTATGTCTGTCAACCTTCATTACTTACAACTCAAAGGAGGAGGGCTATCAATTATGATACTATACCTCTTTCTTGGCTCCATTCAAGCCTCAAGTATAAGAAGCTCGTCTCTCTATCTCACCTACCAATTGATTCTCTTGCATATATGGAGTTGAGATAGAGAGTTGCAATAAGAGGAGTAAGAGTGGAGGTGGTCCAAGAAGGTTACTTGGCCAAGATGCCAACTAACATTTTTGGATCTAGGTGCATAGCTAAAAAACCTTATGGTGGCACAATTTACAATAAGTAAGACTTTGTCTATATTTGGAGGTATTTGGGAATATCCTAAAAATTTGCACAAGGTCTTTAGAGCAATTATTGGGACAAATGGCTCATCACTATATCATGAATTATAAATCTTTACAATATTCGGATCAAGCATGGGAATATAGTGTTCAAGGCCAGAATCTTGCCCAAACATGGTCAATGTAGCACCAAAATGAGCAAGGAGAGCATCATCATTGTATGCTAATATCTTTTCATTCATCCACAAATTGATAGAACCTTGATGATGTTCATCTAGGGTGATCTTTTGCTCTATCTCCCTATCAGTATGCTCAATACCAACTTGCCTTTGACTCTCTAGAAACTCTTCTTCAATTGGAAGTGTCTTGGAGTTCTCAAGAGCCTTTTGAATAGAATTTAGAGCATCATTTATAGGAAACAAATCTAAAGTATTGCTATCTAATATATGCAATTCCTCTTCTTGAGAGACATCAATAATGTCCTTTTCATCCTCACAAGACTGTGCAATCACTTGAATAATGAAAAAGTCTTTCCTTAACTTGTGAATTTCTACATATCATCAAGCATTAAGAACTCATTCACAAGAATGGAAATGAAGGGATATTGGCAAGAGTCAAGGATGAAATTGACATTAGAAAGTCTTCTTGGACCAGTTCCATAATATTAGCAACTTTCAAATGTACTATGTCAAGCTCACTTGGCATTTCTTCCTCCCACTCAAAAGGTAGGACCTCTTTCATTTCCATGTCTACCTCTTTGATGTTTGTGATGCTCTTACAAGAGGAAGAAATATATTGAATCCTTGTAGGGTCAACAAGCTCCTCTTGTGAAGCTAGGTAGAATTAGTAGGATCCTCTTGTGAAGCCACTTAGCTCATGAAATGAGAGTATAGTTCATAGAACTCATATCTCTTTTCGTGGAATGGACAATCCAAAATTTTTGTACAATACTTTGGGAGCTATTGGAGTCACTTCCTTACAATCCTCTTCAAATTAAACTTCTTTCCTTGGTATGGAAAATGTATAAAGTACTTGTAAACTTCTTTGACATTCTCCAACCTCATAATGTCTTGAATGCCTTGAATTCATCCTGAATGAAACCCATCTTTGCCACAATGATCTCATTGAGAATGAATGGATCATTCAGCATTATCCTTACATTATCAAAGCCTAAAGAATACCCAAGCTTTGTGAAGAAACAAAATAGCTTCTCTATAGGAGTCTCTTTAGCAATGACGTCCTCTCTAACACAAAATTCATCTTGGAAGTTAGAATCCTATAGATCTTCTCAATTTTATCTAGATTCAACCTCTTCTTGAAACACAACTTCTTTCTCATTAGGGTAATCCTCTCCAATGAAAATATCTTTTGAACCTTGATAACGTTGAGAATGAAGTGCACCAACACCAACTCTATCTCTAACAACTATAGCTAGCTATTGTTAATCATGTGTGTGGCAATAACTCTATCAGCCAGATTTAACCATGGTCTCATATATGGTAATATTTGACCATGGTTTCATATATGGTCAGTTAGTGACCTAGCTGCTTGTGTTATGTGACTTAGAATTTCTAATGCGTAACACATAGTATGAGATAATAATGAAACAATGAGAGATTACACTACTCTCAATAGAAAATTCAATATATTTTCCTATCTCTTATTCTCTCTTTTGACATGGTATCAGAGCTAGAGAGGTTGAACTTGTGGTGCACAGGAGCTTAGTCTTGAAGGAGCTAGAAGCTGGAGAGTGATTATGACATGTAGCCTATGAAGAAGATTGCCATGGAACATTGGTTGCCATATCTTGCACTTGATATGGTATGTATCAATGATTTTTGGTATCTACTCTTGATAGATCCTATTGAGGCTTTCAAAGTGAGCTCATTAGTATCCTTTGGAGCTTGAAGAAGTGATCATACTGCCCAACATCAACAACATCAGTTCAATATGATTTGTCTAGATTTGCACCAATTTTTTTCCTTGATGCAATCCATTGAAAATGGGCAACATTGCTTGTGTAGTTATTGCAATCCTTATTACTGAGCAACAAACTTGACCATTGAGCAGAGATTCTTAGTACTATTAGTGAGTGCACTGTATGCATCAATGGATGGCTGGTTAAAAGCCCTTCCACACTCACATGAATAGGTTAAAATTTTGCCTTTTTCTCTTCATAAAATACTCAGCTTTGGTGTTCATATACCATGCCTAAACTATGAAGGGTACTTGGCATTGAGTTTGGTAATGTACTCATGCATTTGGATATCATTCAAAGGGTTTAAAGATTAGTCACTAACTAAATACATAGGCAAGGTATTGTCTTAAATATGTGACAACTTGTACTCAACATTTGGGGTTCATTGAAGCTTATGTTTGGTACTTACTTATGCTTGGGTGATGCCACATGTCTATAGAATGGTAAAGCACTGAGTGGTTTATTTAGGACTAAGTTAGAGCTAGTTATAATAGAGAGTAGTTGGTCAAAGCCTATTTGTAGTCCTTTACTCCTTGCCACTTGAAGAATGTACAAGTATTGATGGTCATATGTACATGTGTTGACTTCCAGAGGTCATGGACCTTTCTTATTGAGCTAGTTATAAGTTGAAAATACTTCAACCTTCAGGGAGATTTTACTATCATTATCTCATAGACTATTTGTCTATCTTGGTTAGAATACTTGAATTCATGTCTTCTATGCAACCAATGCTATCTACATGAAGTGTTACCATCCCTAGAGGGTATGAAAAATGTTTGGAGATGTTTGACATGCTTTGGAGCTGAAATACCATTATTGCATAGTTTTTGTTGTCATTCACTCTAGGACTAAAACTATCCTATTTGAGTAGTGGCATATCTATGTTGCTTGATTGGAAATTTTTGGGCTTGCCATTGATAAACTAATGTCCACCTACAAATCTACATGTGTTGCTTGAATTTTACGCAAGCATTTTACTCAGTGAAAAGACATCTTGGACTATAGCGAGTCAAGCATTAATAATTTGCATACTACAATAAATACTACAGCTTGTAATAAATAATTTTGTACTCTTTAGTTTAGAAAAAGTTAGCTTAATTGGGGATGGAGTATAAAAGGAAAGAGTGTGTCATTGTAAACATCTTTTAGCACATTTGTAAACTTCTCCAGCTTGATGTTTCTTGCCTTTCCCACCAACATTGAGGGTGAATACACAATGTCCGCCATAGCGAGAGGTGGATTTCTTGCAAGAGCCTCTCATCCACGATTCTCATAGTACGTTTGGTTTCTTCTAGCTATAGCTTCATTGTACTATAGTTTTAAAACATTTTCATCTATAGCATGGCTATGACCAATTGATTCGATTTTTGTTTCTTGATTTTCTTATTATTTTAATTCAATCTAGGCTAAGTTCATTTCAATTGTATAAGAGCCTTGAATTTCTTTCTTGGAAAGGTCATTTTCAAGCCTAGATTTGGTTATTAGCACCATCCAAGGTAACATGAGTAAAGGTTTGATTACAGGACTGCACACATTTTAAACTCTGACTACTCAAGGTTTCCTACAATTAGTGTTCATTATTTTTTGAGCTCCTAGAGAAGATGTGAAGAAGAAATTGAGGAATCTTGTATATTTTGGCAGCTTGTGGACAAGAAGAGGGCCATTTTGAAGTTTTTAGGACTAATTGGGGTTATTAGAGTTTAAAAAACCTTAAATTAAATTTTTTCTACTAATCAAGAGTTTCTCTCTTCTCTCTCAACAAGCTTCCATGGTTGAAATCTTGTTGAGATCTTTCTTCAGGGACAAGACCTTCTTTATCTAAGCTTATAACATCATTGTTCACTTCCTTTGGAGTATTTTGAGTAGCATGATGACCATCAGCTAGACCAAATTAGCCATATGAAAGCATCAGCAATATGAGCAATAATTGTGCTACAAACTTTGGGTGGTAAGTAGGCCATCCTCTCCAACATGAAACTCATAACTAGTGCTTCAAGATTGGCCCATGCCATTCCCTGAAGGTTATCCAACAAGCTAAGGCCATTCTTTTAGTGATTCTTCAAGATTTAAGGTGAGTCATGATTCTCTCTCCTCCCCTTTTTGAGTATTGAGGTTAGTAGTAAATCTTCATTAGTTTCTTCAAGGTTTCATGGGGTTTTTTCTTCTTTAAGCTTCTGCAAGCATTTTATTTCTGTGTTCTTTAGACATTGATCCATTTCCTTCTCTTGAAGCTCTTCCAAAATCTAGCCCTCCTCTTGAAGCTCTTTCAAACTCTAGCCATGGATTTTATGGTCCGCAAGCTAAAGCTTGATTAATTATTGTAAATTTCATGCAGCTTTTACTCAAATACCATTCTTTACGGTCAACATGTAATGAGAAATAAAGATTGAAGCATTTGGATAAGATTTAAAGGACTCTTGATCTCTAATTTAGGAAAAAACAAGGTGGCCACAAAATTCTTCAAAATTTTGATCCATTTTTTGTTTAATCATGGAGATTATTAAGTGTTTACTTCTGAAAATCAAGTAGTACAAGACATTCTATCAAGATTGATCCAACATTGAAGTAGTAGACTTGGTTCATAGCATTTCCTTCTTTTTCTTGAATGCTTGGGTAGTTATGGATTACTAAAAACACTTTCACTCTTGTTTCTAATCAAGAATTGAACTATGGTTCAAGATTAGCATTCTTGAAGCTTTTTGAAAACTTCAAGTGAACTCTTAATCAATGTAAGCCTTTTATGGAGCTCTTATCAACTACTTTGAAGGCATTTGATTTATTTTACCAAGCTAAATCAACCTCAAGCATCAAACAAGGTATCACCTACTCATTCCTAATCTCTCCAATTTCAATTATTGAGGCTCAGCCAATTACTAAAGGAGAGGTTGAATGGGGTATATCCTCTTTACTTGATTGATAAATTTAGTCCAATTATGCTAAAACTTGATAGCTATTCATTGTAGATTGAATCTCTATCATGAAATGATGGAGAATTCAGCCCTTTAGCTTGGTTTCCATAATTGATGTCTTTCATGATTGAAACATGCATAATGGTATATTTCAATCTAAAAATATCGGTGAATTCTTGCTCATGTGATTGCCCAATCTCTGAATTTTGATTTCTTGTGACTTTATACATTGAGATATCCAAGAAAATTGTAAAAGGTGAGTTTAATGGATCAGTCAATCACTAATTACTAAAGGTAAACCTTTCTCAACCCTCTTTATTTCATTCAATTGTCAAATTGCTGCATCTCAATGAATGCCCAAAGCTTTATTTTAGCCATGCAAAGCATCCTTGTTTTCTAGAACACTAGCTCTATCATGTATACATACCAACTAAGGAAAAAAATCAAAACCGTATGAGATAGCACAACAAAAGAGACATGATCCTCCCTTGTTATTTAGGACTTTTTAGGGGCGAGTAACCTTTCCTTAGAAGAAAACTTTGCATACCTTTCAAAGTTTTAGAGCCCATTTAGATACCCCATTTTCCTTTTTACCCCTCATCATAGATGGAGAACTACGAAAGACCACTTAGGAGATAGAGTGAAAGAATATCAAAGATTATTTGAAAACATGGCACTTAAATAGGGTAAAATAAGGAGTGAACACAAAGAAATTACAAGTCAATATATGTTTAGTGGAGCTCTCGAGAGAATGCTAAAGAAATAGGGATCTTACTACAAGAAAATCTATATTGTATTCATCAACAAGCTTGTTTTCATCCTTAATGTAACCACAACAGGAATAAGAACACCAAGCACAACAAATCTTCACACAACATCATAACAAGAATCTCCCACATCTTTACTTTCAACAAGAGATCACATTCTTCATATTCTTCTTACAATGTATCAAAGAACCAAAAAAACATAAAAGAATGCTCCACTTTGAATAGAATTTCGTCACATAGTATTCATCTTCAATGTATTCATGGCATTCATAGCCTCTCATATAGTTACAATGTTTTTTAAACATAGAAATGACTATCTCTCATACTTAATCTCTCTCACACATATCCTTGCTCAATAGTCCTCTCATGAACATGGATACTTCTCCCAAGAGGTATGTCTAATATGAAGAGTCACCAAAGCCACGTGTCCCTTGAGAGCTCACTATTGTCACTCTCATTGCAGTTTTCACTTCAAGTCTTCTTTAGCTATTTCTTTTGCTTCTTTGAGCTATTTTGAGCTTGCATTCTTCCTCTTCAAGGATTACAAAACATTCCTTAGCTAAACATCCATCCCACAAAACATTCATAAAGCAAACAACACAAAAAAAAGATAGAGACAAAGTCTCTATAGAAGCTCAATAGAGGGTCAAAAAGAATCATAAAAACCATATAGATTCAAGCAAATCCACTTCAAACCATCCAAAACCATTCAACACACTCTCAATTAATTCTTAAAAGACTTATTAACCATCTCAACCCCACCAACAGAAAGAAAAAAAATCAAAACAGAGTCAAAATAGACCATAATAGAATCAAACAAACTCATCGCAAAACCTATCAAAACATTATATCTTAACCAAAAACCCTCATGACTCTCCCAAACATACTCAAATTGTCCCAAAACTCTTCTAAATTCATCCAAATTCAATCAACACACCCTCATATCGACCAAAAAATAGCTTAAAATATAGTTATTTTAGTACTCAACATATCCCCACACTTAATTAGGAAGCATCGTCACAACCTTAGAAAAGGAGAGGCTCAAAATACAAGCTCATCACTTTATCTTCATCATAAATCAATCATCATTTAGGAACCCAACCTCGACCCCATCAACCTTCGAAAGAACCTAGATCTAGCAAACAAAGAAATAAAAGGAAAACATATTAAAGTATAGACCAATCCTTTGTATCCCAAACTAGAACCAAAAAAATGAGTAAAGGATATAAGAGTTTTCTACATTGCAACACCTAATCATCCAGACAATCTTTAACTTCAACCTCCAACCAGCTTTGATCGGCTTCAGCTTCAATATTCTTTAATACAACAACTTTATCATCTCACTGTGATAAGGATTATATATATATATATATATATATATATCACACACATCACAAAACATAGAACACAATACCCATAGATACACAACAAAATATAGATTGAATGACACTAGTCCCCAAAAATGGAGAGCTAAATAGAAGGATAATTTTCATTGAAAAGAGTAACATAGCGTCACATCCATTGGAATTTTAGGGCCATAAAGAGATGGAGACTAGCCTTATGAATGTAACCAGTATCAGCAGGAGAGAGAATAATCATGGATTGGAAGGGGAAGATGCTAAATCACAAGCATAGGAGGTTCAGAAGGTGCCATTTAGACTATTTAAGCAAAAATATAAAAACTAAGAAAAAAACAAGGGAATTCTTGCAAAACACCAATACACAAACCACAACTAAGATAGAAAAATGAAAGAAAAAGAACAAGACTGACAAAACTAAACCAGACAACCCCTAGCAATCCATAGCCAATGGAAAAAATTTGACATGATCTATGCACACATGTGACCAAAAGCTTCATGTTATGAAAACAAATAGGCACACTAATCCCCCATAATCAAGTAATCCAAATAGAATATACTAAATTCACACTATATCCCTAACTTGGACTAAAGCAAAGAAATCATGATAAACTCATGAAAAAACCACTAACAATAGATAGGACTTGACCAGACTACCATTTGACCTATAAACCCCAACCCATAAGCATATGTCATCAATCTAAGATGCATGATGTGGGTAGGTGATAACCACATGGGTTTCTTTTATGGGTGAAAATTTTACTTTGCAAGTTATTATTTAATTACCCATTAATGCATGGCTAATCAAATTACGTAACCCAACCCCACTCAACTTAGACTGAACTTTTGTCTCTACTAATGCCATTCCTTGTTATAAATTAGATTATGTTTGAACACCATATTGGGGATATATGGGAATTTTCCATAAGTTTGGGACACCTGGTCAAATCTTTGGATTTGTCATAACTTGAACACTATAACTCTAAATCGAGTGCTCTATAGCTCAATAGATTCCATTTTTCAAGCGCTTTCCAATGATAGGTCACATCATATGGTTTTGAGAAACATGTGGGCATGTTATCCGGGTGCCACCTTTTTGGTATTCCAAAAATGAGAATTGGAAATTCCCAAACTCACTATGTTGAGAGTGGGAAAAGACTAAAATTTTAACTCATTTTGTTATTTTTGAGGCTTGAATGGTTGATTATTGATCGATTTTGAGTGATGATTAGTTGTTTTGAAGTGCTTGAAAGTTTTTTTGGATGATATTGATTATGTTTTGGAAGCTCATGATGATTTTCAGAAGAAATATGAGGCTTTGTGATATTCTGATAAATTCTCTTGAGATTCTGATTGGCTCTGGTACCTTCTGTTTAGCTTCTTTTTTGTTCTAATTTTCTTTTGTATGAAGTATGGATTGATGTGAAATATTATTGAGTAGTTTTTTATAGTTTGGGATGATTTTAGTATGAATTATAAGGTTCTGATGTTTTTTGATGACCTTCTGTAACTTTTTGTTGATCTTCTGTAGACCTTCTATAGAGCCTCTGTTCCTTCTCTATTTTGTTTCTGTTCTATAAATCCTCTATAGATCTTCTGTAAGTGTTCTGTGATATGAGGTTGTACTTTGGGAAAGTTTTCTAACTTTTGAGAAGGACGAATCTAAGTTCAAAAGAGCTAAAACAAATGGAAGAAGTAGCTGCTAAAGACTCAAGTGTAGACGAAAGTGACAAAGACAAAAGCGAGATATGAAGGGTTACTGTAGTAGCTCTAGTGCCCTTTCATACCTCCCATGCCTCTTGGGAGGTGCATCCATGACGTAAGAAGGATTATTGAGAGTGATTATTGAGTATTGTAGTGAGGAGATGATGTACTATTGATTGATTGAGAGAGAGAGAGAGAGAGAGAGAGAGAGAGAGAGAGAGAGAGAATCAGAGGTAGCCAATTCTATCAAAACAATGTATCTATCTATGAGGGATTGAGAGAGAGAACTATGAAGACGATGAAGATGAATACTATGTGATTATTTTCCATTAAAAAGTGGTGTATTCTTTTATGTTTCTTTTTTTATTGATGGATTCTATGAAGATGTTGAAGATTATAGTTGATTCTATCAAATCCGTAGGAGATATCTACTATGATGTTGCGTGAAGATTTGTTCTTTTCCTTGTTGTGGTTCTCAAAAGAATGAAATAAAATCTTGTTGATGTTACAAGATAGATTTTCTTGCAGTAGAAACCCCTTTTCCTTGGTGTTCCTCTTGGGGCTCCATGTTTTTTGTGTGCAACCGCCAGGGAAACTTGCCATCAATAAGCATTAGAAAAGGCAGAAAATGAAGGAAATGGCATTGCCAAGAAGAGGAGAATTCAATGGACGCTTGCAAAGCTCCATCTTCCACTGAAGAGTTGGAGACTCTTATCACCAAAGCCACTTTCTACAAGAAGTTCATCCCAAAATGGCAGAAACATATTACCATCATGATGCAAGCTCTATGTGGTGGACTATTTCCTCTTCCAGTTGAAGCAACAAAGATGTGCATCTTGGTGGAAAATTGTTTGGGAACAAACTGAAGAGTAGAAATAGAAAGAATGAACATCCATGGAAGATTTGCCATTCATTAAGAAGTTTTCTGACATCATCAAGTGGGAGATCGTGAAGAAGCTTGAGGAGTTGTGGTCAGTGGAGATTCACGAAAACAAGAAAGAAAAGAGTTGGAATTTGTTCATGGATGCTCAACAGCAAGATACATGGGATGCTTAGTGTTCTGACAATCTTCTATTTGTCCAATTAGCAACCCATTGGAAGTTGGTATATAGAGTGTTCTTCATAAAATACACTGTTGAAACCATTAGAATTTGGCATTATTATGATGATGGCACAACAATGATCCTCAAAAGAATGAGTTTTGATACTTTCAAAATGGAATATCTCCCTCTCTGTAGTGGGTTGAAAGCTAAATTCAGAAATGTTGAAAAGAAGAAAGTAGAAGAAATGTTGGCCATAGAGTCCTCTAGAGACTGAAGCCCCTATGATTCTATTGTGTTGAGTACAGACCAACTGGTTGGAGCCAACCCCCTAATGAATGACGCAATCAAGAGGCAAGCGCTAGAACGAGTCCAGAGGTATGTGAGAAGAGTGAAGGCAAAAATCAAGGCCGAGAACAAGCTTGCAATAGAAGCCTCCTTTGATGCCCTAAAAGCACTCTTTATAGAAGTCCCCATGGCGACTCAAGGTCCCCTTCCTAGTCAGATTCATCCTAGAAATATTGATGATAGGCCAACAAATGTAGTCCCATTGACAATTTTTAAGGGAGAGTACAATTAAGACCCCGATCTTCATGTAGCAAAGTTTATGGTAGCATGTGTGGCTAACAATGCTAGAACCCCTGAGCATTGGTTAGCAATATTCTTTGCCACTTTCAAGGGTGCGGCATTTCAATGGTATGAGAGACAAGCAGCAGGAACTTTTGGCACATGGGATAACCTAAAGGTGGCCTTCCTCACTAAATTCAGGCGTGAAGGTTTTGAAGAGCAGATGCGAGAGGAGTTCATGAACCTAAGTCAATCCTCTAGAGAAAGAGTAGAAGATTATGTCTCGTGAATGGAGTCCATCCTGAAGAGATGGACCAATCATCACTTGGATGAAGGCATCCAGAAAGGAGTATTCCTCAGAGGCCTACAACCAGAAGTTCACAAGTTCAAGGAATTGAGAAGACTAGTCAACCTGCAAGCTGTAGTGGAAGGTGCAAGTCTATATGACAAAGTTGTAGCAAGATTGTCAATGACTCCAGGAAGAGGATTCTTACCTCCTCCCATGTCAGGAATGGCATACCCCTCAAATGCAGTCCTAGGGACAGTTTCCTACCCCTATCCTTAGATGCAAACAGTGTCGTTGAACAATGCACCTAATCCATAGTGGCCGCAAATGATAATGCCTCAAATGATGGTTCAACCACAACAGAAGTGGTCTCAAACAGTTCCTCCAACGATGACTCAACAACCATGGAATCCTGTCCATTGGAATCAATAACCCCAAGTATCAACAGGAGCTCTGAATTAGAACCAGAACAAAGGACCTCCTAGATCAACCCAACCAGTGTATGGAGTAATCACAGAAGCTTCCCAAAACCCTACTACAAGTACTCCAGGAGGTGAAAATCTGAAGGACTACTTGTCCAATTCAGTGGTAAGTATCAAGAAAGAGCTTATGGATGTGATTATAGAATAGCTACAAATGCTGAAGGTGAATACCGCTAATATATCCACTCATGTCGGAGGTGGAAGAGATGTGATGCGTTCAAATACATGGTGCGGAAAGTGCCATCAAGCAGGACATTTAGCCACTGAATGTACCCGAAAACCAACCATTCCTAGAGCCTTCTATACATACTGTTTGAGGAAGAACCATACAGAGGATATCTGCTCTCTGAAAGAGATGCAGGAGCGAAGAAAGAAAGATGAAAATGAAAGATTCAACTTGCTAGAATCCAAAATGACAACGCAAGACATTGGACCAAAGCCTAGGGAGTTTGGTCTTAATTTTGGTCCAAGGAGGTTTTCCTCTCTAAGTTATAGAGGACGACAGTCTGGTAGTGGTCATAGATCAGAAGTGGAATGTTACAGATGTGGAGAAAAGGGTCATATCTCACCTAATTGTCCAAACCCTAGAAGACCTGTGAATTACAAGCCCTTATTATGCAGTCGATGCAAAGGAGAAGGCCATCCTGTAAAGGATTGTCCAAGTCCACCCCTTGTAATATCTACTTCTGATACCCAGAAGACCCAAGAACCTGCTTCCAATTTAATGGAATTGGAAGTGGCCACAATAATGCGAGCAAAGAAAGGATAACCCATAGTTCCAAAAGAGAACACTCCTAGAAAGACTGTGAAATTCAACCTCTCTCGGGAAAAGCATAACAATGCAATCCAGAGTAAGGAAGTACAGAGCACTATAGAAACCCAGAGAGCTACAGAGACTGAAGCAAAGACAAGACCAGAGGTCAAGGAAATAGAGGATGCGCAAGTCCCTCCTCATGAAGAAGAAGCACAGATGTTTCCACTCTTAGGAGAAAAAGGGAAGATAAAAGTAGGTGTGGCTCCATTTCCCAATCGATTGGAAAAGCTTGTGGATCCTATCAAAGAGTATGATCTGGTCAAAGATCTAGACACCTTCAAATCAAACCTAACATTTCAACAGTTGTTGATACTATCTCCCAAATTTCCAAAAAATATTCAAAAGTATCTTGACAAGAAGACGTGGCATAAGGATTACTCCCTCAACAACAACAAAGTCCAATAAAACCTCAGAACCTGTGAAGGAAGTGGATGTGGCTAATGCCTCATGGAACCCCAAAGATTAGTGTATGGATAGAGAGATGCTTTATTTCAGACACATAATGACGGATGTGACAATGAAGGATCTAGGTTTGCAAGGAATTCAACCTACCACTAGCTTATCAGACTAGCTGATCAAAGAAAAATCAAACCGTTGGGCATCCTCCCATACGCAAAAACAACCCTTGCAGAAAGAGACTATCGGATGACATATTTGGTGGTCAAACCAAATTCTTATGGGACCTCGTACCCTCTACTGCTGGGAAGGCCTTGGATTTTCAAAGCAAGAGCCAGAATAGACTTGTTCAAAGGAACCCTTACCCTAGGCAGAGGACCCAATAAAGTGGTGTTGAAATTGTATGAATCACAAAAAGACAATGGACCCACATCCATCGAAGTCATAACAGACTCCTCCAATGAAGTAACAAATGGTACATCAAGAGATAAAGAGGTTGTTAAACAGATATTTCCCAAGAAAATAGAGACACAGTCCCTAACAGTGGGCATTGTAAGCCAATTACCAAACGAAGCCAAGTCTTTGTCCATGGAAGAATACCTCCTGCCTCAACCCGAATTGACTTCTGAAATCACCTCTGACAACGAAATAGAAGCATGAATGTACTACTCTCCCTGTTACATTGTAGTCGTAGATCAAAGATCAAGTCAAAAGTAGAGATAGAAGCAGAGATAGAGCCAGAGATAGAGGCAAAAGCAGAAGCACACACAGAGATGGAGGACATGTTCTTCTCCTATAGAGCATGTACAAAAGTCGAGACAAAGCATGCAGAGGAAGAGGATGAAAATGATGAGGAATAAAAAAAAGTAGGTTATTAAAGTGCAGTTGAAGAAGTTCCTCTGATAGCGGATGATCTTGTTGATATCCCTATAAAGACCTCAAAGGCCGAGGATCTTGGGGTGTTAGATGGAATTACCATGGTTCCATTTGGATTGACCAATGGATCACAAAGCATGTGGAATCTACATAAGCAATGGATCAAAGGTATAAAAATTAAGTTCACCAGTGGCTCCTGTCTCCCTGACCATTCATTCTAGACAAAAGATGATGATGATGCCCCTTGCCAACATAGAAGCTAGTGCCATTAGAGCCACGGCTTATAGAAGGTCCATGCTATGTGACATTCCTAGATGCATCCTTTGAAGATGAATCCCTAAGTCTAGAAGGAATTACCACTCAAATAGAAGCAAACAAAGCTCAGATACCCTTCCAACAATCCCAATAGAAAAATGAGTCCTCTATTTAAAAGGAGGACACTGGTTCTAGTAGAACATCAAACGATGACACTACTCCCTTGAAGGAGTCAGACCTCTATCTATAAGCAATCCGTGGGACTTTTATCCGTGCAGTGGAAGGTGAAAGGCAATTAACGTTCCTGGATGATGATGGTACTGAACGTCACCTGAAAGTGGGTCTAAATCTTCCAGAAGAAGAACTAGTGGTTCTATAAGACGTACTGAAGGAGAACTTAGACATGTTTGCTTGGTCATATAAAGATCTAAAGGGGATTGATCCCATAGTATGCCAACACCACATCGATCTAGAGCCTGATGCCAAACCTGTGAGACAGAGACAGAGGCATATCAATCCCAATTATTTTGCTCTTTTGAAGGACAAATTGTTGAAGCTTCTAGAAGCTGAGTTCATTTATCCCATGGCTAATACTGAATTGGTTTTGCCCATTGTAATCGTACCCAAGAAGAATGGGAAGCTTCACATTTACGTGGACTTTCGAAAGCTGAACTCCAAATGAAGAAGGATCATTTCCCTATCCCTTTCACAGACCAACTATTGGACATAGTGGCAGGTCATGAACTCTATTCCCTCTTGGATGGATTCAATGGATACAGCCAAGTCCAAATCGAAGAAGAGGACCAATCCAAAACAACCTTCACAACAGAATGGGGAACCTATGCTTACAGAGTGATGTTGTTTGGGCTCGATAATGCTCCTGCTACCTTCCAATGAGTAATGATCGTTGCCTTCTCGAACCATCTACATGATTTCATTGAGGTGTATCTCAATGACTTCTTTGTCTATAGCCTAATCCATGAGCATTGTGGGACACCGAGAGCAATGTTTTGACAAATGCCGAGAGTATGGGATCTCTCTCAACCACAACAAATGTGTCTTTCACATCTCATCAGGAGTTCTTCTGGGCCATATTGTCTTTGTAGAAGGGATCGCAACAGACCCGGCAAAGATTGAGAAGATTCTAGCACTAACAACACCAAAAAACCTCAAGAAATTATTTCTTGGCCATGTGGGCTACTACAGAAGATTTATTACACATTTTGCAACCCAAGTTGCCCCTCTGCACAAGCTTCTAAGGAAAGATGTGGATTTCCTTTGGACTGATGATGGCGAAGAAGCTTTCAATACCCTGAAACAATGCCTCATGAAAGCACCTAACTTGCAGCCTCCTAACTAGACGAAGGAGTTCAATGTGTACATAGATGCATCAGTTGAAGGGCTAGGTGCTGTCTTATGTCAAAAGGGTCCCTCTCAATTAGATCAACCAATCTATTATGCAAGTCAAAAAGTAACCAATTGAGAGCGAAACGACACAGTGATAGAGCTTGAGTGCTTAGTAATGGTGTTTTCACTAGAGAAGTTTTGACACTATCTACTGTTAACGCATTTCAAGTTCTACGTGGACCATGAAGACCTGTCCTTCCTGATGAACAAAGCATATGTTAAAGGACAAATGATGAGATGGTTTCTCCTATTCCAAGAGTTTGATTTTGAAGTGATCACTTAGCTGATCATTCGTCATGGATCCGTCAAACTGTGTAGAAGAGGAACAGGATGATCCACACCTTTCTAATGCTTCCTTGTTTCTAGTTGAAACAGTTACCCCATGGTATGCAAACATAGCTAACCTCCTGGCAACCCAACATTATCCTCATGGCATCTCAAGCCGTGAGAAGCAGAAGCTTTTGTTGGAATCAACCCCCTACACCTTGCTAGGCTGTGCACTGTACAAGAAAGGTAAAGATGAACTTTTGCAAAGATGTGATGTAGGAGACGAGATTGGGATTATTCTTAAGGCTTGTCATGAGGAACCATGTGGTGGACACTTCCCAGGAGAAGTGACAGCTAGAAAGGCTCTACTCGCAGGATACTAGTGGTCGGCCCTCTACAAGGATGCTTACGACTATTGCAAGAGATGTGATGCTTGTCAGCGAATGGGGAAACCCACCAAAACAAGTGCCATGCCACTGCAACCTATCCTTCCCCTAAAACCGTTCGAGAAGTGGGGGATTGATTTCTGGGTCCCATTGATCCGCCCACCAGACGGAAGCAGAACAAATAAATCCTGGTATGTACGAATTATGTCACCAAGTTGTGTAAAGCTAAAGCTCTAAAACGGGACGATGGTAATAGCATGGCCTTGTTCATGTATGAAAACATCATTCCCTGTTTTGGTAGTCCCCTAGAGCTTGTAAGTGACCAAGGTACTCATTTCCTTTACAAGATCATAGAAGAGTTGACAAAACTATATAAGATCTGCCATCGCAAGTCCACCCCCTATTATCCTAGAGCCAACGACCAAGTTCAAGTCACCAATCACATCCTCTGCTCGATCCTGACAAGGACAATTTTGGCATATTGTCATGATTGGGATGCTCAACTTACAGAGGCCCTCTAGGCATACAGAACCTCTTATAAGACAATTGTAGGGCAAACTCCTTTCCACTTGGTGTATGGCACAGAAGCCGTCTTTCTTGTTGAGCTGGAGTTGCCGTCTTTGCAAGTGGTAGTTAAAGAATGCCTCAAAGATGATGAGTCCCTCCAGCACCACCTGCTACATTTGGAATGTTTGGATGAGTGAGCGCGGAGTTTTGAGCCCGGGATGTGCCTAAAATTTGCCAAAAAATCCAAAATTTAGTGGAAAAATATTCGACATCATCGAAGGCGGTGGCTGCAACTAGGACAGTTTTAAACACCAAGTGAAAGACGGCTTTTAAAAGGCACCCGAGCGACACTTGTGGATTTTTCATAATTTTTTCAACTACCATGCGGGATGCCGGGAGCTGCCAGTCAGTGCGAGGTGTCGAGATGGATGCGCATGATTTTTCAGAGGCTAAAACGGAGCCCGGATGCGGAAGAGGCCAAAAATTGGCCAAGATTTGAAAAGGTGGACAAAAACTTAGGCCAAAGGGGGGTGCCCTTTGGAACTTTAACCCCCCCCCCCCTCCCCCCCCTTAATTTTTTGATGCCGTGGAGATATGGCGACGCCTATAGTAGCCGCGCGGAAAAATCGGACCCCCCCCACAAATCGAATTTTAGGCTGCAAAGAACCCATGGATCAGGCATTGGCCACCAACTTCTCCCTCTTTCCTGATTCTATCGGTGGTTTTCGCGCGAGATATGGCTGACTGTATGAAGAGATCAGAATCTAGTATTTCTCTCTCCTCCCTCTCTCCTCTCTATGGACTGTTCATGCGCACTATCTTGAAGGAGGAATCGGGAAGGAGATTGAAGCAAACGGTGATGGAGATTGATGGAGATGCTGAAGATTGATGTGCAGCATTGGATTGAGAGCAATGGAGGCTCCGTTCCTTGGTCATGCAGTCATTTAGTGCATCTCAGGTTTCGTAAAAACACTGTATGACCATTTTTATAAAGGAAAATGAAGTTTTTTTATAGTTTATGATGGTAATGATGTTCTTATTGGATGAAAATTTGTTTGAGTGCTGGTTGCATCATGATTAGTTGCTTTTTATCAGAAAATCTTGATTTTGCAATGATATACATGCGCTATTTAATTTTCGTAAACCCGAAATGCGGTTTTAAAGTGGTAAAATGGCAGTTTTGTCGTTTTGGGTGGGTGTAATGTGTTCCTATGGGGGAAAAATGAAAAATAAGTTGAATGTTAGTATGGTGAAGTGATTGGAACAAAAAACATAAAAAATAGCATATTTTATTGCAAAATAAATCAAGAAAATGGAGAAAATAAGGGGAAAAATAGAAATACGCCTCACAAAAATAAGGAAAAATATAATGATTGTTTGTGGATGTATGGTAGTGGCAAAGCATGAGGTTTAGCCTCAGTTTGCCCTATCTCCTTGTAAAATTTTGTGATTTATCACTTTTTATACATCAAAACATTACAAAATGAACCTCTACACCTATGCAACGAAAGCAATACCTAAACGTAGGGGGTTGGGATGTTGGAATGGTGCGATTTGCGTGCTGATTGGTGCTGATTTTCTGATGTATATCATGACATAGAGTTCGTTGTATTTTAATTAAGAGGATAGTAGCACTGTCAGTGTCTCGATGCTATCCTTACATTGCTGCAACGAGTTAGTGAATGAGCATTGGAAAGCCTGGTTGTACACAACATGTTTCTGATTGAAAATTATGTTTGAGCACTTTAGGATCATCCACTTTTGCATGTGCATGTCAACCATGGTATCAGAATACAAAAGACTGGATGTATAGCATCCATTTTTGATTGGACGATGACCCACGCTTGAGTGTGAAAAGGCAATCTAAGCCATAGGATAGATGTTCGTTTCTAGGGGAATTATTTGGTAAGGATACATCGTATCTCTTGGAGTACGTTTAAAATGAAAGAGTGGAGTTTGTTCATTTGTTCTATATGTTGAGCAGCGCATCAAGGGGCCAATCCCTACGATGTAGGAGAGCTGCAGCGAGGCCGCGGTGATTCCATCGAGAGGTTGCCTCCCATGTATGTGATTATCATGGCATTTATTGCCAATGTGTATGGGTTCTCCCTCTGTGGAGTTTATAGAAAGGGAAACGTTGGACTACTAAACTATAAATGCATAGATTAGGCTTTAGGATAGTTCGTCCTTTAGTAGCAGATAGACGCTCCTGGCCTGTGAGGCCGTGTGGGTGTGTTTGTCTGTTATGAGCATGAGGTCTGGCTAATGCCATAGCCAATGCCGACCCATTTGAGGTCCCATCTGTGGTGCATCTGCAGGGAGCTGCCAACAAGTGGTGGTTCTCGAATCTAGGGTTTTTAGGGACCAAAAAGTTGGTTTATGTCCTCTGACAAGGACTGTCAAGGTGAAATACAAAAAGAAGAATGCGCTGAGAGGGCTAGAAGGCGGTTGAAGATTGTAAGTTGTTACTCTCCTCAAAGGAGTAACCCGATATGCATAAAATACAGTGATCTCAGTAACCCAACTGTTGCACATAGTCCTTTAGGTGCAAAAGGAAGCACAAGTTCTTCCTCTCTTCCACCAAGTCAACCCACTTTAAGTGGGGGTGTGATCCCATCAGTCCAAACTCCTATTGTTAATCCGATTGTTGTCATGGCACCACCCATTGCAATTCCTGTAGGGACGCCAAATCTGCCAGCTCTAGGAGTTCCTTTGCGCATTTTTAATGGGTTAGCCAAAGAAGATGCGGAGTTTTACACTTGTGAATTCCAAATATTAATGTTTACCTACCGCATCCAAGATGAGGGACATCTTATGATGTTCTTTAACATGACGTTAAAAGCAAGGGCTACAGTATGGTATCATAGCATAGAAATTGGAACCATCACTACAATCGACCAATTTTATGCAGCTTTCCGAGGAGAATATGCCCTTGAAAGAGGCGGCCAATATTGGTTGCGTATTTTGAATGTAACGCGCCAAGACCCCCATGAGAATGTGAAAGCCTATGCTAAGAAGCTTAAGGAAGTATTTCGTAAGTTACAAACTTACATTCCTATTCCGCACTGCCCAATTGCAATACTTCATGCATGGATTGGATTTCAATATTCAGGTACAATTGAGCAGTGTGGCTTTGGCTGATATAGACACCGCCATCACATGGCAGAAGGAGTAGGGTCACGATTATAAACGGCCTACTCCTCTCGAATAAATCTTAATGTGGGTCTAGTACCTGAAGGAAATTTACCATTGATGAATGGAAGTCAAGGGATGCCTATGAATAACCTTAATGGGAGAGGAAGCATGGTTCAAAATGTACCTTTGCTGCCAGCTCCTCCCAGTGTGACTGTGCCTATGGCTAGTCAGTTGGCTCCACCAAATGTTGGAGGCCAAGCTTCGAACCCTAATGTTGTTCGTGTGGGTCAACAACCAATGCCCAATCAAATTGTTAGGCCAATGGAACGACGGATAGACGACTAAGGCTATAAGTCGAGTGCCTCTAATGTCCTTGGTGAAGTTAAGGATATGATGAAGCACTACACTAATATGATTTCTGAACAATATCGGCAAATAGCTGTTGACGTCAATTTCCTGAAGAAGCAGCAAAATCGGATAGGGAGTCGATGCCCTGAAGAGGGTGGTCCCTCAAAATTCAGCTGTAAGTGGTGTGGCGGACAACATTTCCCTAGAAACTATCCAAATGTCAAATGTGATATTTGTGGGAAGTCGGGCCACTTAGCTGCTAGCTATTGGAGTAAGATTAGTTCCCTCCAACAAGGGAGTAAACAGCCAGGTCCAGTTAATCATAGAGTGCAAGGTAGTAACCTCCAGCAAAATGATGGACCAAGATAAATATTGCAAAGGAGAAAGACCACTATAGAGGAGTTGCCACAAGGCAATGGAGTCAACCTTATTGAGGCTGTAAGTGTCAATGGCACTGAAATTTTCTAACCTACGAGTTGTGACAAGAGGCCAAAAGGCTAAAGAGGTTGATAAAGATAATGCAAAACCCGTCGAGGAAAACCCTAAGCAAGGGGATAAGGGGATGCAAGTCCTGAATCTCGGCATGGAAGGTGGACCTCTAAGGCCTATTGATAGAAAATTCGATCCTAAGAAGGATGAGGAAGTGCCAAGAAAGAAGGAAAGAGCTAAAAAAAGGAGCACCAAAGCCAGTCCCGAGACCAAAAGAAAGAATGGTTTGGCGAGAAAAGAGAGCTTTGGCTACCTATCATGATTTTAATTTAGCAAGTTCTCTTTTTGAAGTCAAACCAGATGTAAACATCTTACAGTTGATTAAATTATCTCCAGGAGTATGCAAGGAATTCAAGAAGGTCCTGCGTATTGGGTATATTGTAGAACCTTTGGGCATAGCACAAGTAGGGGAAGATTGGTTTGATCATGCTGAAAAGAATTTCCCTAGGGTTCCAGCATACGTGGATGGAATACTAGTGGAGCATGCTATCGTAGACACTGGGTCCTCCGTCAATATTATGAGTTCAGAGTCGATGGAGAGGTTGGGTCTAGGCATCCAAAAATATGGCTCCACCCTTCTTAGAATGGCTAATGATAGTCTAAGGCAACTAGAAGGTTGCGTTACTAAAGTCCATGTCACAGTGGCAAGTGTAGAATGCTTCTTGGACTTTAGGGTGATAAGATTTGCAGTATGTCCAAGCTATCGAGTCTTGCTAGGCAAGCCTTGGATCTTACAAACAGACTATCAAGTTGATATACCCATTGGTCGAGTGATTCTAGGTAGAGATGCTAATCCAGTAATAATCGATGCTTACCCTGAGTCACCTCAGAGTGAGAGAGCTCCTTTATCCTCTACTGAATTAGAAACAGTAGATGATCCATCTGGTAGTGAGAAATCATCCAGTGGCGTAACGGGAGAGACTGGAGCTGGTTTATCAAAATCTGAAAAGAGGAAATCAGACAACAGGCTTTGAAGTTTTCCTTGATCGCAGGAACGCTATATCGGCAGGGTATTGATGATATCTATCGCCGATGTGTGATGCGCCTGACGAGGTTCCTTTCATCTTGGAAGAGTGTCATGACTGTGCATGTGGAGGGCACTTCGCTAGACGGTTGATGGCACAGAAAGCTTTAAGAGCTGGGTATTGGTGGCCGTCCATCTTCCAAGATTCATTTGAGTACGTTAAGAGATGTGATACCTATCAAAGGCATGACAACAGAGAGAATAGAAAACACCCACTTATGCCTATCATGGCTATCCTTCCATTTGAGAAGTGGGGCATTGACTTTGTGGGTCCTATCACCCCATCGTCTACTACTCAGAAGAGGTACATTATAGTAGCAATTGATTATTTTACAAAATGGTCAGAAGCACGGGCGATGAGGCAGGACAATGCAAAAGAGACTGCAAGTTTCTTCTTAGAGCAGATTATCTGGCATTTCGATCCACCGAAGGAACTAGTGTCAGACATGGAACCCACTTTTTGAATAAAGTGATTAAAAGCCTTACTAAAGCTTGGCAAATCAAGCATAACAAAACGACCCCTATAATCCGCAAGCCAACAGGCATGTCAAAAGTAATAATAAGCAGCTTGTGGGTATCTTGTCTAAAATAGTCTCTGAGAAGAAACGAGACTGGGACATGAAGTTGTATGTGGCAATATGGGCGTACAATACAACGTTCAAGCGAGCTACCGGCCATACTCCATTTAATTAGTTTATGGGGAAGAGTGTGTGTTACCCCTTGAAATCGAGTTGCCAACCATACGGTTTGCAATTAACCACTCTTTGGGAGACCAGGATGCACTCTTTGAATGGTTCACGATGATAGCTCACCTGGATTGTAACGTGTCCACTAGAATCATCCTGGACACGTCTTAGCAGTCCATCGGAAAGGATGTCTAGAAGGCTCCGCCCGGCACTCCCATGGAATGTTACGGGACTTGCGATCTAGGTCTTCCCGCGTCTGCCACGTAGCGGAAGTATCCTGGCCGTTCCCACTTAGGATCGACCTGAATTTGGGTTTTCCTGTTTGGTCATTAGCTAGCAACAACTAGCGTCAAACCCGAGCGAACTACTTTACGCAGAAACGCCAGGTCCAAAGCGGATTCACACTGCACTTGGTTCAAGGAGAATGGGAAACGAGAGGGATGCAAGGCTCGACCTCTCTGCCATAAGGCATAGTCCCATTCCGTTCCCCTAAAACAGCGTAAATCGGGTAGGATGTAAGTCTAGGTCATCATCCTCGTTATTCGCTTTGATGCTGAAGATTAACCTGCTGCTCGTCGAAGACTTTGAGAAAAGTTCCCGGCTAACCGGGACCACCCATCCATAGGACGGACCCATGGTCCATCCTCCGCACTTTCCTCGGATTTGTTTTAGTTATGTAATTACCTACCACATTAGTTTGACATATACAATCAGCTTCTTTGATTAACCCTGTTATGCACTGGTTCCTTCACGTAATCTTATCACAGGACATAAAGAAAACAATGCCAAACAACTCCTTTCTTATCATTTTATCCTTTTATCTTTGAAATACAAGGAGTTCCCTGCCCGTAGGCGTATTCAAAATCCGCCCGAAGGCTATCCAGTAATCCACCAGGGATCACTAATCCAAGTTTCCGCCCGTAGACTAGTATGCGGGCCTCGAGATCCAATCTCGAGTCACGTTAGTCTCTTGTGCAGGGCCCGGAAGGCGAGGGATTTACAGCCAGAGCCCCCCCTGGCACCCAAGCGTCCTCCTGCTCCAAGCAGAACTCAACGGAGAGACCTCTCACGGCGGGTTCGGTCCACGTTCCCGGCGCAGCTAACAACCCCCTTGGTTAGGGTCAGGCAGGCAGTCGGGGGTAACTGAAGCTGCCTCTCAGGCACCAACCTGAAGCTTTAGATATCTTTTCATCCTTTAGTTCATTGAGCAAACAATGCAAATAGTCCTTTCTAAACTGTTACAAGCACAATCAATTTCAATGGTCGTTTAGCTGGCAACTGTTAAGGAGTGACTCCTTTTCTCCGAATGCAACCCGCATTTGATCCGGAATCAATTGCAACTTGGCAAGATTCCTATCATTCTTGGGTTAGGGTCATACCCTACCAATACTTTAGGTTTTGTTGTGGTAGATTCCAGCGACCATGTCGCTTTAGTTTATTGTATGGTCATTTGCTTCAAGGCAAATACCTAACTTTCCTTTTCCTTGGCAATTATCCCCCAACAAAAGTGAGTAACAGGATGATTACTCATCCTCTTGTAAATTAACTTGCCAACCTTATTTCGAGAGATGACAAAAACTCTCTTGTGGACAAATCTCAAGTCTATACAATGTTGCAGCTTTTTGCACATGTATTGCATCTAATTTCACGGGATCATTCTACCCATTTGCTTAGCGTTTTCCGGTCATGGGATTTACCTCCAGCCGAGTAGCAGGGTTGAGGGTATCTTCTTACCCAATCCATTCCTAATTATATTGGCCCACGGCCCTAGGAATTTCCAACTCAGTCGGAGTTTCATCATTTGTACGAGTGATCCTTAGGATAAACCCTTAGATCATTTTATGCATGAGCATCCAATTGATTCGACATTTCGGGAATGTGTGTAAGATCTTTGGGTTTGCGGGTTTTGACTTGGCAACAAGTGTAAAACTAGGTCAAATTCTTGCCGCACCAAACCCTAGTTAGCACTTGGGATACTTATCATATCGACTGAACCATGCCCAAATGAATCCCTTGTGGTTTATGTGATTTAGACAACACAATATACTTGTCTTGCGACAAGGATGAACCTTTCCCAAAGGTGATAAACTAGATCAATAGTTACAACTACACCAATACGTGTAAATATGCGATTCACTGCTTCTACGCATCACATGGTTCACAATAACCCTATCCTTCTTTGGCAAGTAAAAATGCCTGATAATCTGGACACTAACTTTCCTAGGTCCTACTAGGACTTACCTCAAATAATCATGCCTCTTGCAAGTCCATAGATCAATTTCGTGCCCTTCTATTCCTTTTCGAAAAACATCTTATGGGTGTTAACTTTTCCTCATGAATCATTACAAGGAAGATTTATCTAAAAAGGTGACATGCCATTAATCTTTCCATACCTAGTAAAAAGGTGTACCTCAATAATTTCAACCTTGTAATGAGGTATCAGTCGTCCTAGGCTTGTCACTTTTGAATGCACAAAAGGAAACTTACTAATAAGGTCCTACAAATGCATAGACACCTTATGCTCTTTTGATCAATTTCCATATCTTAAGCTATTTCTAATAATGTTCAAATAGCCAATTCATGTTCCAATTGCATTTAACTTGACTAGTTGCATTTGACATGCATGAGTGCCTCCTAGTCCGTGAAGTTATCGTGAATAATTCAATACTTTTGTGTGGAATCCAAATAGATAAAACCTGGACTTGCGGTCTCCGGAAAATATCCACGTATGCTCGGGGTGAACCTCCCGCATTCGCACCTTGTGATCTTTCTAGAGGCCATCGCGAATTCGATCTCCAGTTAGCCTTTGTGGATTTCAACTTTTTGCCTTGGCTTGCAATCTTATGACCTTGGCCCGTCTCCCTTGTATGCGCAATTCTCTTTGATATATGGCTTCCTTGACCGAAGTTCCGCGACTTGCGGAATTTGCCTTGGGGAGGCCTTAGGGTTCTTATGAGGTCCCTTGGACAATGGAGATTTGAGAGCTTTAATCCACCTTGAAATTCCGGGTTTAGGAAGGATTGTGTGGGCCTTACGATGATGTTCGCGGAAAAGGGCTCTTGCGAATGGGCCTTGCAAGAATGGGCTTTAGAGTTCTTCTTCTCCTTCCCAAAAATCCAAGGACCGGCCTTGTAAGTGATTAGTGGGAGGGGCCTTTACGGCCTCCTCTCTTATTCTTCAAAATCCCGGCCCAGAGATGACTGGTGGGAAGGGGTCTTTGTAGCCTCCTCTTCTTCAAAGTCTCGGATGGACTTCTTGGGTGATCGGTGAGAAGGCACGTAGCTTTTTTTTCCCTTCAAAGTCTCGGGGGGGGGGGGGGGCGGGGGGGGTATGAATGGACTAGTGGGAAGGGGGGCTTAAGAAGCCCCCCCTTAGAAGCTTCTTGAAGAAGCTTCTAAGAAGCTTCTGGTTGACTGTGGCAACGTCGAGGAGGGGGGAGGGGGTCGTGATCAGGCGGGGCGGCGTTTCGTCAGCACGGCTACCTCCTGCGGCAGCACGGCGAGCTCCTTCTGCAGCACCGCGGCCCCCTCGGCAGCACTGCGAGCTCTCTCTGCGGCACCGCGAGCTCCCTCACCTTACGGCCCGTCCTGCACACCCTCTAGCCTCCCCCCCTCTAGCTAGGGGGGTGTTTATATAGGCCTTGGGAGGGGTGGGGAAAGGGGGCCTCCACACACGTGGAGGACCTCCTCATGCAAACTGACCTTCTCCCCATTGGCCATTCCTCCCCCACACTCCCTCTCCTCCAGCCATGCATCGGCTGGGGGAAGGGATAATAATTTTAAAAAAAAATTTCCTTGAATATTTAAAATTGCCCCTCCCAAGAGGGTGTTTTTGTGAGACTTTGCGGTTTTGAACTCCCGGATTTGATTTACCAATGCGGAGGATTCCATTTCAAGCGTGCGGGTCACACATTACACTGCCAATAATTTCAATGCAAGAGATATCCTTTGCACAAGGTTTACGTCGTGTGCGGGACGTCAATATTTACGGTACGCAGTTGCGGAAATATTACATTCTCTCTCCCTTAGAAGAATCGAGATGTCCTCATCTCGAGGTAAACTGGGGATATTGAAGATTGAGAGAGCTTTCATCCATCCAGGTAGCATCCTCTTTAGGATAATCTTTCCACTGGACGAGGCATTCTCTCAAGGTTCTGGATCTTAGTTGTCTCACCCTAGCATCAAAAATCTTGTCCGGCCTTAGTTCAAGGACTCCTTGACTAGGCATTACAATTTTGTTGGTCATCAAGTACATGATTTGGATTAGGTACATACTTCATTCTTCAATAGACTGTTATGGAATACTTTATGAACCTTTAGGTTTTCAAGGAATTGCAGTCTATAAACATTAGGTCTTAAGCACTTGAGGATCTTGTATCGTCCACAATACCTTGGACTTAGCTTCCTGCAATCTCCTAAGGATAGAGAACTCTTCTTTGGGCATACGTGAATGAAGACCATGTCTCCTTCCTCAAATATTCTATCTTGACACTTCAGTTTCGTGTATGCCTTCTGTCTATCCTTCGCAGCTTTGATGTCCCGAGAAAATGAAATCATAAGCTTCGCACAATATCTTCTATTTAAATAGATGGCTTGTTCGTATACATACTCTCATCCTATAGTAAATACGTCCATTGTCAACATAAAATTCATGATACTTGGCCTGTAACTTCAAATTCTGATCCTTGGTAGATATTTCTTTTATCATTGCTTGGTAGGCCAAGTCATGGCATGCTTCCTCTCTAGCTAGCTCACGTATTGGATCGTTTGGCATGGACACCTCTATAGCTAGAGATCCAGTTATTGATAGATTTTGTAAGATTAGTGAATTAAGGAATGCCTTGCGACTAAGTGCATCGGCAACCACATTCTCTTTCCCCGGTCGATACTTGATTTCAAAATCATATTCCTCCAATACTTCAATCCATCGACGTTGCCTCATGTTGAGCTCGTTCTGGGTAAAAAATCCATTTGAGACTCTTATGATCGGTTACTAGAGTAAACTTGTTACCTAACAGGTAGTGTCTCCAAAGCTTTAGAGCATGGATGACAACTAATAACTCCAGATCATGAGTGGCATAATTCTTTTCGTGATTCTTCAATTTCCTTGAAGAATATGCTACTGAATGATTTTCCTACATGAGCACATATCTTAAGGCAAGCATGCTAGTATCAGTTACTACCTCTACTCCTTACTGTGGTCTAGAAGTTTAGGATCGGTGCTGACACCAAACTTTGCTTCAACCTATCAGAGCTAGTTTATTCGTCAGTTGACCAAGCAATGTTTGCTTCTTCAGTAAGTCCGTCAAAGGTGCTGCAAGCAAAGCATAGTTTTTGATGAAGACCCCATACCATCCTGTCAATCCAAGAAAGCTGAGTATTTCTTTGACAGTTGTTGGTATTTGGCCATCCTAGAACATTTCTAACTTAGGCTGGCTCCACTGAGATTCCTTTTTCCAATATGATGAATTCTAGATGATCATTCTGATGTTTGAGGAATGCATAATTTCGTCACCTTGGCATACAACTTGTGTGACCTCCTTGTCTCAAGAAAAATCCGAAGTTGGGATTCATGATCTTCTTCCTATTTAGAATAGACTAAAGTGTCGTCGAGAAGACAAGCACGAAGTCATCAAGATATGGCCTAAAAATATCCTAGTGTTGAAGGCCGTTTTTGGGGTATCTTCTACCTTGACTCTTTATCTGATAGTAACCAGGCCTCAGATAATCTTGGAGAAGTTCTTAGCATCCTGAAGACTATCAAGAAGCTCATTATGATATTTGTTCTTGACTGTTGATTGATTCAACCCACGGTAATCAATACATAGTCGAAGTGTCCCATCTTTCTTTTTCTGAAATAGGACTGGAGCTCCCCATGGTGAATTGCTAGGCCGGATGTAGCCTTGGTTTAACAGTTTCTTGAGTTGTTCCTTCAACTCAATAGCTTCCGATATAGACATTCTATAGGGTCTCTTCGCAATTGGCGCAGCTTCTATTACTAGCTTGATCTCATGATCTACTTCTCTTTAAAGCGGGAGTTCTGTTAACTCTTCAGAACTACGTCCACGTATTCCTTCAGCCAAGTGACCAATTCACTTTACTACTTTATCAATATTCATAGTCAAGTCAATCGGAAGAAAAGTTTTATTCCATTCATATCAGCATAGCCCTTTCAGGGCACAATTATTTCTTGGGCCGATGGAACAAGTTAATACATTAATTCGAGGAGAATAAGATATTATTGCATTCAGCTACAGGAACTGAGTAGTAGTACGGATTGGGGTCATTAATTTTCAGGAATTGATAGTTCATTGGAAGATTAGGGTATCTCTTCCTTCGATATCCATTCTTCTCACGATGCCCCAAAACCTTGATTCGGTCGGCAGGGATTCTTTGAATCACTTCGCCGTACACATACTTATTCTGGTTAACCCTTCGACCTCCGACCCATAGGGTCGCGTTTGCGTGAGCCTCAATAAAGACGAACAGCTTTACGATCTTCAAATCCTCCATCCACTTGATTCTCTTCAAGTTAATTTGAAGGTACGCAGGTTGATAGGCAGTTATGTAATAGATCTCTGTAACACCCATCCATCTCCATTCCACGTACACAAGTGATGGATTGTAAATGCGATCTAGGATGTTCATTATCTCAACCCTTTGTCGATAATCCGTGGAATGCATCGCGGTCATAAACATGACTTGGAAAACTAAGAACCTGTTCCATGCTTCATAATTCTGGAAGACAGCAATCAAAGTAAGGAAATGTTTGGGACACAACATTCGCTTTACTTCTTCTTATTAAAATTTCCTAAAAACAAGTCCTTTGTTGGTTTGCTCTGATACCAACTGTAACGTGTCCACTAGAATCATCCTGGACACGTCTTAGCAGTCCATCGGAAAGGATGTCTAGAAGGCTCCGCCCGGCACTCCCATGGAATGTTACGGGACTTGCGATCTAGGTCTTCCCGCGTCTGCCACGTAGCGGAAGTATCCTGGCCGTTCCCACTTAGGATCGACCTGAATTTGGGTTTTCCTGTTTGGTCATTAGCTAGCAACAACTAGCGTCAGACCCGAGCGAACTACTTTACGCAGAAACGCCAGGTCCGAAGCGGATTCACGCTGCACTTGGTTCAAGGAGAATGGAAAACGAGAGGGATGCAAGGCTCGACCTCTCTGCCATAAGGCATAGTCCCATTCCGTTCCCCTAAAACAGCGTAAATCGGGTAGGATGTAAGTCTAGGTCATCATCCTCGTTATTCGCTTTGATGCTGAAGATTAACTTGCTGCTCGTCGAAGACTTTGAGAAAAGTTCCTGGCTAACAGGGACCACCCATCCATAGGACGGACCCATGGTCCATCCTCCGCACTTTCCTCGGATTTGTTTTAGTTATGTAATTACCTACCACATTAGTTTGACATATACAATTAGCTTCTTTGATTAACCCTGTTATGCACTGGTTCCTTCACGTAATCTTATCACAGGACATAAAGAAAACAATGCCAAACAACTCCTTTCTTATCATTTTATCCTTTTATCTTTGAAATACAAGGAGTTCCCCGCCCGTAGGCGTATTCAAAATCCGCCCGAAGGCTATCCAGTAATCCACCAGGGATCACTAATCCAAGTTTCCGCCCGTAGACTAGTATGCGGGCCTCGAGATCCAATCTCGAGTCACGTTAGTCTCTTGTGCAGGGCCCGGAAGGCGAGGGATTTACAGCCAGAGCCCCCCCTAGCACCCAAGCGTCCTCCTGCTCCAAGCAGAACTCAACGGAGAGACCTCTCACGGCGGGTTCGGTCCACGTTCCCGGCGCGGCTAACAACCCCCTTGGTTAGGGTCAGGCAGGCAGTCGGCGGTAACTGAAGCTGCCTCTCAGGCACCAACCTGAAGCTTTAGATATCTTTTCATCCTTTAGTTCATTGAGCAAACAATGCAAACAGTCCTTTCTAAACTGTTACAAGCACAATCAATTTCAATGGTCGTTTAGCTGGCAACTGTTAAGGAGTGACTCCTTTTCTCCGAATGCAACCCGCATTTGATCCGGAATCAATTGCAACTTGGCAAGATTCCTATCATTCTTGGGTTAGGGTCATACCCTACCAATACTTTAGGTTTTGTTGTGGTAGATTCCAGCGACCATGTCGCTTTAGTTTATTGTATGGTCATTTGCTTCAAGGCAAATACCTAACTTTCCTTTTCCTTGGCAATTATCCCCCAACAAAAGTGAGTAACAGGATGATTACTCATCCTCTTGTAAATTAACTTGCCAACCTTATTTCGAGAGATGACAAAAACTCTCTTGTGGACAAATCTCAAGTCTATACAATGTTGCAGCTTTTTGCACATGTATTGCATCTAATTTCACGGGATCATTCTACCCATTTGCTTAGCGTTTTCCGGTCACGGGATTTACCTCCAGCCGAGTAGCAGGGTTGAGGGTATCTTCTTACCCAATCCATTCCTAATTATATTGGCCCACGGCCCTAGGAATTTCCAACTCAGTCGGAGTTTCATCATTTGTACGAGTGATCCTTAGGATAAACCCTTAGATCATTTTATGCATGAGCATCCAATTGATTCGACATTTCGGGAATGTGTGTAAGATCTTTGGGTTTGCGGGTTTTGACTTGGCAACAAGTGTAAAACTAGGTCAAATTCTTGCCGCACCAAACCCTAGTTAGCACTTGGGATACTTATCATATCGACTGAACCATGCCCAAATGAATCCCTTGTGGTTTATGTGATTTAGACAACACAATATACTTGTCTTGCGACAAGGATGAACCTTTCCCAAAGGTGATAAACTAGATCAATAGTTACAACTACACCAATACGTGTAAATATGCGATTCACTGCTTCTACGCATCACATGGTTCACAATAACCCTATCCTTCTTTGGCAAGTAAAAATGCCTGATAATCTGGACACTAACTTTCCTAGGTCCTACTAGGACTTACCTCAAATAATCATGCCTCTTGCAAGTCCATAGATCAATTTCGTGCCCTTCTATTCCTTTTCGAAAAACATCTTATGGGTGTTAACTTTTCCTCATGAATCATTACAAGGAAGATTTATCTAAAAAGGTGACATGCCATTAATCTTTCCATACCTAGTAAAAAGGTGTACCTCAATAATTTCAACCTTGTAATGAGGTATCAGTCGTCCTAGGCTTGTCACTTTTGAATGCACAAAAGGAAACTTACTAATAAGGTCCTACAAATGCATAGACACCTTATGCTCTTTTGATCAATTTCCATATCTTAAGCTATTTCTAATAATGTTCAAATAGCCAATTCATGTTCCAATTGCATTTAACTTGACTAGTTGCATTTGACATGCATGAGTGCCTCCTAGTCCGTGAAGTTATCGTGAATAATTCAATACTTTTGTGTGGAATCCAAATAGATAAAACCTGGACTTGCGGTCTCCGGAAAATATCCACGTATGCTCGGGGTGAACCTCCCGCATTCGCACCTTGTGATCTTTCTAGAGGCCATCGCGAATTCGATCTCCAGTTAGCCTTTGTGGATTTCAACTTTTTGCCTTGGCTTGCAATCTTATGACCTTGGCCCGTCTCCCTTGTATGCGCAATTCTCTTTGATATATGGCTTCCTTGACCGAAGTTCCGCGACTTGCGGAATTTGCCTTGGGGAGGCCTTAGGGTTCTTATGAGGTCCCTTGGACAATGGAGATTTGAGAGCTTTAATCCACCTTGAAATTCCGGGTTTAGGAAGGATTGTGTGGGCCTTACGATGATGTTCGCGGAAAAGGGCTCTTGCGAATGGGCCTTGCAAGAATGGGCTTTAGAGTTCTTCTTCTCCTTCCCAAAAATCCAAGGACCGGCCTTGTAAGTGATTAGTGGGAGGGGCCTTTATGGCCTCCTCTCTTATTCTTCAAAATCCCGGCCCAGAGATGACTGGTGGGAAGGGGTCTTTGTAGCCTTCTCTTCTTCAAAGTCTCGGATGGACTTCTTGGGTGATCGGTGAGAAGGCACGTAGCTTTTTTTTCCCTTCAAAGTCTCGGGGGGGGGGGGGGGGGGGGGGGGGGGTATGAATGGACTAGTGGGAAGGGGGGCTTAAGAAGCCCCCCCTTAGAAGCTTCTTGAAGAAGCTTCTAAGAAGCTTCTGGTTGACTGTGGCGACGTCGAGGAGGGGGGAGGGGGTCGTGATCAGGCGGGGCGGCGTTTCGTCAGCACGGCTACCTCCTGCGGCAGCACGGCGAGCTCCTTCTGCAGCACCGCGGCCCCCTCGGCAGCATTGCGAGCTCTCTCTGCGGCACCGCGAGCTCCCTCACCTTACGGCCCGTCCTGCACACCCTCTAGCCTCCCCCCCTCTAGCTAGGGGGGTGTTTATATAGGCCTTGGGAGGGGTGGGGAAAGGGGGCCTCCACACACGTGGAGGACCTCCTCATGCAAACTGACCTTCTCCCCATTGGCCATTCCTCCCCCACACTCCCTCTCCTCCAGCCATGCATCGGCTGGGGGAAGGGATAATAATTAAAAAAAAAATTGCTTTGAATATTTAAAATTGCCCCTCCCAAGAGGGTGTTTTTGTGAGACTTTGCGGTTTTGAACTCCCGGATTTGATTTACCAATGCGGAGGATTCCATTTCACGCGTGCGGGTCACACATTACACTGCCAATAATTTCAATGCAAGAGATATCCTTTGCACAAGGTTTACGTCATGTGCGGGACGTCAATATTTACGGTACGCAGTTGCGGAAATATTACATGGATGAACTGAAATTGTAGAGCTTATTACACCAGGAGTTAGCTAAACGTTGGATGAAGCAGTTGCACGACCTTAAAGCAAAGAAGTATACCTTTAAAAAAGGGCAATTAGTTCTCTACTACGATACACATAGGGAGCTGTTTCCAGGGAAGCTAGAACCTAGATGGGATGGCCCCTACAAGATTGTCAGGATAGGAAAATATAGGTCTATAGCTCTACTAGTTGATCTGCAAGGAGTAGAATTAAAAAATAAGGGTTAATCTTAATAAGATTAAAACTTATTATTTCTAAGTATGCTAGTATAGAAAAATGCATTGCAGGTCCATACTGGGGCTGATTAGAGACTTGCAAAAGAGCTTAAAGCTGGTTGATGGGGCGGTTAATTCCTTATTTGGAGCACCCATATTTGGAGCAGAGATACCATCAAGGAAAACTTATCTGGTGGAGCAAAGGATACAAAGTGATTGAGCAAGAGGACGGAACCTTTGTGTGGGAGATCAAAGTCTTCTGCCATCACTGCTTATGAATGTTGACAAGTATCCCTGTTGAGTTTAATGAAGAAGGTGGGATGGAGCCGTCAGTTCATCCTCTAAACATGCTAAACTTTGACTATCATAATTACGAATACTAAAGTTTGTGATGGCAGGCTGTGTCAACCCATTGTAGACGTACACATTATATTTTGACGGAGCGTCCAGGGGCCCTGATAAAAAGGGAAGTGTTGGAGTAGTAATCTGAGATTCTCGATGTAGAGTTATGATGAAGTTAGCTGCTTATCTCGGGGTATGATTCACTAACAACATGGCGGAGTATAAAGCCTTGATTATGGGATTGCATATTGCCAAGCAAGGTGGTATTTGGCGGTTGTTAGTAAAAGGGGATTCCCAGTTGATCTTGAATCAGCTAGATGGGACATACACAGTGTGGAATCCCATTCTTTGTATGTATCATTGAACTGCCATGACCCTACTTGAGGAGTTTGAGAGAGTGTCTCTTCAGCTGATTCCACGTTATTGGAATCAGTTGCGGATTCACTAGCAAACCTTGCTTATGAAGAAGACCTTTTCTTCAACTGAGGTTCTAGTTTGGATATTGCTATCAATAATGAGATAGGACCTGGTCGCTTGTGGGGAATATTATCAGAGCATGCAATATATGGCAAGTGATGGTTGATATGGTTGATGCTGCAAAGAGTAGCCGAGACCCATCTACCGTTGTTATCCTGGACCCATAGGCTGATTAGACAATATGTTATGCGTATGCCTCTTGCTATATATGTAGGGGGGATGGGTCATAATCTTATGCATTTAGTTTAGGGCTGCGAACCCTATTTTTCCTCCTTGGAAAGGAGCATATTATTGTATATCTCTACTATTTTGGGGAGGGATGTGTAGGTGCTATGTTGCTTTATCTTGTTAGGCCAAAAGGGCCAGTTTTGTGAGGTTTTAATGTTTTATTTCATTAGGCCAAGAGGGCTGATCAGTTTTTGTAGTGAAATGATTTATTTCATTAGGACAAGAGGGCCAGTCATCTGTTTAGTACGGGTGCGGTTAATGGTTTCTTGTTTTAGTCTTGTGCTAGACAGGTTCAAAGAAGAGCTTGGAAGGAGCCTATGTTGCGTGGAGACTTCTCGTGGCCCTATCCAGGTGATATCTCTCCTTTACGAGTAACTTTTTTTTATGCTATATGTGTCTGTGTACTTGTAGGGGATTTTCTTTTCTTGTGGGGACCGGCGTCCAAGGCATGAAGTCCCAGGTTTAGGTTAGGTATGTCTAAGGGAGGTTTGAGTAGTCGTTGCCTCTTGTAAATACATTGCCAGGCATCGAAAGATCTATTTTAGAAAGTAGTCCTAGTGACCTTGTTCTGCTAGCCTGCTAGGCAGCCGTTCTAGGAGTTCTTGCTTAATTGTGAGGCAGTTAGAGAAGCCTGCCGAACGAAAAAATGATGATGATGATAGAGAGGGAAAAAAATCCCTAAATATCTCAAAGAAAATCAATCTATACAAAGGTGTGTAAAAAGGGGTTCTAACCCCTATAAAAATAGAAACGAAAAGAAAGGAAAATTTATAAGCAGTTGCTCATCGCTGCGCGAGGGCCTGGTAGGTTCCTGGGGATGAGTCAAACTCGGGGCCGATGCCTTGTCTTCCTAGGGGTGGCGTCTTGTTGGAAAAGAAGAAAGTAAGGAAGATTGGAGTGAAAATAAAAGTGAGCGTCAGAAAAGGATTAAGTGTCACCTCGCGAGGGCTTGGTAGGTTCTTGGGTACGGAGACAGAACCCAAGCCGATGCCCTGTTCTCCTTGGGTCACTACGCTCAGCTCCCTCCTTTTTACACGCCCGAGTATGGAAAAATAAAAACCTAAAAGAAGACATGTGCTAAAAGAAAATATTTCTTGATCAAGCTATAGGAGTCCTCACCTAGTAGGAGCTCCTGGTTATGTTGTCCTCAGTTAGGTAGGTAGTTCAGACTACCACTTAGGGCAATCTCTTTGATAGTTCTTTTTAGTTTGGCCGTGTTGGAGCAGTCGGTTAGTGACTAGCTTCGGACCTTCAATCAGATTATACTAGGCCTACTCCTTGTGGATTTTATGCCTTGGTTTTGTCAGGGGGTAGGGTGAGCATTGTGTTGTGTTTTAATATGTATCTATTTTGTATCACCTTGATGCTTCCTTTGGTTGTTTTGTGCAGATCTGTTGTGGGATTTGACGGGCTGAGTCGCCCTATCCCGTGGTCGCCAATGAGAGCGGAGTTTTTAACCCGGGATGTGCCTAAAATTTGCCATAAAATCCAGAATTCAGGGAAAAAATATTCGGCATCGAAGGCGGCAGCTGCAACTAGGACGATTTTAAGGACCAAGTGAAAGACGGCTTTTAAAAGGTGCCCGAGCAACACTTGTGGATTTTTAATCATTTTTTCGACTGCCGTGCGGGATGCCAGGAGCTGCTAGTTAGTGGGGGATGCTGAGACGGATGCGTAGGATTTTTCAGAGGCCGAAACGGAGCTCCTCGGTTTTTGTAAAAACACGGTATGACCATTTTTATGAAGGAAAATAAAGATTTTTGATAGTCTATGATGGTAATGATGTTCTTATTGGATGAAAATTTGTTTGAGTGCTGGTTGCATCATGATTAATTATTTTTTATAAAAAAATCTTGATTTTTCAATGATATACATGCGCTATTTAATTCCTGTAAACCCGAAATTCGGTTTGAAGCGGTAAAATGGCAGTTTTGTCGTTTTGGGTGAGTGAAACGTGTTCCTATGGGGGAAAAATGGAAAATAAATTGAATGTTAGTATGTTGAAGTGATTGGAACAAAAAAGATTTTAAAAATAGCATATTTTATTTCCAAATAAATCAAGAAAATGGAGAAAATAAGGAAAAAAATAGAAATACAACTCAGAAAAATAAGGAAAAATATAATGATTGTTTGTGGATGTATGGTAGTGGCAAAGCATGAGGTTTAGCCTCAGTTTGCCCTATCTCCTTGTCAAAGTTTGTGATTTATCGCTTTATATACATCAAAACATGACAAAATGAACCTTTACACCTATGCAACGAAAGCAATACCTAAACATAGGGGGTTGGGATGTTTGAATGGTGTGATTTGCATGCTAATTGGTGCTGACTTTCTGATGCATATCATGACATAGAGTTTGTTGTATTTTAATTAAGAGGATAGTAGCTTGGGTGGTGTCTCGGTGCTATCCTTACATCGTCACAACGAGTTAATGAATGAGCATTGGAAAGTCTGGTTGTGCACAACACGTTTCTGATTGAAAATTATGTTTGAGCACTTTAGGATCATCCACTTTTGCATGTGCATGTCATCCATGGTATCAGAATACAAAAGACTGGATGCATAGCACCTGTTTTCGATGACGATGACCCACGCTTGAGTGTGGAAAGACAACCTAAGCCGTAGGATAGACATTCGTTTCTTGGGGAATTATTTGGTAAGGATACATGGTATCTCCTGGAGTACGTTTAAAATGAAAGAGTGGAGTTTGTTCGTTTGTTCTATATGTTGAGCAGCGCATCAAGGGGCCAATCCCTATGATGTAGAAGAGCTGCAGCAAGGCCGCGGTGATTCCATCGAGAGGTTGCCTCCCATGTATGTGATTATTGTGGCATTTATTGCCAATGTGTATGGGTTCTCCCTCTGTGGAGTTTATAGAAAGGGAAACATTGGACTACAAAACTATAAACACATAGATTTAGGCTTTAGGATAGTTCGTCCTTTAGTAGCAGATAGACGCTCTTGGCCCCCGAGGCCATGTGGGTGTATTTGTCTATTATGAGCATGAGGTCCAGCTAGTGCCATAGCCAGTGCTGGCCCATTTGAGGTCCCATCAATGAGATTCGGCGGATGAACCTACAGTGCATGGAAACCACTCAAGTGTGATGCAAGGCCTATCATGACAGCTTCATCAAGCACAGTGAGTTCAAAGATGGTGAGATCTTGTCCTGGTCTATGATTCCTGATTTGGGAAGTTTCCTGGCAAGCTTTAAAAATGTTGGATGGGTCCCTATAAAGTACTTGCTTTCAATCCTAATGGCTCTGTCCAAGTGCAGGCCGTTGATGCCTCTGATGATCCCTTTCTGATCAATGGCTATCACCTGAAGAAGTACTTCCCTCCCTGGGGATCCTAACAATCACAGTCAACATATCCTTTCCCTTGTGGGCATCGCACTGTCCTTCTCTTCGTGATCCTGATAGCCCTTATGATCTTCCTCATGAGGCAGTCTCATTTTGTTAGCTCCTCCCAGACACCTCCCATCCTTACTTTGTTCTCCTCTCACCTGATCCAGTAGCGGTGATGAGGACAGTCCTGCTACATGGTATTTCTACCATTCTCTTTATTAAAATAAATAATAATAATAATTAAAAATAGAAAAAGAAAAAGAAAAAGTAGTTTCATTCGAAGGACTGATTCCGTACAACAGACTACCTTTTCCAAAGATGACATGCTCTACAGATAAAATCAAGTTCCGATCTGTTGGCTAACTCCCTAGGTATGCCTCTTCATCAACAGATGTAGCAATCTTCATTGACAACCCCTTGAGTGATGTGAGCTTTTATGCTAACCAGATGGGGATGTGAGTATGGTTTATCCTCTGTATCTATCAGTGAGCATGAGACAGAGGGTGGGGTGAGTGACTAGTCATTTCCCTTGAATTCAACTGAGTGGTGAGATGTGTGAATGGAGTGTTGCATGCACGGGATGGGCCTCTCAATGCACAAATCATGATTTGTTCCTGTGCACTGCACTATAAGGCTCCCTGGCCTTCTTTCTCGCATCGTATGCTGGCATAGGGTGGAATGCATAGTTGCACCGTCGAATGCGCACAAGGCATACAACAATTCTGCACAAGTGAATGTGAGGATTACATCAATGGGTTTTTGGAATGGACTACCATTTCTATCTTTCAATAGAGCGTGAGACAGAGGGTGGGCAAAGTGTGACTGGTGTTTCTCCTCAATCAATTTTGAGAGGTGAGGTTGAGGCATGTTACGACAATTGGAGTCAGGTATTTCCATTTTCCTCTGCACACATGGGACGGGTCTCTGCCACCATCACAAGCCATGCCACTCTATTATGTACACTGCATGATAAGGCTCCCTGGCCTTCCTGCTTGCACCTATGCGAGATGGTGGAATACACAAATGCACCAACAATTGTGCACACAGGCATGCTCCCTTCCAATCACTTTCCACTTGTCCAATTCTAAACTGGCCCTGAGTTATGGGATTTCATGCTTATTCATTGAGTAATGGGCATCATGGTCTGACCGATTGTTCTATCATCCTCTTGAGTGCCCGTGAGCTGAGAGTTCTATTCTTCGTCATTGATACTTGAATTGATAGACTTTACGGACAAAGCTACCTCCCTGGGTGTTGTTGCATGGTCCCTGCCATGTTGGACGTGTTCTGTGGCGTGCCTTGGTCCCTCCTGCCGCCCGACGATGGCTTCAATCTTCCTGCATCAACAATGACGGTTCCCTTCAACCATCTACGAAATGGGCCAAGTGTTTCTAACCCTACCTCCTTCTATTTACCAGTGTTGGTCATGTCTTAAGTGTGGGGACATCTAAGTCCACTCTATTTTCAGGTCCTAGGCCCATGTTGATTAGTTCTACCTTGATGGGGTCCCTTCCTCACCCACCCACCCTCATACCCCCTGTCACCGAGGTCGTTACCCTTGTGGTTGCTTGTATTGCACAAATTTTCCCTTTTCTATGTGAACATATCCTATGTTAAACCTTATAGCCTTGTTCGTCCCTTCGAATGCCAAACTTTTCCTTTTTACATCCCCCTGTTCTGGCTTACTATTTTTGCGTTATTAATTTTTGAAGCTTTTCCCGCATAATTGGATGTATTTCCATGCGAACACGCCCTTGTCACTTTCCAACAGTGATCTAACATACCAGCCCTATCCTATGCTTTCCCTTGGATATTTTTTATTTTAATCACCTATCATTCCAACGTACGATTTGTCCGTAATTAATTCTTGTGTGGTTTCGTGTCTTTTTGGTGTACGTTTTTTTATCTTTTTCCATGTGAACTTTCCCTATTCTCTTCGGAATTCAATTCTGACTAGATAGCCTTGTTCGGCCACTTTTTTTGCACATTTCTCATTTTTCCTCCATCCTGTTTTGCCCTTTGGATTTTTTGTCATTAATTTCTCTTGGTGTTTTCGGGCTCTATTTTCTTGTTTTTCCATGTGAATGCCTCCTAATCCCATCCGAACTGAGATTTGATGTGACATCCTGCCGATTATATGTGTCTTGACATTTTTTCTTTTTAGTTTCCTCCATTTTGGTGGACAGATCATTCAATATTAATTTTTGAATCTTGTTTTGGATACGATTTTTGGGTTTTTTCCATGCGAACGGGGCTTCTCTTGCTCGGCTTTTTGTTTTGATGTGATAGGATTGTTGGACACATTTTTTCTTCTTTCCTCACTTCATTCCAGCTAATGGATTTTTCAATATTAATTCCTGAATGTGTTTTCGGGTTTGATTTTCACATTTTTTGCATGCAAACCCCTCCTCATTCCCCTTGATATGCATTTTAATGTGCCAGCCCTATCAGTCCCCTTCCAATGGACATTTATCCTTTTTAATGTCCTTTGTTCCAATGACCCGATCTTTTTATATTAATTTTTGCATCACATTTTGGGGTTGATTTTCTGGTTTTTTCCATGTGAGCAAGTCTTATCTCCGTCAGAACTATGTTTTGACATGATAGGCCTATCCGACATGACTTTTCCCACATTTTTTCTTTTTTCTGAGTTTCATTTTGGTGAATGGATTTTTTTATATTAATTGTCGTATATGTTTTTAGGCTTGATATTTGTGTTTGTCCCATGTGACTGCTTGAATTGTTCTTGGACACCCCATTGCCCTTTCCCGTTGTCTTCCCCTCCACTTCCAGCACTTTTTTTTTTTACCGCATTGTGTTCTGGCTCACAGTTTGCATGTTATTAAATTTTCTTTGTTTTCTCATGTTCCCGCATGCCACGCCTCACGTATGAACGTGCGTATTTTTGCTTTTATGCGCCTCGCGACGCCCTTGTGGCATCCATGCCTTCCCCGTTGCCGTCCTAGCCCGCGTTGCTTCCCATCCTTGCAAATTTTTGTACCCTCACCCCGTGCACGCGCACGGGACGGGGGCAGCCCCCATTCTTTCTTTCTTTCTTTCTTTTTCTTTATTTATAGGTCATTTAAAAAAAACAACAACAAAAAAACACACAAAACAACCACAACCAAAAAACAGGAAAATAAAAAAAACAAAAAACTCACAAAAAAATAATAATAAAATCAAACCCCCCCTTCCCCCTGGCAATTTTACCTCCCCCTACCTTTCTTCTCTCTCTCTCTTCTTCTTTCTCTCTCTCCCTCTCTTTCTCTCTCCTCACCATCCTCTCTACTTGCCTCCTCTTCCTCTTCTTCTTCCCGCTCACCTCCTCTTCCTCTTTCCGCTTGCCTCCTCTTCCTCTTCTTCTTCCCTCTTGCCTCCTCTCCCTCGCCCCTCTCCTTCCACGCCTTCCCTCCCTCTCCGCCCGCCTCCGCCACCTCTTCTCCTTCCCACAGAGCCGCCTCCCTCTCCACTGGCCTTCTCGCCCCCTTCTTCCTCCACCACCTCTTCCCGCTCCTTCCAGCCCCCCGCCAACAACTACCCCCACCTATCGTTATCCTCCCTCCCCACTGCCATCTCCCCCCCCCCCCCCCTCCCCACATTCAAACCCCTCTATCTACCCAACCCCTTGTCCACATGCCCCCCTTCCCCCCTCCACACCACACTCCCCCATAGACCCCTTGTCCCGTGGGCCCTCTTCTGCAGGTGCCCGGTTCTTCGGTTGTTGTTCGCACATGTAGGATCATGGACGTGTTTCTGTGTGCTAGATGACGTTGCTCACGTACCGCACGTGCGTATTGTTTGTGGCTCGTACATACTAGCGCTCGTTCACACGTGAGCCCGCGCATCTCTTTTCTATTGTGCCGCGGAGTTGTCGTTCATACGCAGCTGCTGTCGAGTACCTCGTTGTCCTACCTTTAATACATAGAAAACCTAAAAAATCATTTAAAAAATTTGGAAAATTTTGAAAATTTAATAAAAATTTATTTAAATTTTATTTTTTTAAATACAAAAAATTCAAACAATTTCTTGTATGATTTTGCCTAAATGTAAACCTATAAAAAAAGTAAAAACCCTTGTGGGCAATTAAATATTTGGAACAATCCATTTAAATGCTTTAAAATTTGCAACAATTTGTCAAAATTTGACGTTTAAATTCCAAAAAAAGTCAAAAAATTCTTTTCAATATTTTCAATTTTTGGGATTGCTATTTGGGTTTCTTTTTCCAAATTACCAATTGCCAAACAAAACATAGAAACAAGAAAAAAAAACAACATCACTTCAAACCAAACAAAATAAAACAAAACCAACACACAAAAACACAACCAACCAAATTCAATTTAGGACAAACCAACATATATAAATCCAAACCCATCACCAACAAAATACAAATGCAAATCCAAATCGGCCTAGACTAAATAATAATAATAATAATTCAAAAACCAAAACAAAATAAAAACACACAAGTAAATGGCCGAAAAATCCTAACCCATGACTCATTAAGATGTTTTCTAATCCCACTTCCCCAACATGCCTAACACTATCCATAATACAAAATCCAAAAAGAAAGGCAAAGAACAAAAACAAACAAAACTCACATAAAAAGAACACAAAATCACAAACCTTACCGACACATCAATCGCTAATACATTCAATCAACATGTAATATGGTGCATCCATTTGCCATCTGTCCTACTCTTTTGTTGTTGTGTATCATGGTATTTGCATTTTGTTTTTTCCGTCTTTGACAAGAGGTTGACTGTTATTTAGTCGCCTACTATGGTCATTCGTGGAGTTGTTTTCCAACTTGTTTGGAAGAGGACTTGCGCTTCAGACCTTACAGGTGTCCACACTACGCCAAGTTCTTTCTTTTTTTCCCTCTCTCACATGCATCGTAACACACATGTAATTGTAATAAAATCAAGCGATCGTTGCACCCACCAAACAAACAGAATGCACTTCATTAATTCTAATTTAAAAGGAATCCAACCATTAACTGTAAAATGAACCACCACTGTTGCATGAGCATATGACATAATAACCCACATAATTTTCTAAAATAAATCCACAATGCACGTGTACACGCACTACAGACACAATTAATTTGTAATTATAATGAACCCCCGCCATCACGCATGCATGCACTTTGCGCCACAGATCACGTAAGTTATAACAATGAATTGCATTTTTAGAGACCCCCAATCAGTCAAGTCAATCTAAGTAGGGGTTGGGATTGCGCAATCGACTCACTATGCATTAATGGTTAATTAATAACGAATTGCAATCTAATTTGTACATGGCTAAAATGAATTTGATAGTGTTCACCCATCCATGTTCACTACACTATAGATTTACGCAATGCGCTTACGAGGAGTGGGATTTGTTAAGTCAGAGATGTTGGTTTTGTTCATCTGTCTTTATTCTATTGGTCCAAGTCTTGGATTCTATTTGAGTTTGATCATTGTTTGGGGTACAGTGTGTTTGAGCTTTTTTAATTTTTGATTGCTTGACTACGTAGGATCAGGGTGCGTATTTGTCTGCATAGCATGAACCTTTCCGTTGCATGAGTGCATAGGTCATATCAAAATTTTTACGTAGGATGTGGATTGTTTGGGGAAGTCTGGTCTAGTCTGGTCTCGTCATTTGTCTTTTGTTTTGATATTCTTCTCAATGTTGATTTGTTTGGGTTTTGCAGGAAATTTTTCATCTTTTTCCTTAGTTGTGTGTGTGGGTATCCTGTGTAGTCTGAATGGCATCTACCTCTATTCCTCCTATTGTCATCCAGCATGTGCCATTGCCGGTGCATGATTATGCTCTTCTCTTGGAGGCAGATTGCATTCGTTGTGCTGATGTTTGTCCTTTTGTGGCTCTGAAGTTATCGTTAGTGGACAACACGATTTGCTACTCCTTCCTGGTTTCATACAAAAACCAGTCTGGCTTGGTTTATAACTGACGCTTTTGCTTATCCACAACCAATATCAGTGATGCTTTGTGTTTGCCTCTTTCAACATCTTTTGTCCCTAGTGGAAATCAATTATTGACAGTTGAGGAGATCCTTTCTCTCATGCAGAAGGAAAAATCTACCCCTTTGGTCTCCAGCAAAGTTATTACCAGTTATGGGGTTTCTGTAGCTCACATCTCCTCCCCCGTATGGAAACAACTTTGCTAGTTTCTGCAAGACAGGTTTATGTCAGGGAAGCCTGCTTCCAAATGTCTATCCAAGGAGATGTTCACTGCTTATGTTCGGATCTTGGAGGGAGCCAAGTTCAATTGGGTAGCATTCATGCTCGCGAAGATGGATCATCATTTTTAGAGAGTTAGGAAAGGTCAAGGCAGTAATGTCTCCTATGGTTTTTTTCTTCAGAAGATTATCTCCCTTGCACCTCCTCTTGGTGGTGTGCCAGTTACTGATCCTGCTCCTCTTCCAAAGCAGCGTCCACCTTCTATTCCAACTCCTCCTCCATTATGGCCCAATTCTGATTCAGAGGATGAGCTCCCTACCAGATTCTCTCGCAGTAAAAGATTATGTACTAAAGGGCCACTTAGTCGTGTTTCTATTTCAATTTCTGATTCTCCTGTACAAGACTCCATTCCTCTTGTTTCTACCAGTTCCCTCCCTTCATTCTTGTCATGTCCTAATCTATTTGCAGCACAAAGGGATGGGCAACTAGATAAACAGATCCATGCTTACTTACAAACAATGTTAGCTGGACCTTTGCTTCCCCAATTAGTTTTTGGTATCCAAGCTACATTGGAGACTTCACTGAGAACTTGTCTTCAGTCCATTTACACAAGGGTGTATACTTTCTTGAAAGACAATGTGGATTCCTTGACTAGTCAGTTGAGTAAGACTTTGGAGGATCTAGCATCTGAGAAAGACACCCTCATTGATATTCACAAACAAATGACTGAAGCTACTATGATGGATTCCTAGAAGGCCACCATTTAGTAGTTAGAAACTCAAATAGTTACCCTGGAAGCAAATAATGTACCTTTGACTAAAGAGAAGAATTCTACCCTTGAGGAGATGATAGACTTAGCCAGTAGGCTGGGTACTTGTGAGGGTCAGCTACAATGTTCTCAAGAAACTGTTGAGTCATAGAAGAAGATGATTGCAACACTTAATCAGAAGATTGTTACTCTTTCTGTTCCTCCATCTCCTGTGTTTTCTTCTGTAGTATCTTCCAAAGAGGAGCTTGACCAGTTACAGCAGAAGGCAAAGTTGTGTAATGGTTTTTCTACTCATTATACTAAGTTGGTGTCACCCCCACCATCTTTCTGGAGCAAGCATAATTAGTAGCGTTTTTCCTTGTATATCTCTTTGAGCAATGTGGATTTAGAACCTCCAGAGGATGGGTGGCAGAATTTGTGGTCTACAAATTTGCTGAAGTCTGTGTTTGATAGATTTGTTGATGAGCTGTGATGTATGTACATTCAGTGGAGCTTCTGTTAGCTGAAGGGTTGAAAACTTATCATCAGCGGGACGTCTTGGTGTAGAGGATATACTTGGCATCCTCCTTTGGAGGGTGATGCTTTGGAGCCTCATCGTCTCAGGGGTGTATTCCACAAATCTGATATCCAACCTTTGCAAACTCAACTATTGAGTCATATTGTTGATCATCCATTATTCACTAATTCCTTTTTCTAGGATCTTGCCTATCATTGTTCTTTTTATCCATTAGATCCCACTGTATATTTTGTCTTATTCTCTTATGGCCTATCATTTTCCGTTGTATATCTCCCTCCTTACTTCCAACCTTGACACTATTCCTCTGTTGTCTTTTACTCTTGATTCCACTCACATTCATGTCTTTACTTTTTGTCCTTTTATTACAGATCTGACATCATTGCCTACCCCTTTTGAACCTCCTCATGTAGTTCCTCCTGTTCTTTCTGTTTTCTTAGCAGATTCTCTTCATAAGTTTTTGCTGAAATTTTCATCTCTTCCATCTTCCTTATCTCTTCATTTTCCTTCATTTTATGATTTATATTTTCCGCCTTTGCAATGTTCACCTCTCATTTCACCTCCATCTTCTACTGATTTTATTAACCTTCCTCCTCAATCAGTGCTGGATACACCTGCGTATGACAATGATGTTCTTCGTCGAAGGCAATGGATGCCGCATGATTCTTTGATAGGACGGGTGTTTAACTGGCCTCTCATTCCTAGGTCTTGGGAGATGTTTGCTTCATGTTTGATGTCTTACCTTCATTTTTCTTGGGTGCATGCTCATTCTCATGATACCTCTTTATGTCTTGTAGCTCACTTTTGTTGGTATCTTGCTTTTATGCATCAACAGTCTAATCTGAACACTCGTAAGTGTATCCCCAGTTTGATCATAAATCCGAATGTGGATGTGATTGTTGCTTAGATGGATATTTTGTATTACTTCACATAGGCTTTCCCTACCAGGTTTCTTATTTTGCTGGAAAGAATGTGTTGTTTACAGTTCCTCCAAAATGTGCCTTTGCATTTTGTAGATGAGAGTAAAGCTCTAGAGCGTCTCAAGTCTAGTATGCAATTTAAGAAGAAGTGTTTGCATCCTACTTAGCAGTGGAGTTCTTTTTGGATGTATCAATTATTTTTCTTTAATGGAAATCTATTTCTCTGCTCTCCATTTTTTGGCGGCATGTGCCATTCAGATTACTTGGTGTTGTGTCTGTGTGAGTTGTATATGTGGTATGGGTATATTGTTTATCTTTGTTGAATGGAGCTGAAGTTGAAGCTGGATTGATGAAGATGATATTGGATTCTTGGATTGTATAGCTTCTTCCATGTGGCTTCCATTTTCTTCATCTTATCTTTGATAGAATCTATCTTGGCCTTTGTAGGGTCTTTGTATGAGAAAAAAAGACTCTTTGATGTATCCTCTTCTTCTACTTCTAACTTCTACTTCTCTCTCTGGCTTTGCTATGGCCACGTAACATAGAGAACAATACATCCATGCCTTTGTCTCACTATCAAAGGTGATTTTAGAAGTTATTCCTAGTTGAGGAAGCATGTATTTTCCCACCATCAACAATGACTTTACTTCTTTTGAACGTTGGCTTACAATGCCTATTATTAGGGACCCTACCTCTATTTTCTTAGGAAAGATGTGTTTGAGAGCTTTTTCGTCTACTGATATGACATTTGTTACTTCTTGTAGGAGTTGGTTAAGACTTTGATGGAAGTGGATCTGTTATCTTGTTCTGAACCATACAACTTGACTACCACCTTATTCGGTTATTTGCCTAGGGTTAGAGCTCCCTTGAATCAATCTATTTATACTCTTGCTTCAAAAAGCCATGGTCTTCCTAGATGTAGAGGGTATGAGGTCCCATAGATATTTGGCTTTACCACCAAATAAGTCAGCCAATACTCTTGTCATACGAGAGTTGTCTCCACATATGGGAGAATATCCAAGGGCTTAATTGTGCTCTGGTCTGTGAATCTAATAAGCCATTATGGAGACTATATACCTTGCAAGCCTAAATCCTTCATTGTCACATTCATCATTATATTCACTAGTAAACCTCCATCAATCAATGAATTTGCTATAAAAAATCCTTCTATGGTACTTGGTTGCTTTATAATGTACCATTCTATCCTTTATTGTTTGGTTTCTCTTTTAGAAGATTGAACTTTACTATTTTGGCAGAGGGAATGTTCTATTTTAAAATTGTGGATTCTCTTTTCTTGGCATGCATTATTGCAACAACTTCCAATTTCATCAAGTTGGAGGCAAGTTCTTGGGTCTTCCGTTGGTTATTAGTGGTAGCTTTTATAGGAGCAAGGCTGGGATAGTCTTTTGCAGTGTAGCCTTCTCCTTTGCATCAACTACATAAGGGTTTGTAGTCCATGGACCTTCTAGGGTTTGGACAGTTTGGTGAGATATATCCCCCTTTCTCCACATCTATAACCCTTCACTTTTAATCTTTGGCCACCACCAGATTATCATCCTCTATAACTATGCGAGGGAAAGCTCCTTGGGCTGAGATTAGGGATGAACTCTATAGGCTTTGGTCCTATATCCTGGGTGGTCATCTTTGATTCCAACAAGTTGAATATTTCTTCTTCTTATTTTCTCCTTCTTTCATGCATCTCCTTCAGGGAACAAATATCCTCTTTATGGTTATTCCTTAAGTAGTATAAACACAAGACCCCAGGGATAGTTGGGTTTTAGGTATATTCAGTGACTAAATGTCCTCCCTAATGGCACTTTCCACACCATGTATTAGATCACATTACATCTCTTCCACCTCCTATGGGACTAGCTATGTTGCAGGTATTCACCTTTTGTGTCTGCACAACTATTTTGTAATCACATCCATCAGTTATTCTTGATGCTTACGATTGAGTTGGATAGATAGTCCTTCAAATTTTCTCCTCATGAAGTACTTGCAATAGGGTTTTGCAAAGTCTCCATAATCAATGCATAGACTAGTTGGGTTGGTCCAGGGGGTCCATTATTCTGATTTTGATTCAAAGCTCTTATTGAGACTAGTGGTTTTCTTTTCTAATTGGTAGGGTTCCATTGTTGTTGTTGAGTTGCCATTGGGGGAACTCTTTGAGGATAATTTTGTTGTGGTTGAACCATCATTTGTGATCAAAGTGGATTTTGTGCACTATATTGTGACACTATGTGCATCTAAGGGCGGGGGGGTAGGGAATAGTCCTTGGGATTGTATTTGGTGGATATACAATTCCTGGCATGGGAGTAGGTAAGAATCCTCTTCCTGAGGTCATTTACACCTTTGCTTCAACTTCATCATATAGTCTCACTCCTTGTATTGCAGTTTGTAGATTGACTAGTCCTCTTGATTACACAAACTTACAAACTTCTAGTTGTAGGCCTCTAAGAATAACTCCCTTCTAGATGCCTTTATCCAAATGATGGTTGGTCCATCTCTTCAATGTGCATTCCATTCTAGAGACATATGCTTCCTAACTTAAGTTCATGAACTCCTCTTCCATCCACTCTTCAAAACCTTCATGCCTAAATTTAGTGAGGAAGGCCATCTTTAGGTTTTGTCTCACGTGCCAAAAGTTCCTATTGCTTGTCTCTTATATCACTTAAATGTCACACCTTTGAAAGCATGGGAAATATCACCAACCAACACCCACGGATTCTAACATTGTTGCCGACTCACACTACCATAAACTCAGCTACATGAAGATCAAGGTCTTCATTATACTCTCCCTTAAAGATAGACAATGGGACTATATTCTTTTACTTGTCATCAATATTTCAAGGATGGATCTCACTAGGAAGGGAACCTTGAGTCGCCATGGGAATTTCTATAAATAGTGCCACAAGGGTGTCAAAGGAGGCTTGTGCCCTACTGCTAGCTTGTTCTTGGCTTTGGGCTTTTCCTTCTCTCTTCTCACATACCTCTGGACTCATTCTCGTGCTTGCCACTTGATCTCATCATTCATCAGGGAGTGAGCTCCACCTAGTTTGCATCTACTCAATAGAATAGAATTAGAAGGGATTTAGTCTCTAGAGGACTCTCTTGCAAACATTTCTTCTACTTCCTTCTTCTTAACAACTCTATATTCAGCCTTCATCCCACTACAAAGGGAAAGAAATTCAGTTTTGAGTTTATCAAAACTCATTCTTCTGAATATCACCATAGTGCAATTATCTTCATAAGATCAACTTCAAAGGGCTTCAATAGAGTAGATTGTGAAGCACACTCTATCTACAAACTTCCAATGAGTTGTCAATTGGACAAACAAAATTTTGACAATGCACCAAGCATCCCACGTATCTTGTTGTTGAGCATCCACAAACAAATTCCAACTCTTTTCCTTCTTATCCTCGTGAGCTTCAATTGAGCAAGACTCCTAAAGCTTTTTCAAAATATTCCACTTTGATGATGTCTAGAAATTATTCAATGGAGGCCAAATCTCCTATCAATTATTATTCTCTTTATTTCTACTTCACTTTTCAGTTTTGTGAGAAATAATTGGCTATTGTGATACAACTTTTTGTAGCTTTAGAAGATAGTGGAATTAGTTTATGTATCACATAGAGCTTGCATCAAGATAGTGACATGTTTTTGCAATTGAGGGATGCACTTATGATAGATTGGCAATGAAGATCTTAAATTCTTCAACACGAGTAGGTATTCTCCAATCTTACATTCCTTTTCTTTCTTTTCAACAGTGCCACTATTTCCATTCTCAACCTTTGCTGGTACTTATTGATGAAAAAATTCCCCAGCGCGTGCATAGAAATACGAAGTTCTCAAGAGAACACCAAAGAAATAGGGATCTTACTGCAAGAAAATCTATCTTATATTCATCACATGTTTGTTTTCATCCTTGATGTAACCACAATAGGAAAAAGAGCACCAAGCACAACAAATCTTCACACAACATCATAACAGGAATCTTCCATGACTTTATCTTCAACAAAATTGATCACATCTTCATATTCTTCTTAAAATCCATCAAAGAACCATAGTCTCTCATGTCTCATGTAGTTACAATGTTTTTTAAACATAGAGATGACTATCCATCATACTTGATCTCTTTCACACATATCCTCACTCAACAACATAATGTAATTACAATCAATAATCCTCTCTTGGTCATGGATACCACTCCCAAGAGGTATGTCTAATATGAAATGTCATCAAAGCCACTACAGTGTCTGTTGAGAGCTCACAATTGTCATTGTCACTCTAGTCTTCACTTCAAGTCTTCGTCAGCTACTTCTTCCACTTCTTCAATTTCTTCAAGCTATTTTGAGCTTGCATTCTTCCTCTTCTAAGATTAAAAAACATTCCCAAGCCAAATATCCATTCCACAAAACATTCACATAGCAAACCAAACAAAAATAGAATAGAGACAACCGCTCTTGAGAAGCTCAATAGAGGGTTAACAGAAAGCATAAAAACCATATAACTTTAACCAAAACCACTTAAAACCATCCAAAACCATTCAACACACTTTGAATCATTTCTCAAAAGACTTATTCACCATCTCAACCTCATCAACAGAAAGAAAATAGATCAAAACAAAGGCAAAATAGACCATAACAAAACAAAATAAACTCATCTCAGAACCTAATACAACATCATATCTCAACCAAAAACCATCATGACTCTCCCAAACATGCTCAAACTATCCCAACTATCCCAAAGCACTTTCAAAGTTGTCCAAATTCAATTGATACATCCTCATATCAACCAAAAACCATCCAAAAATCAACAAAAAATAGCTTTACAAGTGCTTATATGGTATTTGAAGGGTACACATGTTGTACTTGAGTGGGTATACATATATGATGTATACTCATGATCAAATTTTACAAAATAGGGTAATTACAAGGTCAAATAAGTTGTTGTCATAGTCTTGATAGTCATAGAAAAGTGAAATTTAAAATTATTTTTTTAAATTTTGACATAGAAGTTTTATACTCCATGTGTAGAGGACAAAGAAAGCTTTGATTTCAATCAAGAAGTTTGACCATTAGAGTTGCGGAGCAAAAGTTATGCCCATTTTTCTGATAGGTGGTCACTAAAAACAACTCTTAGACAACTAGATAGGGTATATTATTTTGGTTTTGGGACTACCCCTTCCCTAATTGCAACTTATAATTTTAGAAAATCTTGCCTAGATACACATACTTAGCTTTATTTTGGAGACTAGACACAATTATTAAAGGGGTAAAAATCTTGTTATAGCCCATTTATTGATAGACACTCTTCTTTTATTGCAACCATTCCAATGGCCAAGAATAAGAAAAAATAGAAAATGTTGGAGAGCATAAATAAAAAATTAGTTGAGTATCGAGAAGAGATAAAATCATTCATTAGAGCCACAAATCATGGCCAAAAGAATGGGAATGATGGCAGTATACATGAAGAATCACAATGGTGGCCAAGAGACCCTATTGATGTGGTATAAATGTTTGAAGTGAATGGATCACATGATTCAAATTAATTCCAATAACTTTCTCATAGGATTGAATGCACAAATAAGGGTATCAGTCGATTGAACCACACACTTGATGTGAGAATTTTATGGAGCAATTGGATACTAAGTTTGATCAGAAGATCTCCATTCTAAGTAACTTGGGTGATAAGTGGCATAATTCTCCACCTTTTAGTGATAATAGGATATCAATTTCAAATGATAATGTGAAGTCAAGGGAAACCCATCCGTTTATACACTCAACCTATGAACATGGTGGTCCATCAAGAGATAAGAAGCATTTTAGCCTCCTTCTAACTTTGGGAATAGGAAAAAACCAAATTTTTACTCTTCAAAGGATGATGGATAGCATCAAAAAGCTCAACATGCTAAAAAATAAGAACCCATTCATGGATATGACTCTTTCTATAAATAATTTTATCTACAAAACTTACATGCCTAATGCAAGGAATAGACAAGGTCAACACCTTCATGAAGATTCAAGAAGAGAGAATAGAGTTGAGCATGATGATGATCTTGAGGAAATGATTTCACCTATTTAGTCCCCTCATAATCATCAACCACATGGAACTAACTTTCTTGGTCATTACTCTTTTGGAAACAAGAAGAATGGTTAGCAAACCTTTTATAGTAACCACAAATAGCCAATATTTGATAATCTCTCTCCAAGGTAGCAATCAAATGGTTTACCTAACAACAATGGTCATCATTACCACTATGATAGAGAGTAGAAAGAGAAAATCAACATTCAAAGGGAAAAATCCCTTGTCAATAGAGCTTAAAGAATGGATTAATAAATTGGAAATGTATTTTACCCTCTATCCATGCCATGATGAGGCAAAGATTTGCATTGTAGCTTTACACTTAGAGGGATACACATATACATGTTGGAGATACATGATGAAAATTAGGAAAGACTTTCATACATGGGAGGTCTTTAAATTAGCCACCATGATACAAGTTTTCATATCCTCAATGGAAAAGAAAGGTTGTAAAGGAAGTGGTATGATCTTAAACAGTGAGGCTCTATGGCTATTCTAGTTAGTTCCTAAACCTTTCCATGTATGTCGAGGGCATTTCCGATTTAGCAAAGTTGAATAAGTATATTTTTGGATTAGATTCAAACCTTTTAGTAGAGGTGGGGGCAACAAACCCTCAGAATGTACATGAAATCATAGTATAGTATATTAAACACTTCAGCCAAAAATACAAAAGAGAAGTAAGCTCTTTTGAGCCCAAGATATGAGCCACTTATCATTCAAATAAGACAAAAAGGTTTGGTGGATAGTAGTTCATCCATCAAAGAGAGGCTTATAGATATGAGAATAGGGGGGTTTAAACACTTTTAGTAAAATTCTCACAAACCCTATCACATGTACTTTTAAACACACAAAAAACTTTAGGTATGATGCTATTAAAAAAGGGAATTTCAAGAGAGCTCAAAGTGGATCTAAATAGTAACCCAATACCATTAGTAGTAAGCCCTTCTCTAATGACAAGATGAAAGAACTATGTTTCAAATGTGGAGAAAAATGGTCACCTAATCATAAACAAATGTGCAAATCTAATAGTGCAAAGTTTAACACTATGATAATATAATCCATGTCTTTGTAAACTTTTGGAAGAGTTTAAAGACATATTTTAGCCTCTTACATCATTACCACCTAAGAGAGAAGTGAACCATCCTATTGATTTTCACATGACACTAAACTTATTAACAAACCTCCTTACAAGTTTTTAAACTATGAAAGAGAAGAACTAGAAAAATAGGTTAGAGACTTATATGGAAATGGAGTTTATTGAGCTTAGTCAATCACCATTTCTTCTTCCTCCATACTACTTTTTAAGAAGAAAGATGGATCCCATAGGATGTGCATTGGTTATAGGGACCTCAACAAGAGCACTATAAATAATAGGTACCCAATCCCCTACATTGACTATTTATTGGATGAACTCAAGGATGAAAAAGTGTTTACCAAGATTGTGACTTGAGATCAGGCTACCACCAAATCAGGTTGAAGGAAGGTGATGAGTGAATATAACTATTAGAATAAAAAGGGGTCTCTACCACTTCTTGGTTATGCCATTTGGGCTTTCCAATGCACTTGCTACTTTCCACACTCGTATGAACAAAGTTTTACAACCATTATTATATATATTTTTTTCTTGGTATTCTTTGATTACATTCTTATATATAGTAGGAATAGAGAGGTTCATTTACAACATGTTAGTGTAGTCCTTCTTACATTGAGACAACACAATCTTTTTTTAAGGGAAAGTAAGTGTAATTTTATGGCTAGGGAGGTAAAATATTTGGGTCATATTGTTAGTGAGAAAGGGATGAGGTTGGATCCAAAGAAGGTACAATGTACTAAAGATTGGCCCATACCACAAAATTCTACATCATGGAGAGGATTTCTAGGACTATCCCCATTCTATTGGAAATTCATCAAGAATTATGCCCATAAGGTAGCTTCTCTCATTGATAAATTGAAGAAGGTTACTTTGTTTTTGGGATGCTATAGCCACGAAGAGCTTTGATGAGCTAAAAAGTCTTCTTATTTTAGCACATATTTTAGTGTGTCTTGACTTTTTCTAAAGATTTCACCATCTTTGTTGATGCTAGTGGTTGTGGTATTGGGTATGTTCTATGCTAAGAACATGGTGTTATTGTGTGTAAAAGTAGGAAGTTGGATGACAAAGAAAGGAAACTTCACATCTATGGGCGAATAAATATTAACCATATTGCATGCCATTAAGAGGTGGCATCACTACGTTTATGGTAGCCATTTCAAAGTCAACAGTGATCACTGAGTGTTGAAGTATTTTCTTTCATAGCCTAGCCTATCTCCTAAGTAAAGAATGTGGTCAGCTACATTACAAGGCTATGACTTTGAGATTTCCTATATAGTAAGCAAGGATAATATAGTGGTAGATGCATTATCTAGGATGTTGGCATGTTTTGTTTCTATTATTTCCTACTATCTATAAAGATTCATACATGAAGAATATTTGTTAAATGAACAAACACTCAATATCATAAAGAAATTATAGCAAGGCAATGAATATCAATTTCCCAATTTCAAGTGGCAGAATGAGCTTCTTTGATTCAAAGGTAGAGTATATTTGACTCAAAAATCTTTTAAGCAAAGGATCTTACAAAAGATGCATTCTTGTCCTTTACCTAGGCATGCTATGTGTTTAAAACCTTTGATAAGATCCATAAATGCTTTTATTGGAAAGTACTTTGGAAAGAGATCAAAGAATATATGATGTAGTGTTTACTATGCTAATAGAATAAAGATTATAATTTGTTGCCTAGTGGTCTACTTTAGCCATTACCCATTCCACATGGTAAATAGAGTGATATTAGCATGGACTTTATTACAAGATTACCTACCACTAAGCAGTATTGGAATAATATTTTTGTTGTCATTGATTGTCTTATCAAATCAACCCATTTTATATCCACCAAAGTCCAGTATTCAACCAAGTAAGTGGTATATCAATTTATGGAAGGAATTTTCAAATTTCACGGTTTACCTATGAAGATTGTTTTTGATAGAGATACAAAATCCAAGGGGAATTTTTGAAAATTCCTTTTTACTTGCATGGGAACAAAATTAACTCTACATATAGATTACCACCCACAAACGGATGGTTGAATTGAAAGACTCAACAAGTGATTGGAAGTAAACTTGCAACACTTTTTCCATGACACATAAAATGTATGGGATCATTGGATTCATCTTGTGGAGTTTTACTATAACAACACATACCAAATGAGTATAGGTGTGTCACCATTTGAAGCTTTATATGGCTACAAGGTTCAAGTACTTTCAAATTATTTCATGATGAAATGAATACCCTTGCTAATGAAGAACTAGAAAGGATAGACGTCCTAATGAAGTAATGTAAGAAAAATATTCGAAAATTAGGCACAAGAGACTATGAAATCTTCTGTTGATGATAAATGAAGGCATGTGAACTCTGAAGAGGGTAAATGGGTATTCTTGAAAGTATTTAAGTCTCGTTATGCTTCTCTTAAAGGTGGACATAACAAACTTTCTCATTGGTATTATGGTCCATGTCACATTTCAAGAAAAGTTGGAAATCCTGCCTACCAACTTGATTTGCCTTTAACCACCTACATTCACAATGTTTTCCATGTCTCTGAGCTCAAAAAGTATATTGGCTTTGGTATTTAAGTTCTTGAAGAACTACCTCCCCTTAATGAGGATGGATTAATTATCTATGAATTGGAGAGGATTGTTGGCAAGTAGGAGAAGGTTCTAAGGAATCGTATTATTATAGAACATCTTATTAAATGGAGAGAATTTCCTATTGGAGAATCATCTTGACAGCATGCTTCATATTTGAAACAATTTTCATGGCTTCTCCAAGAGGATACTAGTTCACTAAAAAGTGGATATCTTGCTATATAAAATTTCTACATTCAAAATAATTATCCTATTAATGTCAAAATGGTATTTTGAAGACATGGATGGATACTTATGTTGGGACCTAAAACGGGCCCAACACTAGCTCTAAGGTATTGACAGGGCCTCTACTACTCATCTAAAATGATCCCATAGGGCCTCGTGCCCAAGAGCATCTAAGAACTTTCCATTTGTATGATTTGGTAGTCCAATAGATATTATTCCCCACACTCCCTAGAGGGAGTTCCTAAACATATCGATGTAAGCAACCACATAGGTACACACATAGGGAGCATCCCTTGACTGATGACCACAACTCCAATATGACTCTCTTACACCTTGGGGATTGGCCCTAAGATGCGCCATGAACATATAACACATTTGAAACATAGTCCACTCTTTGAATTGATCACTCTAGGAGATAATAGATAAACCTCACCAAATAACCCCCAAAGAATTGAATATCTAACTCTACAGCTTGGGGTACATCGCACTCTCAACATAGGTCATTTCTCATACAAATAGGTGCTATGCATCTAGGATATGATACCATATGGTCCGTGAAATGTAATTGTGTATGACTACCATGCTCAAATAAATTTATTCACTAGCAATCAGCAACATGAAATTGTGAAGATAGTTATTTTCATGCTTTTCTTCTAATATGTGATTGCTTTGTTGATTAGGGCTAGTACCGAGCTTCCTTGTGCTACTAGACCCTTCTAATTTTAAACAACATTTACCTCCACATGATATAATCATAAAACATCATAATTCAATGTACTTTAACCACTCAACAACCCTCTTCTCCCTATCATTAAGAGTTATGCATTCATTGGTAGATTTAAGGCATACTTTTCATGTATTTTTCTTTTATGAAAATGATAACCTCATGCTTCAGCTCTACCATACATTATCAAACATAAATCCTAAAAATTTCTTATTTTTTAAATATAAAAATTCTATTTTTCTTATTTTTTATTATTTTTTTATAGGAAATTACTGATATTTATTGATTTCTTGTTTAGATTGTTTGATCTTATTGACAATGATTTTATTATCACGTTTCCACCCATAGGAATAGCAAGTGCACACCAAAACTACAATGTGTCCACCTGTTCGCTTGCAGGACAGGTCTTAGCAACCCATCGGAAAGAGGGTCTAGAAAGCTCCGCTCGGCAGTCCCATGGAATGTTACGGGGTTTGCGATCTAGGTCTTTCCAAGTCTGCCATGTAGCGGAAGTATTCCGGCCGTTCCCACTTAGGACCGACCTGAATCAGGGTTTTCCTATTGGTCAAGTTCCTAGAGAGTAACTAGCATTGAACCCCATGTGAACTACTTTACGCAAAAACGTCAGGGTTGAAGCGGATTCATGCTGCACTTGGTTCAAGGAGAATGGGAAAAGAGAGGGATGCAAAGCTCGACCTGTCTGCCCATAAGGCATAGTCCCATTTTGTTCCCTTAAAACACATAAATCGGGATTCTAGTAACCTAAACTCTAGGTTAGCATTGCCTGCTATTCATTTTCTTCAAGAAAAGTTCCTGACCAACCGGGACCACCCATCTGTAGGATGGACCCATGGCCACATCCACCGCACTTTCCTCAGGGTTGCTTTAGTTGTCTAATTATCTACCACATTTAGTTGGACACGCATAAAATAGCTTCCTTAATTAGCTTTTTAGTCACTGGTTCCTTCACGTAATCTTAGCACTGACATAGAAAAATAGTGTCAAACAAGTTCCTTTTCAACAATTGATCTTATTTATCTTTGGAAGACATCAAATAATCCAGCTCGTAGGCTAATCCATAATCCGCCCGAAGGCAATCCAGCAAACCACAAGGATTACTAATCCAAGATTCCGCTCGTAGAATAGTATGCCAGCCTCGAGATCCAATCTCGAGTCACGTCGGCCTCTTGTGCAAGGCCTAGAAGGCAAGGGATTTACGGCCAAAGCTCCTTGGCACCTAAGTGTCCTCCTGCTCCAAGTAGCGTCCAACAGAGAGACCTCTCACGGCGGGTTCGGTTCACGTTCCCAGCGCGGCTAACAACCCCCTTGGTTAGGGTCAGGCAGACAGACGGGGTCAACTGATGCTGCCTCTCCCTTCAGGCCTTCAACCTTAAGCATTAATTATCTTTTCATCTTTAGTTCTTTGAGCAAAAAATGCAAACAATGCTCCTAAACTATTACAAACACAATCAATCTAGTGGTCGTTTATTTGGCCAACTGCTAAGGAGTGAATCCTTCTCTTCGAATGCATCTAGCATTTGATCCGGGATCAATTGCGACTTGGCAAGATCCCCAAGGGTTTGATTGTTTACCCCTTTTTTCCTTGGGTCAAGGTCATACCTTGTCAACCCAAATTAACCAACACCTTAGGTTTCTTAAGTTAAGACAGTGAGTCCTGGTAACCATGTCGCTCTAACTTGATTGATCCTTTGCTTACTAGGCAAATACATAACTTCCCTTAACTTTGCAAATCAGCCCAAGAAAGGTGATGTAACAGGATGTCTACTCATCACTTGCAAGTCAGACTTGCACTAGAATCAGCCTAAAAAAGGTGATGTAACAGGATGTCTACTCATCCTCTTGCAAGTCAGACTTGTGCTAGAACCTGCCAACCTTATTCCAAGGAGTGGCAAATTTATCTTGTAGTTAAACCACAAAGCCATGCGACGTTGCAACTTTTTGCACAAGTGTCAGATCTAACTCATGGGATCATTTCACCCATCAGCGGCATGTCTTGTTAAGGAGTATGTTTAGTTAAGATGTAGGGTTTGGGGTGTCTTCTTACCCAACCCAACCCCAATTGTACTAGGTCGACATTGTTTGGTCCTAGGGTTTCCAAACTCAATCCGAGTTTTAGCATTAGGTCGATCAATCCTTAGGGTAGAGACCCTAGATCATTGTTTGCATGGGCGTCCAATTGACCCAAACATTCCGTGAATGTGGGTAGGGTCTTTGGGTTTAAGGGTTTCGACTTGGCGCCCAAGTACGATACTAGGCTGAATTTCTAACGTGCTAAGCCCTAGCTAGTACTTTGAGATGTTCGTTGTACTAACTAGATATGCTTATATGAATCCCTAGAGGGATATAACATTACAAGTGATTTAGCTCAATTGGTCTACTTGTCTTGCGACAAGGAACGATCCTTTCCTAGAGATGCTAAACTTGTTCTAAAGGTGTAAATAGTTGCAAGACATCACAATACGTGTCAACATGTGATTCATTACCCCTATGTACTATAAGGTTTGCAATAAACCTTTTCTTTTCTTGCTAAACTCATGACGAATGATAATTTGGAGAATAACTTGCATGAAACCTACAAGGATTTACATCAAGGAACTATGCCTACAACCTTTAGTTTAATGCAATTGAATTTCATGCTTTGGTATGACATGCAACCTTTTCTAAATGCAACTTTGATGAATGAAATTTACGCATGACGAATATGTAATATGCAACCCTTTTCTAGATACAACATCGTTAATAAAGTTCATGCAAGATGAATATTATAAGACTAATGTTGACTTAATCCATTCCACAAGCATCTTCGCATGAAACTTGCAAGTCCGTGAATTCATTTTCATGCTGTGCAACGGATGTTCACAATTTTCTCATGCAAGTCATAACAAAGGAATTTATTGACTAAATGCAAGATACGCTTGTTCTTTCACGGCCAATCAAGGATGCACTTAACAATTTTCTCTTTTAACCCTAAGCAATATGCGTTTAGGCTTATCATTTTGGAAATGCACGTTAAGGCCAATTTGCGACTAGGATCATAAGACGAGTAAGTGATTTACATTCATAAGTTTGGAAATGCAAGCAACCCAATTCCACGTCATGCACTAACTTTGGTAATTTTTTCGAGTAGACAATTTCCCAAATGCATTTTAACTAGGCTACATGAATTAGAAACATGCATAAATGCTTTCTTTCCATGAAAGTTATCGTGCTTAACGCATTTCTTTTATGTGGAATTAAAATCATAGAACCTAGGCTTGAGGGCTCGTGGGGATGTTCATGATTATGCTTGGGTTTGAGGACTTTGTAGCCATCATTGATGACTTGAACTCCACGACCTTTTACTCGATCTCCAAATTTCCTCAGAGCTTTGGCAAAACAGCCTCTAAGTCTGCCTGCTTTCTCCCTTGCGCAGGAATTACCCTTTAACAGGGTGTGGATATTAAGACCCTGTGAAATAGACGCGTGCACAAGGCCTAAGAAAGCCTTATCCTTAGAAGATTCTAAGGAAGCTTCTTTAGTCTGTCCACGTCACAGAACATGACGTGGGAGGAAAGGGGGTAATGATTGGAGAAGAAGATTGGAACTAACAAAATGGGGGGATAATGATTGATGGTGATGATGGTGGGGAGTGTGGGCGGAAGCCCGGCACTGTAGGTGGACTGTGGCACAGAAGGGCAGCGGATTTTGGCGGCTGCAGCATGGCATCAGCACGGTGCTCCAAATCCTCTTCTCTCCCTTCGTTTGTCACAACACAGCAGCCTCTAGCTCCTCCTTCCCTCTCTGATCGTTTTTGTGCCTCCCTCCAATGCCTAAGGGGGAGGTTATATAGTGCTAAGGGGGGGGGGGGGGGGGGGAAGGTGGCCACATATGTGGCTGGTGCATGCCTCCCCCCTCATGCAACCCACACACCACTCCACCTTGGCTCACTCCTCCACACACTCCCTCTCCCCTTGCCATGCATCGGCTGAGGGGAGGGGTAATTGTTAAAAAAATTTGACTTAACCTTACCCATTATCCAATTTCCCGTTCTTCCAATAAGGGTGTTCTCATGCAGCTTTGCGATTTTAAACCCCGCCTCAATTGCACAATGCGGATTGGCTCATTATTGCATGTGTGGGGCAAGGATTTAGGTGCCAATATTTACGATGTGGGAGATATCTTTACACAAGTTTTTACGCAGGCGTGTGGTGATCAAAGCTCTTTAATATTTTGAGCAGAAATATTACATTCTCTCCCCCTTGGAGGAATCGAGATGTCCTCATCTCGAGAAGAACTGGGGGTATTGTTGGTTGAGAGTGCTTTCATTCATCCAAGTGGCATCCTCCTCGGGATAATCTTTCCACTGGACGAGGCATTCTCTCAAGGTTCTGGATCTCAATTGTCTCTCCCTAACATCTAAGATCCTGTCAGGCCGTAGCTCAAGGACTCCTTGGCTAGGCATTGCAACTTGTTGATCATCAAGTACATGGCTAGGATTAGGTACATACTTCTTCAGTAGACTAATATGAAATACATTATGAACCTTTAGGTTCTCAGGGAGTTGCAGTATATAAGCATTGGGTCCTAGGCACTTGAGGATCTTGTAGGGCCCAGAGACTTAGCTTTTTGCATTCACCTAAGGATAGGGAACTCTTCTTTGGGCGTACGCGAATGAAGACCATATCTCCTTCAGCGAAGGTTCTATCTTGACGTTTCAAATCCGCGTATGCCTTATGTCTATCCTTGGCGGCTTGGATATCCTATCTTATTGACTTCATTTGGTCGTCCATATCTTCCAACATTTGCTTTGAAGCTTCAACTCTTAGGGTTGGATCTAAGAAGTTTAAAGGACTTCGACAGTCATGGCCATACAATGCTTGAAAAGGGGTCATCTGAATGCTTTGTTGGTAGGAAGCATTGTAGGTAAACTCAACCAGTGGCAAGTATTGAATCCACCTTTTTGGTTCACGGCAGTAGTGTGCTCTTAGCATATCCTCGATGACTTCGTTGACTTGCTCCGTTTGTATGAGTTTGGGGATGGTAAGCTATACTAAAAAAGAGTTGAGTCCCAATGGCTTCGAAGATAGCTCTCCAGAAGTGTGATGTGAAGAGAGAATCACGATCACTAATGATTCTTCTGGGTAACCCATGTAGTTTGAAAATCTCCTTGATGAATAACCTTGCGATGTCTGAGGCTTTATAGTTTGTCTTAACAGAGATAAGATGTGCAACCTTGGTGAGCATATCTACCACGACCATAATGGATTTGTATCCTCCCTGAACTTGGGCTAGGCCAACAACAAAGTCCATACTAATGAATTCCCATTTCATTTGGGGAATATCAAGTGGTTGCAACTTTCCTGGCATTTTGACATGTTTGGCCTTAATACATTGACAAGACAAACACTCAATGACATATTTGAGAATGCCACCTTTAAGCCTCTCCCGATAATAGCTCTTTCTAACTGCATTGAGGGTCTTGGCATAGCCAGGATGTCCTGAGAAAGGGGAATCATGAGCTTCCCAAAGTATCTTTTGCTTGAGTGGATGGCTTGCCGGTATGCATAATCTCGTTCTATAGTAGACAAGTCCACTATTGATAGAGAATTCTTGATACTTAGCATGTAGCTTTGGTTCTTGATCCTTGATAGGGATCTCCCTTAGCATCTTTTGATAGGTTGGATCATGGCATGCTTCTTCTCTAGCTAGCTCAAGTATTGGGTTGTTTGGTATGGATACCTTTGTGGCTAGATATCTAGTTGTTGATGGATCTTGCAAGATTAGAGATTTTAGAAATGCCTTGTGACTGAGTGCATCGACAACTACATTCTCCTTTCCAGGCTGGTATTTGATTTCAAAATCATACTCCTCTAGCACTTCAATCCATCAATGTTGCCTCATGTTGAGTTCATTCTGGATAAAGATCCACTTGAGACTTTTATGATCCGTCACTAGGGTAAACTTGTTACCCAGCAAATAGTGTCTCCAAAGCTTGAGAGGATGAATGATAGCTAACAGCTCCTGGCACTAGCTTGATTTCATGATCCACTTCCCTTTGAGGTAAAAGTTCTATTAGCTCTTCAGGAAATACGTCTGCGTACTCCTTTAGCCATGAGGGTTCTTCACTAGACTCCTGATTCTGATCTAGCTTATTAAGCTTAATTAAATAAACATGTAGTCCCTTTCTAACTCCCTTTATTATTTGAGATGCTTTGGCCAATTGAATTTTCGGCTTTCCAGCCTCTCCTTGAGTTGTGGCCAATTCCCCTTCAAAGTTTCGAAAGGAAACTTGATCCTTTCCACAATGAATGTGGGCATCATTAGGTTTAAGCCAATCCATTCCGAGCAAACACTCATGGATAACCCTGAATTTGACCGAAGTTGACTTTCCTCCCAGTAGGAATTCTACCTGAGGATGCGCTTGGGCAATAAGTTTCTTTACGTTAAAACTTGCTAAGCGCTCCTCACATTATATTTCATGCCCAATTAGGCTTTTAGCCACGTGAGCTAATCACTTAACCTCTTTATCAATACTCACAGTCAAGACAATCATTGATAAAAAGAAGTCTTATTCCATTCAAATGGGCATAGCCCTTCCGAGTACAATTATCCTTGGAGAGATGAAACCAGCTAATACATTAATTCAAGGAGAATAAGATTGTGTTACATTTAGCTACGGAAACCGAGTAATAGTATGGATTGGGGCCATAGATTTTCAAGAATCAATAGGTCATTGGAAGATTAAGGTATCCTTTCCTTTGATATGACATCCCAACACCTTAATTCTGTCGGCAGGGATTGCTCGAGTCACTTTCTCGTACACATACTTGTTTTGCTTGACCCTTCGACCTCTGACATGTATGGTTGTGTTTGCATGAGTCTCAACGAAGACGAACAGCTTCACGATCTTTAAGTCCTCCATCCACTTGATTCTCTTCAAGTTGGTTCGAAGGTACGCGAGTCGGTGGGCAGCTATGTAATAGATCCCTGAAACACCCATCCATCTCCATTCCATATACAAGGGTAAAGGATTGTAGATGCTGTCTAGGATATTCATCATATCGATCCTCCATTGATAATCTGAGGCACGCATTGTGGTCATAAGCATGACCTGGAACACCAAGAATCTGTTCCATGCTTCATGACTTTGCAAGACAGCTCGATAAGTAAGGAAATGTTCTTAATAGCAGCACTTGCTCTACTTTTCCTTATTAAGTTTTCTTATAAAGATAGATCCTTCATTGGTTTGCTCTAATACCAACTGCAACGTGTCCACCACTTTGCTTGCAGGACACGTCTTAGCAGCCCATCGGAAAGAGAGTATAGAAAGCTCCACCCGGCACTCCCATGGAATGTTACATGGTTTGCGATCTAGGTCTTTTCAAGTCTTCCATGTAGCGGAAGTATTCCGGCCATTCCCACTTAGGACCGACCTGAATCATGGTTTCCCTATTGGACAAGATCCTAGAGAGTAACTAGCGTCGAACCCCAGGTGAACTACTTTATGCAGAAACGTTAGGATCGAAGCGGATTCATGCTGCACTTGGTTCAAGGAGAATGGGAAACGAGAGGGATGCAAAGCTTGACCTCTCTACCAATAAGGAATAGTCCCATTTCGTTCCCCTAAAACATCATAAATTGGGATTCTACTAACCTAAACTCTAGATCAGCATTGCTTGCTATTTATTTCCTTTTAGAAAAGTACCCTACTGTCCATTTCGCTTGCGAAAAGTTCCCGGCCAACTGGGACCACCCCTCCCTAGGACGGACCCATGGCCACATCCACCGCACTTTCCTCAGGGTTGCTTTAGTTGTCTAATTATCTACCACATTTAGTTGGACACACATAAAAAAGGTTCCTTAATTAGCCTTTTCGTCACTGGTTCCTTTACATAATCTTAGCACTGACATAGAAAAACAGTGTCAAACAAGTTCCTTTTCAACAATTGATCTTATTTATCTTTAGAAGACATCAAATAATCCAACCCGTAGGCTAATCCATAATCTGCCCAAAGGCAGTCCATAATCCACCCGAAGGCAATCCAGCAATCCACAGGGATTACTAATCCAAGATTCCACATGTAGACTAGTATGCAGGCCTCGAGATCCAATCCTGAGTCACGTCGAGCAATTGTGCAAGACCCAGAAGACAAGGGATTTATAGCCAGATCCCCCCTGGCACCCAAGTATCCTCCTACTCCAAGTAGCATCCAATGGAGAGACCTCTCACGGCGTTTCTTGGTCCTTGTTCCCGGCATGGCTAACAACCCCCTTGGTTAGGGTCAGGCAGACAGTTGGGGGTAAATGATGATGCCTCTTCCTTTAGGCCTTCAACCTGAAGCATTAATTATCTTTCCATCTTTAGTTCTTTGAGCAAACAATGCAAACAGTGCTCCTAAACTATTACAAACACAATCAATCCAGTGGTCGTTTATTTAACCAACTGCTAAGGAGTGAATCCTTCTCTCCGAATGCATCTAGCATTCGATCCGGGATCAATTGCGACTTGGCAAGATCCCCAAGGGTTTTATTGTTTATCCCTTTTGTCCTTGGGTTAGGGTCATACCCTATCAACCCAAACTAACCAACACCTTAGGTTTCTTAAGTTAAGACAATGAATCCTGGCGACCACGTCGCTCTAACTTGATTGATCCTTTGCTTACCAGGCAAATACATAATTTCCTTAACTTGGCAATCAGCCCAAGAAAGGTGATGTAACAGGATGTCTACTCATCCTCTTGCAAGTCAGACTTGTGCTAGAACCTGCCAACCTTATTCCAAGGAGTGGCAAATTTATCTTGTGGTTAAACCACAAAGCCATGCGACGTTGCAACTTTTTGCACAAGTGTCACATCTAACTCATGGGATCATTTCACCCATCAACGGCGTTTCTTGTCAAGGAGTATGTTTAGTCAAGATGTAGGGTTTGGGGTGTCTTCTTACCCAACCCAACCCCAATTGTACTAGGCCGCGGTCCTAGGGTTTCCAAACTCAATCTAAGTTTTAGCATTAGGTCGATTGATCCTTAGGGTAGAAACCCTAGGTTATTGTTTGCATGGGCGCCCAATTGACCCAAACATTCCGTGAATGTGGGTAGGGTCTTTGGGTTTAAGGGTCTCGACTTGGCGCCCAAGTCGAAACCCTTAAACTCAAAGACCCTAGGGTAGAAACCCTAGGTCGATCGATCCTTAGGGTAGAAACCCAAAGACCCTAGGTCGATCGATCCTTAGGGTAGAAACCCAAAGACCCTAGGTCGATCGATCCTTAGGGTAGAAACCCTAGATCGTTGTTTGCATGGGCATCCAATTGACCCAAAAATTCCGTGAATGTGGGTAGGGTCTTTGGGTTTAAGGGTTTCGACTTGGTGCCCAAGTACGATACTAGGCTGAATTTCTAACGTGCTAAGCCCTAGCTAGTACTTTGAGATGTTCGTTGTACTAACTAGATATGCTTATATGAATCCCTAGAGGGATGTAACATTACAAGTGATTTAGCTCAATTGGTCTACTTGTCTTGCGACAAGGAACGATCCTTTCCTAGAGATGCTAAACTTGTTCTAAAGGTGTAAATAGTTGCAAGACATCACAATATGTGTCAACATGTGATTCATTACCCCTATGTACTATAAGGTTTGCAATAACCCTTTTCTTTTCTTGCTAAAGTCATGATGAATGATAACTTGGAGAATAACTTGCATGAAACCTACAAGGATTTACATCAAAGAACTATGCCTACAACCTTTAGTTTAATGCAATTGAATTTCATGCTTTGGTATGACATGCAACCTTTTCTAGATGCAACTTTGATGAATGAAATTTATGCATGACGAATATGTAATATGCAACCCTTTTCTAGATACAACATCGTTAATAAAGTTCATGCAAGATGAATATTATAAGACTAATGTTGACTAACTTGCATGTCCGTGGTTTCATTTTCATGCCGTGCAACAGATGTTAACAATTTTCTCATGCGAGTCATAACAAAGGAAGTTATTGAATAAATGCAAGATACACTTGTTCTTTCACGGCCAATAAAGGATGCAGTTAACAATTTCCTCTTTTAACCCTAAGCAATATGCATTTAGGCTTATCATTTTGGAAATGCACGACGAGACCAATTTGTGACTAAGCTCATAAGACAAGTATGTGATTTACATTCATAACTTTGAAAATGCAAGCAACCCAATTCCACGTCATGTACTAACTTTAGTAATTTGTTCGAGTAGACAATTTCCCAAATGCATTTTAACTAGGCTACATGAATTAGAAACATCGTACATGCTTTCTTTCCATGAAAGTTATTGTGCTTAACGCATCTTTTTTATGCAGAATTAAAATCATAGAACGTAGGCTTGAGGGCTCGTGGGGATGTCCACGAGTATGCTTGGGTTTGAGTCCTCCACGTGTGCGCCTTGTGATTTCGGCTTTGGAGCCATCATTGATGAATTGAACTCCGCAATCTTTTACGCGATCTCCGAATTTCCTCCGAGCTTTGGCAAAAGAGCCTCCAAGTTTGCCTGCTTTCTCCCTTGCACAGGAATTACCCTTTTACAGGGTGTGGATATTAAGACCCCGAGAAATAGATACGTGCACAAGGCCTAAGAAAGCCTTATCCTTAAAAGATTCTAAGGAAGCTTCTTTAGTCTGTCACAGAACGTGACGTGGGAGGGAAGGGGGTAATGATTGGAGAAGAAGATTCGAACTAATGAAAGGGGGGGTAATGATTCATGGCGATGATGGCGGGGAGTATGGGCGGCAGCCCGGTGCTGTAGGCGGACTGTGGCGCAGTAGGGCGGCGGATTTTGGTGGTTACAGCACGACGTCAGCACGATGCTCCAAATCCTCTTCTCTCCCTTCATTCCTCACAACACGATAGCCTCTATCTCCTCCTTTCCTCTCTTATCATTTTTGTGCCTCCCCCCAATGCCTAAGGGGAGGTTATATAGTGCTAGGGGGGGAGAGGTAGCTACATGCGTGGCTGTTGCATGCCTCCCCCCTCATGCAACCCACACACCACTCCACCTTGGCTCACTCCTCCACACACTCCCTCTCCCCTTGCCATGCATCGGCTAAGGGGAGGGGTAATTGTTAAAAAAATTTGACTTAACCTTTCCCATTATCCAATTTCCCCTTCTTCCAATAAGGGTGTTCTCACGCGGCTTTGCGGTTTTAAACCCGGGCCTCAATTGCACAATGCAGATGGGCTCATTATTGCGTGTGCGGGGTAAAGATTTAGCTACCAATATTTACGATGTGGGAGATAACTTTGCACAAGTTTTTACGCGGTGTGCATGATCAAAGCTCTTTAATATTTCGAGCGGAAATATTACAAAAACCTAAAAAACCACATATTTTCCCTTAAACTATATATTCTCAAGTTTTATGTGTTTAGCATAAAATTATTATATGACTATTTTTTAATGAATTTTTCAATATGGGGATGACAAATCAAAACATTGGCAATCAAATAAAATAATTTCCAACCAAAATTTGTCATAAAACAATGAAATCTATCTTTTTCTCATAAAATTGCTCATTATGATATATATTTTTCAAAATTGGAGGCCTGTTGATGCTCTTCAACGACTATTGATGATCCATCCAGCCTTGATTCATGTCCCTTTTCACTCTTGCATCATCGCATAATCAACATCGTCCATCCTTAGCCCATGCTCTTCTCTTGTATACTAATCCATGAGAACAAACCACAAGAGGAGAGATGAGAAAAAAGGACTAAAATTAAATCTCTTGATAGACATCTGGTCGCGAATCTCCTAGATCACTCCTTCTTTTAGTTCAATCGGTAGTTTTCAGCCTGTTTACAGTAATCACGATGTGCGCGATTTCGTCCATCTCTCTTTCTTGTGAATTAAATCCCCTAATTGGCTGAAAAAGCCACTAGCTTTTTGCATGCCATCCTAATCTAGAAGCTTTTTCTAACTTTTTCATATTTTTATAATAAATAATATCAAAAATAGACTAAAATTATCCAAAAATCTAGTATTTTCAGATAATCCATGCAACTCACACTAGTACCAATGGCTCAAATCACATTGACTCTCTAGATCAATAAAGAGGTCGGATGATGATGCATTCCATACTTTTTCACACTATGTCCTCATAAAATCATGACATCCACCCCCCTCTGAATCTGCACATCCTCCGGTATGTGCCAAAATCCTAGTTGTCACTGGATTTTTGTCCTCCTCATCCTTTGCAACCATATCCTTTACTTCTTCATCTTCCATATCTTCCTGGCTAGCCCGTGTATCAGGACCACTATTTTCTTCCAATTCTGGCAACTCATAGGTAGTAGATTCTCGCCTTTTGAATAATTTGATTCTTTTCCTTGCTATCGGAAGTTTGATGGCTATCCCATCTAGCTCCTTTAATGCATAAGTAGCATTATCAAACACCTGTCTTACCATATAGGGTCCAAACCATCTTTTGGAAACTTTATGCACAGCACTATGCTGGTTATCTAAACTACTATCATAAACCAATACCCAATCTCCATCTTGTATGGTTCTTGGTCTCAATCTATGCCTTTTGTCAAACCATTTCTTGTTTTGTATCCTTGCTGCCCTTAACTTTGCAGTTGCTGCCTCTATGTCTTCTAGCTTTCTTTCCAACAGTCTAATGCATAAGGCCAACAACTCCTCTCGATTTAACTCCTCCTCCCAAGATAACACACTCCATGTGACTATCATCTCTCTATCGGCATGATAGGTTTTTGACCATACATCAATTCTACAGTAGGCATATATCCTGTAACATCACTATGAGTTGTTCTCTCAGCCCACAAAGCATAAGGGAGCAATTGTGGCCTCTCGTTTACCTTCTCTCCACATGCTCTTGCCAATGCCTTTACAATAGATGGGTGACCTCTTTCACTTTTTCCATTTCCTTTAGGGTTATAGGCTGAAGTTAAAGCAAGCTTTATCTCCAACTATGCAAAGAAATCATGAGCCTCATCTGCATCCAACTCACCCCTATCTGCTGTAACTTTTCCCACATAGCCATATCAACGAAAGATCTCTTCTAAGAGAAAAGTACACACAATATTTGTTGTCTTAGTACGTAAAGCTTTCCCTTCCACTTGATTAGTCAAGTCTTCACAAGTAAGCATAAGATACCTCATTTTCCAAAGACTTGTAGGCATTTTGACCAAATCCACCACCCACTTAAAATGAAGAGACAATGGATATGTGGGTTGCAATCCATCCCGATGTCTCACAGATGAATACATTTGACATGTCGTACATGTTTCCACAAAGTGAGAAATATCCTTATACATACCCTACCACCAATACCTTTCTTTGATCTTTGTAAAAGTATCCCAAACACCTCTATGACCAGTCCATAAGCTTTCATGAAATTCTTGCATAATAGTTACTTGTGAAGCTCTATCACCCAAAACTCGCAATGGCATACTGTGTTTCTTTTTAGCATGTTTCCATAAGTTTCCATATTTTAAGAAAAATCCATAGGCTTTCCTGTTGATCTTCTTAAACTCCTCATTTGACCATTCATCTCTCTTTGTTAATGTACTGAGATATTGACCAATTCTCAGCCACTCTCCTGCATATTTGTCTTCTAGAAACACTTCTACACAAGATGCAAAACATCTAAAGTGTCTTCTCTTTGTTGTCCAAGCTTCTGTTAATGCTGTAGCAACACCTTGCATTGCTAAATTCACTCTTGCAACATCATTTTCAACCATAAGACAATCGTCTTCTTCCTCCTCATCCATCATCCCATCTTCATTCTCATAGCGCGCTCGAGATAACATGTCTGCCACTAGGTTATCTATTCCTGCAATATGCTGAAATTTAGGGTTCAAAGATTTTATGTATGCAATCCATCGAAGCATAGAAATGTTCGGGGTAGCACAACTAGTAATCATACCCAATACCGGCAAACAATTAGTCTCAATGACTACATGAGCACCGATAAAATACTCCTTATCACATTTAAGGGCTGTCACAATTTCCCATAATTCTCTTTTTACTTGCGGATATCTTCTCTGTCGTTCAATCAATACTTTTGCACCAAAGCGTATTGCATACCTTTTCCCTTCCTCATCATCTTGCCCAAATGCCCATCCAATCCCAATTGGGCTTGTATCAACAATAATAATGATAGGCTTTCCATGTGAATAGTCAGCCTTTCTCAATGTAGGAGCAGATTTTAAGAGTTGCTTCAATCCCTTCATTGCTTTCTGATGCTTCCTTTCCCAATGAAATTACCTCCCCTTATCCCCATGCAGTACACATGATCCCCCTCATACTCATCCCCCCCATAATAGGTGAAGACCCCCATACCCTATTCATAGCATTTGTCATGTGTGCCACTGAGTTTGTTGCACCCTATGGGAGAGTACACATCCATACTAACCCCAAAGGAGTCTTCATGGTTGTGATATCCTTGCTTTCAATTGCAAGTTGAAACTGATCGTAACCCAAGTAAAGATCTGTAACGTGTCCACCTGTTATCTTCAAGACACGTCTTAGCAGTCCATCGGAAAGGATGTCTAGAAAGCTCCGCCTGGCCTCCCATGGAATGTTACGGGGTTTGCAATCTAGGGCTTTTTGCGTCTGCCACGTAGCGGAAGTATTCCGACTGCTCCCACTTAGGACCCTTGAATTAGGGATTTCCCTATTGGTTATTTCCTAACGGCAACTAGCGTCGAACCTGAGTGAACTACTTTACGCAGAAACGCCAGGTCCAAAGTGGATTCACACTGCACTTGGTTCAAGGAGAATGGGAAACGAGAGGCATAGTCCCATTCTGTTCCCCTAAAACAGCGTAAATTGGGATCATTTATAACTTAGACTCTAAGTCAATGCTCATGTTGTTCGCGTCCTTTGAACGATCTTCCTACTATCCATCGTGATTTGAGAAAAGTTTCCGGCCAACCGGGACCACCCATCCATAGGACGGACCCATGGCCACATCCACCGCACTTTCCTCAGGTTTTTTTAGTTATCTAGTTACCTATCACATTTAGTTGGACATGTATCAATCAGCTTCCTTAATTAGCCCGTTAGGCACTGGTTCCTTCACGTAATCATAGCACTTGACATAGAAAAACAATGTCAAACAAGTTCCTTTTCAACAGGTTATCATATTTATCTTTGAAATACATAAAGTCCAGCCCGTAGGCTTATCCACAATCCGCCCGAAGGCTATCCAGCAATCCACAGGGATTACAAATCCAAGATTCTGCTCGTAGACTAGTATGCGGGCCTCGAGATCCAATCCCAAGTAACGTTAGCCTCTTGTGCAGGGCCCGAAAGGTGAGGGATTTACGACCAGAGTCCCCCTTGGCACCCAAGTGTCCTCCTGCTCCAAGTAGCGCTTAACAGAGAGACCTCTCGTGGCGGGTTCGGTCCACCTTCCTTGTGCGGTTAACAACCCCCTTGGTTAGGGTCAAGCAGGCAGTCAGGGGTAATTGAAGCTGCCTCTCCCTTCAGGCCTTCATCCTGAAGCATTAGATATTCATTTATCCTTTAATTCTTTGATAAAACAAATCAAAATAGTGCTCTTAAATCTATAATAAGCACAATCATTTCCATTGGTCGTTATTGTTGGCCAACTGCTAAGGAGTGAATCCTTCTTTCCGAATGCATCCAGCACTCGATCCGGGATTAATTTCAACTTGGAAAGATCCCCTATATCTTGGAATAGAGCGTACCCTATTAACCCGACTTGATCAATACTTTAGGTTCATATGTTATTCCAATTTATTGGTTGGTCTTTTGCTTCCAAGCAATTATCTTTACCCAAGAAAGATACTATATTAGGACGATTATTCATCCACTTGCAAGATAACTTGCATAAGAATCTGCCAACCTCATTCCGAGGAATTGGCCATTCCCTTGTGATCCAATCACAAGATCATGCGACTCTGTAACTTGTTGCACAAGTGTCGCATCAAACTATGGGACTATTCTATCCATCAATGGTGTCTTCTAATCACGGTGTCATGATTAGATATAACAATCCGTTCCTGATTGCATTAGGCCGACATTGTCGGTCCTAGGGTTCCGAGTTTCATCTTTTTAGCTAGGGATTCTTAGAAAAAAACCCTAGATATTTTCTTGCAAGTATGTCCTACTGTCCCTACATTCCGTGAATGTGGGCAAGTATTTAGGGTATAGGAGTTTTAGTTTTGGCAATACGTGCGACTAGGTAAATTTCTTCACCATGCTAACCCTAGTCAGTTCCTTGGGATACGTTGTATTGAATTAACCCTTTTCAAAACGAGTACTCTGCGGTTTTAGGTGTTTAGGTTTATGCCAATTTAACTTGTCTATTCTTGAAGATAATTACGCTATCATTTCCATAACCACATGACTCATTGTCTATGCGTAAGTTGATTTTCAAACCCTAACTTTTCAGTTTAAGATCAAGCATAGGTTAGGTTATAGCCTAATTCCAATTAATCATCCTATAACATGCGAACAAGATTCATGCTAAAACATGTAGCCTTTTACTACTTTCATTTCGGAATGAATTTGTTGTATGCAGAACTTACACACCCTTCTGTTAAATTAAGTTTTTAGACCACTTGCCTAGTTAAATCTTCTTCATGTAGTCCTAGCAATTTCCTATGATTGCTAATTAATTTCTTTAAGAATCATTTCAAAAAAGATATTCAATAATGCAATATGTGGTTTATTGCTTTCATGCTTAATCGGAGTGTACTTTCATTATTCCGTTTTGTAAATATGGACATTAATCTAATTTCAGTTCATTGCAATGCACAAAAACTACTTGCTAGAAATGCATATCAATCTTCTGCTCACTTTGTTTTGTTCGTTTTATTGAAAATACTAGTGGTCGAACTCTTTTGTTGTGAGCTAATTCTTTTAAATTAACCAAAGTATTTAAGACAAAAAATGCATCCTATCTCCAAAAATCATCCACGCATGATTGAATTATAACAATGTAAAATAAAAATTAGGAAGAAAAACCTGGACTTGTGGTGAGATGTCCACGTGGATGTTAGATGACGATCCTCCTGCGGTTGCGCCTTGTGCCTTCTTAGGGGCCATCGCGAATTCCGCCTTTTCGCCTTGGATGTAGATTTATGATCTTGTCCATCTCTTCATACGCGAAACTCTCTTTGTGGGCTTTAGAAGGCCTTAAAGACTTGTGGGAGTTGCAATAGGAAAGATGGTTTTTTTAAATCCAGTGGATAAACTGAACTTGAGGAGAATCATTTGGAAAGAAACGGGTTTAAAGCTTTGTGGGGATGCTATGAAAAATGGGATTTAAAAAAAAAAAGTTATGGTAAGCTTTATGGGAGATGTATGGAAACGAAAATCCACGGAAATGGAGTTTAAAAACACGGCTTTGTGGAATATGGGGTCCTAAATTCCGGAGTGAGACTGGGGGAAAGGAAGTGTAAGGTCCCACTTGTGAAGGGGTTAAATCCCGGGGAGGGGGTTTTAAAAACTTTCGAGGTAAGGCTTAGTAAAGCCATGGGAAAGGGCTTAGTGGCTTTTTACTAGGTCTACCAAGACCCCATGGAAAAAGGGAAGCAAGGGGTGTATAAGCCCTTAGAAAGGGAATTTTATGTGGGGGGTTTACCAAGCCCACATGGACAAGGGCTAAGAGGACCCACAAAGAGGAATAGGGGGTGTAATGTGGAAGGGGGCTTAGGAGGCCCAACCTTGGAAGCTTCCAAGAAGCTTTTAAAGCTTCTGGAGCTTTCAGAAGCCCACGTGGAAGGAGGCCAAGTGGGATTTTGACTAGCAATAGAGACAGCGTGTTGGCTCCTCCTCTCCCTCTCACAGTGGCGTCGGCAGTCTTCCCCTCCTTCACGACTGTAGTGCTTTACGGCAACATCGGCAGTTTGACCCTCCTCTCTCCACACCAACAATCCCCCTCTCGGCTGGCAGCGATGTGGGCCTCTCCCAACTCACGGTAGCACATCGCCTTGTCTCCCCCCTGTCAACGGCCAGCATCAACCCTCTCACTCTATGGCAGCGACCAACGGCAGCGTTAGAGTTCTCCACTCTCCCTCCTTTCTTCAAAGCTCCCATAGCCATGGTTTTATAGGGAGAGGGAGAGGTAGCATGCTTGGTTTGTCTTGTGGCATCCAGCAAGCAGCTTGGTGGCCATTACTATTCCCTTTTCCTCCAACACAACAGTCGACTGGAGGAGAAAGGGATAAAAAAAAATTGTCATTATCCTATTAATTATCCAATTCAAAGATTATCCCCATGACCTCTTCCCAAGAGGGGATTCATGCGACATATGCGGTTTCATAGTCCCGGTTTTTGCCAAAGGAGATAATGATACATCATATCTAAGTTCGTACCATCCGGGACCCAATGCCGGCATTGTCTTTTTTTGAGAATTCACATGGCCTCAATATATATTTTTGGTAGAAATATTACATTCTCTACCCCTTGGAGGATTCGAGATGTCCTCATATCGAGATAAACTGAGGATTTGATGGTTGAGAGTGCTTTCATTAATCCAAGTGGCATCCTCCTCAGGATAATCTTTCCACTGGACGAGGCATTCTCTCAAGGTTATGGATCTCAATTGTCTCTCCCTAACATCTAAGATCCTGTTAGGCCTTAGTTCAAGGGCTCCTTGACTAGGCATTACAACTTGTTGATCATCAAGTACATGGTTAGGATTAGGTACATACTTCTTCAATAGGGTGATATGGAATACATTATGAACCTTTAGGTTCTCAAGGAGTTGCAGTCTGTAAACATTAGGTCCTAGGCACTTGAGGATCTTGTATGGTCCACAATACCTTGGACTTAGCTTCTTGCAATCTCCTAAGGATAGGAAACTCTTCTTTGGGCGTACGCGGATGAAGACCATGTCTCATTCTTCGAAGACTCTATCTTGATGCTTCAAATCCGCATATGCCTTTTGTCTATCCTTGGCAGCTTGGATGTCCTATCTTATTGACTTTATTTGGTCATCCATCTCTTCCAACATCTGCCTTGAAGCTTCAACCCTCAAGGTTGGATCTGAGGAGTTTAGGGGACTTCGACAGTCATGACCGTACAATGCTTAGAAAGGGGTCATCTAAATGCTTTGTTAGTAAGAAGCACTGTAGGCAAATTCAACCAAAGGTAAGTTTTGAATCCACATTTTTGGTTCATGACCGCAGTATGCCCTAAGCATATCCTTGATGACTTGATTGACTCGCTCTGTTTGGCCATCCGTTTGGGGATGGTAAGCTGTGCTAAAACAGAGTTGAGTCCCAATGGCTTCAGAGATGGCTCTCTAGAAGTGTGATGTGAAGAGAGAATCACTATCACTAACGATTCTTCTTGGTAGCTCATGTAGCTTGAATATCTCCTTGAGAAACAATCTTGCAATGTCTAAGGCTTTATAGTTTTTCTTTACTGGAATACGGTGTGAAACCTTAGTTGGCATGTCAACCACAACCATGGAGTTGTAGCCCCCCTGAACTTGGGGTAGGCCAACAACAAAATCCATACTGATGAATTCCCATTTCATTTGGGAAATGTCAAGCGGTTGCAATTTCCCTGGCATTTTGACATGTTTGGATTTGATACGTTGACAAGACAAACACTTGGTGACATATTTGAGAACATCACCTTTAAGCCTCTCCCAATGGTAGCTCTTCCTAATTGCATTGAGAGTCTTGGCATAGCCAGGATGTCCTGAGAAAGGGGAATCATGAGCTTCCCACAATATCTTCTGCTTAAGTGACTGGCTTGCCGGTATACATAGCCTCGTTCTATAGTAGACAAGTCCACTATTGAAAGAGAATTCATGATACTTAGCCTGCAGCTTTTGATCCTGATCCTTGATGGAGATTTCCTTTAGCATCTTTTGATAGATTGGATCATGGCATGCTTTCTCCCTAGCTAACTCAAGTATTGGGTTGTTCGGCATGGATACCTTTGTAGCTAGAGATCTGGCTGTTGATGGGTTCTGCAAGATTAGGGAATTAAGGAATGCTTTGCGACTGAGTGCATCAGCAACTACATTCTCTTTTCCTAGTCGGTACTTGATTTCAAAGTCATACTCCTCCAGTATTTCAATCCACCGACGTTGCCTCATGTTGAGCTCGTTCTGGGTAAAGATCAACTTGAGACTCTTATGATCAGTCACTAGAGTAAACTTGTTACCCAGTAGGTAGTGTCTCCAAAGCTTTAGAGCATGGATGACAGCTAACAATTCCAAATCATGCATAGCATAATTCTTCTCATGGCTCTTCAATTTCATTGAAGAGTATGCTACAGGATGACTTTCCTGCATGAGCACACATCCTAAGGCAAGTGCGCTAGCATCAGTTATACTACCTCGAACTCCTTATTGAGGTATGGAAGTTTTAGGATAGGTGCTGATACTAAACTTTGCTTCAGTCTATCAAAGATGGTTTGTTCGGGAGTTGACCATGCAATGGATGTTTGCTTCTTCAGTAAGCCCGTCAGAGGTGCTACAATCAAAGCATAGTTTTTGATGAAGACCCTATACCATCCTATCAATCTAAGAAAGCTGCGTATTTCCTTGATAGTTGTTGGTATTAGCCATTCTAGCACATCTCTAACCTTGGCTGGGTCCACTGAGATTCCTTCTGCTGATACGATGAATCCCAAATATTCAATTTGACGTTTGAAGAATGCACACTTCTTCATTTTAGCATACAGCTTATGTGACCTCATTGTCTCAAGGAATATCCGAAGTTGGGGTTCATGATCCTCTTCCTGTTTAGAAACCTAGAGTGTTGTCGAAGAAGAGGAGCACGAAGTCATCAAAATATGGCCTAAAGATATCCTGCATTATCCTGTTAAAGGTAGCAGGCACATTCGTAAGCCCGAGTGACATAACTAGAAACTCAAAGTGTCCATATCTTGTGTTGAAGGCCGTCTTTGGGATATCTTCTTCCTTGATCCTTATCTGATAGTAACCAGATCTGAGATCAATCTTGGAGAATATCTTCGCACCCTGAAGACGATCAAGAAGCTCATCTATTCTAGGAATAGGGTACTTGTTCTTGACAGTTGATTGATTCAACCCTCGGTAATCAATACACAGTCGAAATGTTCCATCTTTCTTTTTCTGGAATAATACTGGAGCTCCCCATGGTGAACTACTAGGACGGATGTAGCCCTGATCTAGTAGTTTCTTGAGTTATTCCTTCAACTCAATTGCTTTTGGGATAGACATTCTATAAGGTCTCTTTGCAATTGGCGCAGCTCCTGGTACTAGCTTGATCTCATGATCCACTTCTCTTTGAGGCGGGAGTTCTGTCAACTCTTCAGGAAATAGGTCCACATATTCCTTTAGCCAAGAAGGTCCTTCACTAGACTCTTACTTCTGATCTAACTTGTTGAGCTTATTCAAGTAGACATGTAGTCCTTTTCTAACTCCCTTTATAATCCAAGATGCTTTGGCCAATTGAATTTTTGGCTTCCTTGCATCTCCTTGAGTTGTGACCAATTCCCCTTCAAAGTTTCGAAAGGAAATTTGGCCCTTCCAACAATTAATGTGGGCGTCATTAGGCTTAAGCCAATCCATTCCGAGTAGACACTCATGGATACCTAAATTCATGACTCTGAATTTGACCGAAGTCGTCTTTCCTCCCAGAAAGAATTCCACCTTAGCAGTTTGCCTGAAACAAGTAACCTCACGGCCATTTGCCAATTCCATAAGCAAAATAGGTGCTTCTACTATGGCTATTCCTAATCTTTTTGCACAAGTTGGTGAGATAAAGGAATGTGTACTGCCACAATCAATCAAGGTCTTGAAACCTTTACCTTGATAGTCCAACGGTGTCTGAATCACCGAGAACTGGCAATTTGGCCCTTTCTTATGAAGAGCGGCATGGACTGTCGCCCTTTCAAACTCTGCTTCCATGGTCGGATCTTCTTCTTCTTCGCACATTTGCCTATTGACAATGCAAACAGTTCTTCCTCTGCCTCGGGTAGCGGCTCCCTGACCACGGCCCGTTCCTTGGAAAGGTGCTTGGTGATGTCCTCCTCCAAGCTTGGGACATTGCCTCTTGAAATGACCGGGCTTGTTGCACTGGAAACAACGGAGGTTTCGGCCATTTCTTTGAGTAGGAACAAAGTTGTTGACATTGTTAGTTCTTGCTTTCTTTCTTTGTCCCTGATTCTGATCTTGAACTCTCTTCATTTGAGGCCTGAATGCTCCTCTGTTCAAGTCATTATAAGACCAAGTTTTGTTGCCTCTTGGTCTAGCCTTCTGCACCTCTTGAATTATAGGGGCAGCTCCAATGAGTGTGTCTTGAAGATTTCATGGACTCATAGATTCGAGATGGGTATTTAGTGGTGGATTTAAACCAGCACAAAATTTTGACACCTGCTGTGTCATGTCCATCTGTGGCGCATACTTAAGAAGTGAAACAAATTTAGAGTAGTATGCATCAAGAGTGAGTCCCAACTGTTTTAGCTCGTAGAACTCATTCATTTTCTGTGTGCGATATGCAGGTGGTAGGTATCTTCCCTGCACGGCTTTCTTCATCTTCTCCCAGGTAACGGATCCTTCTACGATCCCTTGATCTCTGCACCATTGCTTCCACCAAAGCCTGGCTTTGCCGGTGAGTTTTAGCTTGGTGAGCATAGCCTGGTTAGCGAATGCAATACCAACTGCTTCAAAGTAATCCTCCATGGATTCAATCCAAATTTCAGCATCTACTTGGATGGACCTGCCTCTCCTGTCAAATTCGGGCGGCTTAATCTGCTTGAGAAGAAACTTCTTCTCCTGGATTACAGTAGTACTTGATGTAGGAGGCGAATTGGGATTCTATACCTAGGGTTATGCCTAGATAAAGGTTTCTTAATGTTATTACACGATAATCGTTATGATTTATATTTCATCTCCATTTTCGCTAGCAACCAAGCAATCTAACCACTTAACTTTTTATCAATTCTCATGCACAATCAGACATTGATAAAAATAAGTCTTATTTATATTTACATGGGCATAGCCCTTTCGGAATACAACATGTCTTGGGATGATAAGCCAACTGTTTACATTTAGTTTGGGGAGAATAATGTTGTATTACACTTATCTACACGAACTAGATAATAGTATGGTTTCGGGTCATGGATCTTCAGGAATCGGTAAGTCATTGAAAGATCAGGGTATCCTTTCCTTTGGAACCCATTCTTCTCATGGAGCCCCAATACTTTGATCTTGTCGGTGGTGATTACACGGGTCACTTCCTCATAGACATATGAGTTCAGTTCAACCCTCCGACCTTGAATATGTAAAGTTGAGTTTACGTGAGCCTCCACAAAAATGAATAGCTTCATGACTTTCAGGTCTTCCAACCACTTGATCCTCTTTAGGTTGATTTGTAGGTATGCAAATCGGTAGGCAGCTATATAGTAGATTCCTGAGGCACCCGTTGTCGAAGAGTTCGTGAAAGCAACAAAGTCGCATCCACAGAGGACTTTGAATAATTTCAGAATAGAAGACCAATCAAGTGAATATTGTGTGTATGTTTCAAACTTCAAAATAAAGAGTGAAATCTTGTAAATTCAAGTATTTGTCCACTTCATCTTATGAGATAATTGACAGCTGTAAATGAGGCTCCTATAACAGAAACACCAAGAAACAAGCCCGTTTTTGTTCCGAATATGATAGAACCTCCATTATTGCTTTCTTATCCACTGTTCAGGCTATAAAGGATGTGGTTGAGAAGCTGAACATGGATAAATACAGGATCTGAATACATAACTCAGAAGCTTCTAATTCACTCAAGAAGCCATGGCAATAACATTACAGAAATACAGCAAAGTTCACTGTCAAAATTCAGTAGCGCTTCTGTCTTTGTTGAACTTAGCAATCTCTAGTTCACTGTTTGATCAAATCCAATCCTTGAATTTAAAGCAGTATATAAACATGTTGTTAATAGAAGAGATCCTCTCTGATTTAAAAAATAGCGGTTTCAGCCAAAGTATATACAACATCCGATTGAAAATGCTGAGTACATTCTTTTTCATGGCAGGTCCGGTATGGACAAAATCTGTCTTTCTTTAGGTATTCGAAATAATGAATGAGATACTTTTCAGTAAATCGAGTTGATCAATGGTTCTTATTCAGTCATACAGGATCACAAGTTGATCCATCTGATTAATAAGAACAACATCACTGTGATGATAGAGAAGCTTTGTAGTAAAGGCGTCATCGGTAAAAAAAATTCGATCCCCCATGGGAATCCCATTCCTGACGAGGTGATGCTTTCGTTTTTCTCCAGACTTCCCAATTTTGTAAACCTTCCTATTCATCTCAGTGCGGTGATAACCATTCTATTCAGCCCTCTTCTTTTCTAGATCGCATTTGTTGTAGTACTCTTTCACATCTAAAGTAAGAACTTTGATTAAGTCTGCCCGTCTACCTTTGTAATCCAGGAAAAAAAAATATCCTCAATGCTTCTCGGAATGACGCTTGCTCCTCCACGAAGTCTGCTTGATTTTCAGCTTCTAGATCCTCAGCAACGTGTGAATAGCCTGGTTGGCTTCATGAAGAGCGTTCATGGCAGAGCGTATGCTCACGAGCATATCTCCTTTCCTCTGAAGCAGCAGAGCAGGAGCGTCCTCCCTTCTTCCCTTCTAACGGCCTTTTCTGACGCTTTTTGTTTTTCCTTCTAAAGAAAAGATAGGATTACCCTTCAAAACCAAAGGAGGCTTAAACAATCTGGCTCCTTATAATACAGCCTTGATCCTTGTGCAAGAGCTGAGGCTTCTCATGGCCGTCTCTGGATCCTCTGGATCTCCGACTGCAGATATCGATCAATTTTTCAATAATTAGCAAGGCAAATACTCATCTTCCTTTGGTGACATGGATTGGGGCTTTTGTTCTCCGTTTCCCCTGCAGCCCGACCTTTTTCCCCATTGAGCAGTAGAGTACAGTATATCTCCTCAATCTTAGAATTAAGGCATCACGACGGCATACAAAACCAGAGCTAACCTTCGAGAGCAATCCCTTCACCCAGTTCCAGTAAGGGAACGACAGAACAATCCCCCGACATCATCCTCCCAAATTGCCGAGCTCTTTCCCTGTTCAATAGAGCACGCTGATGCTCAAAATAAACCACTTTAGGTGATAAAGTTGACACCTCTGCCTGTAAAGCATTCACAGTCCTCTCTAGCTATTGTTTTCCTTGAATCCCCTGCGTTTCATCTCCCAATTCTTTCTCGTCCAGCCTTTCCCCTTCAGTCCGCGCTTTTTCTTGCGTGTCGACTCCCTCTCTATTTCTGCAACCTGTCCCTTTCTCTTTTCCATTCCATAATTCTCTGTTTTTTCCCCCCAAAAAGCCTCCTTTTAAAAATAGCCCAAAAGCTTCTCTTTTTCCCCTCAAAGCACGGCGATTTGTGCCTTACCCAGTTGACCTGTGTGACTGCATGCTTTAAGCACACTACTGAATATTATCAAGTTTGGTTTTATGCCTTATGCCCTCATTTTGTCAAATATATAAAATACATCTTTAGCCTTTCCAAGTTGTACATATCCTGTGATTAGGGCATTCATGTGCCTAGATCTCGATTAGGAAACATATCAAACACTGCTTGTGCCTCTGCCAGCCACATTTAGCATACATATCAACTAATGCAATGCCCACATCCACATTTGTCTTCAATAGCCCTATCCTATCAATCTCAGCATGTATTTCTTGGCCCTTGTTTATAGCTCCAGCCATGCCACAAGCTTTTAAGGTGCAGACAAGTGTGATACTATCCAAAAATATATCCTCCTCATGCATTTCTTTGAATAATTGTATTGTCTTGTCTCCTTGATCCTGTTCAACATAGATTGAAAGCAACCCTTCATACTCGCTTCTATACTCATACGCAGAGAATAAATGTAATCACAACAACTAAGTGTGCATAAAGTATTAAATCGCACACACAACTTTTGGGTGGTTTTCACATCTCGAATGCACAGCAATACGACATCCACCCCCTCTAATCCTGCGCATCCTCCGGATGGGCCAACTACCCATGATCATTATCATCAAGATCCAAAAACAAATCAATCTCTTCGTTATGCATTTCCGGTAGATCAACAAGATATCCAGCCATATCATCTGTCTCTTCCATTGGAGTTTCTTGTCGTTGCTCTTCTCTCGAAAATTCTTCCAATGCATAATCCTCATCATCTCTTTTCTTAAAAATCTTGATTCTTTTTCCAGCAATAGGCACTCTAAGCACTGTTCCATCCAATTCTGTCAGCTCATATGTTGCATTATCAAAGACATGTCTGACTATGTATGGCCCAAACCATCTTTTCACCATCTTCCGAAGTGCAGTATGCTGATTTTCAAGGCTGCTATCAAACACCAATACCCAATCTCCCTCTTCTACTGCTCTAGGCCGCAAGCGATGCTTGCTATCAAACCTGTCCTTGTTCCTTAGTCTAGCAACTTTCAACCTGTCAATAGCTAGCTGAATATCCTTAGGTCTCCTCTCCAACTGTCGAATCCGAAGAGCTAAGAGCTCCTCTCTCATCAAATCCTCCTGCCAAGGTAAAACTGACCAAGTCAAAGCACAAGTCTCAATCGGCATAACAGGTTTCTGACCATACATCAACTCTGCAGGCATATATCCTGTGGTAACACTATGAGTCGTACGATCAGCCCATAAAGCAAATGGTAGAAGTCTTGGCCATTCTCCAATCCGTCCTCTACATGCTTTGGCTAATGCTTTCACTATCGGCGGATGCCCTCTTTCACTCTTTCCATTTCCCTCTGGATTATATGTTGTGGTTAGAGCCAATTTGATTCCTAACTGAGAGAAAAACTCCCTAGCCTCATCTGCATCCAATTCACCACGATCCGCAGTGAACTTACCCACACAACCATACCTGCAGAAAATTTCCTCCAATAAGAACTTACACATTGCAGTAGTGGTCTTCGTTCTCAAAGATCTGCCCTCAACATGATTGGTAAGATCCTCTCTAGCCAAAACAATGTACCTCATCTGCCATAGACCCATAGGCATGGTAACCAAATCAACTACCCACTTATAATGAATGCATAGCGGATAGGTCGGATGAATCTCATCTCTATGACGCACTACTGAATACATCTGGCAGTCTCTGCAAGTCTCAACAAAGTGAGAAACATCTCTGTACATGCCTTTCCACCAATATTTCTCCCTGATTTTCTCATAAGTAGCCCATACTCCTCTATGACCAGCCCAAGGACTCTCACGAAACTCCCTCATCACCTGTAACTGTGTCTCTCGATCGCAGACAACCCGCAAAGGTAATCTGCCTCTTTTCTTCGGATGCTTCCAAAGAAATCCATCCTTGAGAAAATAACCATAGGCTTTCCTTCTGATCTTCTTGAACTCTTCATCTATCCATTCATCTCTTTTGCTTAGTGTACTAAGGTACCTGCCAATCTGCAACCAATCTCCAACATAGAGCTCTTCTGTGAAAGCCACAATATCATAGACATGACAAACATGATCAACCATAGTGGCTGAAATTTCTGCATCATCCTCTTCTGCAAGTAGAGTCTCCTCATCATCATATCTGGCTCTAGATAACATATCTGCCACTGGATTATCTTTCCTTGCTATGTGTTTAAATTCCGGATTTAATGACTTGATGTATGCAATCCATCTCAACATAGCTATATCCAGAGTAGAGCAACTCGTGATCATACCAATCAATGGCAAGCAATCTATCTCTACCACAACTGAAGCTCCAATAAAGTACTCCTTGTCACATTTGAGAGCTGTGACAATCCCCAATAACTCCCTCTTGATTTGCGGATATCTTCTCTGTCTCTCGTTTAGGACTTTCGCCCCAAACCGAATAGCATACCTATTTCCATCTGCATCATCTTGACCCACAGCCCAACCTATGCCAATTGGACTAGTGTCAACTGTCAATACAATAGGCCTATCACAATTATAATCCGCTTTCTTGAGAGTAGGAGCATTCTGCAATAAATTCTTCAATTTCCGCATGGCTCTAGTGTGACTCTCATCCCAATAAAATTTCTGCCCCTTTTGAAGCAGCTGATACAAACAATCTGCAATGTGTGCAAAATGAGGTATCCAAATCATATAAAACACGCAAGCTCCAATGAATCTCCGTACCTCAGAAGTGGTAGAATAATACTCTGCAATCTTGCCTATAGCATTCACCTTATCAGGTGAGGGTTTCCTGCCATAATATCCACACATATGCCCAACAATGACAACCTCATTCACTCCAAAAACAGATTTTTGCCCTGAAAGTGTCAAGTTCACTTCTTCTAACCTGGCCAAAATCTTCTCACATGCTGAAATATGATCAGCCACAAAGTACCTGCATCCCTGCTCATTTAGGCTCTCATTCTTCTCTTCTTCTGCACGCCCCTTAATGGGTACATCATCCAAGAAAGGCATAGTAAGCTGAGGTATGTAATCACGAAGGACCTTATGCATGGCATTCATCATATGCGCAACAGAATTAGTGGCACCTTGAGGCAAGGTACACATCCTGACAAGCCCAATAGGAGTTCTCATGGTGGTTATGTCCCTGCTTTCCAAAGCCAGCTGAAACTGATCATAACCTGAATACAAATCACCCAAAGAATAGATGGCACGTCCAGCAAATGCCTCTGCAAACTCATCCACAACTGGACCTATACCAACATTCCTGATAGTAACTCTATTCACTGGCTGCATGTCCTGAATAAATCGAAGAGTTCCATTCTTCTTTGGAACTGTAAACCACTTGTTTGAGTATGGTGCAGATGAAGGCTCAAGGATTCCCATTCTGATTTTCTCATTCAATAAATCAATCAGCTTTGGCAAATGTGCTTTAGGCACTGGAATAGGTCGGAGATTCCATGGAATATGAGGAATAGTAAAAATGACCATAGGAGCAACAATATCAGGATTCACACATCCAATCTCATGTGGGACAAAAGCAAATCCCCTTCCATGACGCTCAAGCATATCCTGAAAGCATTGCTTCTCCATGGGTAACAAGAAATCACCATTTCCAATTTTCAATTCAGCAAGTGTCTCTGCTGAAAATTTATGACCAATATGCTCCGGATTCCTCAAAATTTGCTGTTTAGCAGCCCTCTCTATTTGCTGATCACTGTCAGGTGGAAGCGGTACAGCAACCGGCTTCACCTTCTTATCCACAGTTTTGTATTTCGTGTCAACCCTGGCTTCATTATGCTCTTCTGCATTACATAAACCTTGCTGTAAATCAGCAATTCTGCACTCCAATGGCTGAATATTCTCAGCCCTCTGCTCTATGGACTGCATAGAAACAGCCCCAAACTCTGAATGCTGAAATATTTCAGCAGTAAACTCTGTTGGCTGAAAATTTTCAGCCCTCTGTCTCTCTGAAAGCTGATCATAACCAGCTGGAAACTCTGTTTGCTGAATTTCTTCAGCACTCAACACTCTTTGCTGAGTTTCCTCAGCCTCTGACTCAATTTGTGACATAAAATCTGCAATTTCATGAAACATGTCCAGGGATTGCACTAATACATTACCATGACAATTCAGCATATCAGTTTTCAGCATATCTCCCATCTCTGACATCGTATCTGCACAAATCACACTGTCATACATACCATCTATGTGCTCATCATCCTCCAAAATTCCTGCATTTTTCAAATTTTTCTCCTTCCTGCATATATACTGCCTGGCAGCTCTAGGCAACCTAGAAGTCTTCTGATAACTCATTGAACTGTTTGCTGAAATCCCAACATAACCGGAGGAGAAAACACTGCTGCTGCCAGGAGGCGAGAACTCCAATCTCCTCTCCTTTGTACCACCGTCGTCTCGCGAAACGGCGGTACCTAATGAAAACCCAAATCCCTCACAGTGGGTAAGGGTGCATCTCTGAGAGTATCCCTATTTCTAACATGATTCACACATACAGTCATAAACTGAACTGCTCTCATACCATCTTTACTACGAATCCGTGCATAAGCAGATCCATCATCCATGACCTTTGTTTCCATGCGCATCTCTGTAATGAATGGCTGTCCAAGAATTATGGGATACGAGCATGAATCCTGCACAAAGAAATGAAAATCCTCCTCTACATCACCAATAGAAACCCTGACACTAGGGCAAGCAGCATATAAATCACCTGCAGCGTTATTGGCGGCTCTCATACGCCACCCATGCTCTACATCCATAGGCCATTTGTTACTCTCATAAACTCCACGAACAATGAGATTAATCTCTGAACCATGATCAACCAATGCAACATAAGGCACCTGTTTCTCTCCAATCTTTACCATCGTCTCTGTAGTTGCCCTAGCCCAATGGCTCCGTGAAAAGTGACTACGCGGTATCAAAACAGGCTCATCAATTTCAGCATAATGCATAGGCTGAACCCTCTTCTCTACCTGCGGCAAAACAGAAGCATTATCAACCATAACCTCATCATCATGCTCATCCAACTCTCCAATCAAAACTCCCTGTGTATCAGTGGTAGCCAATGCATGTCTTTTCCTCTTCAGGACCTCCTGAAACTGATCCTGAAACTCTCTTTTTGAGATGCCCAAAATCTCAGAAATAGTGAAAGTCACCTCACTGCCAAGTATCTTATCATTAAAGATTTTATTCATGTCTGTAGATGTCTCAATATCGGACATCAATCTGAATCCTGGCTGCTTTCTCTCTCTAGGCTCTTGCCTCTTTTCCCTCTTTTGAGCATCCTCCATCTGTCGATCTGGCCCTGATCGTGAAGACGGTCCTGCAGTAGGTGGAATAACAAACTCACCCCCTCTAGTCTTCTTAGCTGCACTTGGATTTTCTTCATCCCTCTTACGCTTCTCCTCAACAAATACATCTGCACCATGAGATTTAGCCAAATAAGCATAAATAGAATACCTGTCAACAGGCGAGTCCCAACCTATCTCTGATCTGATGCTAGAGCCTGCACTAGTCAAAACAGTTTGCTGAATTTTTCCCTTGTTTGCAGTCTCCATAGCATAAGTCCATAGTGCGGACTGAGTCTCTGATCCCTTCTCAATCTGTACTCCATATGCAGAAGCATCACCTCTAGCCGTCACATAAGAAGTACGCGCAGCCATGTCCTCCACTAACTTCTTCATTCCACCTTTACCAAAGTTGGTAGCAAGTGGAGCTCCAGTCTTAGTCAACCAAATCTTACCATCTTGCCCCCAATATACCAAATTCCGCCTCCTTGAATCCTGGAAAGAGTCACAATCCCTGCAATGCTGATGCTCCGTACTATCACACCAAATACATCTCCGATCTCTCCTAGGAGCACTAGGAGCACTCCTAGGTGCAGTAGGAGCACTAGAAGAAGTAGTAGGCACAGTCAAAGCAAACTGCTCCTTCAACTTACCCACCAACTCCGCTTTGACTAACTCTAGTGTCAAATCTGTAATGCCTTTGATTATGTCATCAATAGAGGTAGGCACCGATGGAGCGGATGGTTTTGGAGCAGAAGGTGTAGGCATCGGTCGAGGAACAGGAGGAATAGGTGGAGTGGAAATAGTAGGCACTGGCATAGGCCAAGAAACTGGCTGAGGAGGAGAAGAAATAATAGGGATAGAAGTAGGCATAGGAGCTGATGATGGTGTAGGTGTCATGGAACCATTCTGTAGGCGAGTCTTCCATATCCTCCTCTTGGTCAAAGTTGAGACTGCATCGTGAGCATCCTGCCAATCAGTTTTAAGACCCATAGGCTTTGTGCGATCTTCAAGAAGCTCACCCAATTCTTCTTGAAGAGCAGGATCTGCAGCTTGCAAGAAAAGCTCGACTTTTTCAACATCCAATGCTCTTTGTTCAATGGCATCAAGCTGACTATACCTCTCTTCGAATTCTCGAATCAACTCCGAAGCAGCAAGACCTTTGTTTGGCATGTAGACCCACTCTCGGAATGACCGCCGAGTAGCCATACCAAAGTCCTCAAGGAAGTATTCTTCTTTTAGAGCCTTCTTAAAATCTTGCCAATGTGTATTTTGAATAAAAAGATCTGTCACTTTTGTCCTCAAAGCAGGTGTGACAAGACGAAGGAAGTACTTACTCATAAGTCCAGCAGGAACTCCAAAGAACCCCATCTTGATCTCATATGTCTTCAAATATGCTGAAACATTACGCCCGTCAAATAGCTTCTTCTCACTCTCAACTGCTTCAATAGCCTTAGTCGCACTCTTTGCATTCTCCTGCTCCGAATAGAGTTGCCTTTGCTGAGACAACTGTTGTTGATGCAATTGTTGTTGCTGCTGCATATACATTTATGTTTGTTGATTTTGGAGCTGCATATACATGGACATATTCTGCAAAATCTGTTTTAGATCCTCCGTTGAAGTACTTGATGCAGCAGTCATTGATGGAGCTAAAGTAGAGGCAGTTGGAGTTGTAGAGGAAGCTGAAATAGAGGCTGAAGTGTCTCCCATCCTGAAATTTCTGTGACGCTTTCACGTCGGGTTCACCAAAGATGTCGAAGAGTTCGTGAAAGCAGCAAAGTTGCATCCACAGAGGACTTTGAATAATTTCAGAATAGAAGACCAATCAAGTGAATATTGTGTGTATGTTTCAGACTTGAAAATAAAGAGTGAAATCTTGTAAATTCAAGTATTTGTCCACTTCATCTTATGAGATAATTGACAGCTGTAAATGAGGCTCCTATAACAGAAACACCAAGAAACAAGCCCGTTTTTGTTCCGAATATGATAGAACCTCCATTATTGCTTTCTTATCCACTGTTCAAGCTATAAAGGATGTGGTTGAGAAGCTGAACATGGATAAATACAGGATCTGAATACATAACTCAGAAGCTTCTAATTCACTCAAGAAGCCATGGCAATAACATTACAGAAATACAGCAAAGTTCACTGTCAAAATTCAGTAGCACTTCTGTCTTTGTTGAACTTAGCAATCTCTAGTTCACTGTTTGATCAAATCCAATCCTTGAATTTAAAGCAGTATATAAACATGCTGTTAATAGAAGAGATCCTCTCTGATTTAAAAACTAGCGGTTTCAGCCAAAGTATATACAACATCCGATTGAAAATGCTGAGTACATTCTTTTTCATGGCAGGTCCGGTATGGACAAAATCTGTCTTTCTTTAGGTATTCGGAATAATGAATGAGATACTTTTCAGTAAATCGAGTTGATCAATGGTTCTTATTTAGTCATACAGGATCACAAGTTGATCCATCGGATTAATAAGAACAACATCACTGTGATGATAGAGAAGCTTTGTAGTAAAGGCGTCATCGGTAAAAAAAATTCGATCCCCCATGGGAATCCCATTCCTGACGAGGTGATGCTTTCTTTTTTCTCCAGACTTCCCAATTTTGTAAACCTTCCTATTCATCTCAGTGCGGTGATAACCATTCTGTTCAGCCCTCTTCTTTTCTGGATCGCATTCGTTGTAGTACTCTTCCACATCTAAAGTAAGAACTTTGATTAAGTCTGCCCGTCTACCTTTGTAATCCAGGAAAAAAATATATCCTCAATGCTTCTCGGAATGGCGCTTGCTCCTCCACGAAGTCTGCTTGATTTTCAGCTTCTAGATCCTCAGCAATGTGTCAATAGCCTGGTTGGCTTCATCAAGAGCGTTCATGGCAGAGCGTATGCTCACGAGCATATCTCCTTTCCTTTGAAGCAGCAGAGCAGGAGCGTCCTCCCTTCTTCCCTTCTAACGGCCTTTTCTGACGCTTTTTGTTTTTCCTTCTAAAGAAAAGATAGGATTACCCTTCAAAACCAAAGGAGGCTTAAACAATCTGGCTCCTTATAATACAGCCTTGATCCTTGTGCAAGAGCTGAGGCTTCTCATGGCCGTCTCTGGATCCTCTGGATCTCCGACTGCAGATATCGATCAATTTTTCAATAATTAGCAAGGCAAATACTCATCTTCCTTTGGTGACATGGATTGGGGCTTTTGTTCTCCGTTTCCCCTGCAGCCCGACCTTTTTCCCCATTGAGCAGTAGAGTACAGTATATCTCCTCAATCTTAGAATTAAGGCATCACGACGGCATACAAAACTAGAGCTAACCTTCGAGAGCAATCCCTTCACCCAGTTCCAGTAAGGGAACGACAGAACAATCCCCCGACATCATCCTCCCAAATTGCCGAGCTCTTTCCCTGTTCAATAGAGCACGTTGATGCTCAAAATAAACCACTTTAGGTGATAAAGTCGACACCTCTGCCTGTAAAGCGTTCACAGTCCTCTCTAGCTATTGTTTTCCTTGAATCCCCTGTGTTTCATCTCCCAATTCTTTCTCGTCCAGCCTTTCCCCTTCAGTCCGCGCTTTTTCTTGCGTGTCGACTCCCTCTCTATTTCTGCAACCTGTCCCTTTCTCTTTTCCATTCCATAATTCTCTATTTTTTCCCCCCAAAAAGCCTCCTTTTAAAAATAGCCCAAAAGCTTCTCTTTTTCCCCTCAAAGCACGGCGATTTGTGCCTTACCCAGTTGACCTGTGTGACTGCATGCTTTAAGCACACTACTGAATATTATCAAGTTTGGTTTTATGCCTTATGCCCTCATTTTGTCAAATATATAAAATACATCTTTAGCCTTTCCAAGTTGTACATATCCTGTGATTAGGGCATTCATGTGCCTAGATCTCGATTAGGAAACATATCAAACACTGCTTGTGCCTCTGCCAGCCACATTTAGCATACATATCAACTAATGCAATGCCCACATCCACATTTGTCTTCAATAGCCCTATCCTATCAATCTCAGCATGTATTTCTTGGCCCTTGTTTATAGCTCCAGCCATGCCACAAGCTTTTAAGGTGCAGACAAGTGTGATACTATCCAAAAAGATATCCTCCTCATGCATTTGTTTGAATAATTGTATTGTCTTGTCTCCTTGATCCTGTTCAACATAGACTGAAAGCAACCCTTCATACTCGCTTCTATACTCATATGCAGAGAATAAATGTAATCACAACAACGAAGTGTGCATAAAGTATTAAATCGCACACACAACTTTCGGGTGGTTTTCACATCTCGAATGCGCAGCAATACGACACCGTCCATCTTCGTTCCATGTACAAAGGCAATGGATTATAAATACACTCTAGGATGTTCATCATCCCAACCCTTTGTTGATAAGACGGGAAATGCATCGCAGTCATAACATGACTCAGAACACTAAGAATTTGTTCCATGATTCGTAATTCTGCAAGACAGCATTGAAAGTAAGGAAATGCTTGGAACAGCAACATTTTCTTTACTTCATCTTATTAAGATTTCATAAAAACAATTCCTTCGTTAGTTTGCTCTGATACCAACTGTAACGTGTCCACCTGTTATCTTCAGGACACGTCTTAGCAGTCCATCAGAAAGGATGTCTAGAAAGCTCCACTCGACCTCCCATGGAATGTTATGGGGTTTGCGATCTAGGGATTTCCGCATCTGCCACGTAGCAAAAGTATTCTAGCCACTCCCACTTAGGACTGACCTAAATTAGGGATTTCCCTATTGGTCATTTCCTAACGACAACTAGCGTCGAACCCGAGTGAACTACTTTACGCAGAAATGCCAGGTTCGAAGCGTATTAATGCTGCACTTGGTTCAAGGAGAATGGGAAACGAGTGGGATGCAAAACTCAACCTCTCTGCCATAAGGCATAGTCCCATTCCGTTCCCCTAAAACAGTGTAAATCAGGATCATTTATAACTTAGACTCTGAGTCAACGCTCTTGTTGTTCGCGTCCTTTGAACGATCTTCCTGCTGTCCATCATGATTTGAGAGAAGTTCCGGGCCAACTGGGACCACCCATCCGTAGGACGGACCCATGGCCACATCCACCACACTTTCCTCAGGTTGTTTTAGTTATCTAATTACCTATCACATTTATTAGACATGTATCAATCAACTTCCTTAATTAGCCAGTAGTTCCTTCACGTAATCATAGCACTTGACATAGAAAAACAATGTCAAACAAGTTTCTTTTCCAACACGTTATCATATTTATCTTTGAAATACATAAAGTCCAGCCCGTAGGCTTATCCACAATCCGCCCGAAGGCTATCCAGCAATTCACAGGGATTACTAATCCAAGATTCCACCCGTAGACTAGTATACAGGCCTCGAGATCCAATCTCGAGTAACGTTAGCCTCTTGTGCAGGGCCCGAAAGGCAAGGGATTTACGGCCAGGGCCCCTTGGTACCCAAGCGTCCTCCTGCTCTAAGTAGCGCTTAATGGAGAGATCTCTCGTAGCGGGTTCGGTCCACGTTCCCGACGCAGTCCACAACCCCCTTCGTTAGGGTCAGGCAGGCAGTTGGGGGTAATTGAAGCTGCCTGTCCCTTCAGGCCTTCATCTTGAAGCATTAGATATCCTTTAATTCTTTGATCAAACAAAGCAAAATAGTGCTCTTAAATCAGTAACAAGCACAATCATTTCCATTGGTCGTTATTGTTGGCCAACTGCTAAGGAGTGAATCCTTCTTTCCGAATGCATCCAGCACTCAATCCGGGATTAATTTCCACTTGGAAAGATCCCCTATATCTTGGAATAGAGCGTACCCTATTAACCCGACTTGATCAATACTTTAAGTTCATATGTTATTCCAATTTATTGGTTGGTCTTTTGCTTCCAAGCAATTATCTTTACCCAAGAAAGATACTATATTAGGATGATTATTCATCCACTTGCAAGATAACTTGCCTAAGAATCTGTCAACCTCATTCCGAGGAATTGGCCATTCCCTTGTGATCCAATCACAAGATCATGCGACTCTGTAACTTGTTGCACAAGTGTCGCATCAAACTATGGGACTATTCTATCCATCAATGGTGTCTTCTAATCACGGTGTCATGATTAGATATAACAATCCGCTCCTGATTGCATTAGGCCGACATTGTCGGTCCTAGGGTTCCAAGTTTCATCTTTTTAACGAGGGATTCTTAGGAAAAAACCCTAGATCTTTTCTCGCAAGTATGTCCTACTATCCCTACATTTCGTGAATATGGACAAGTATTTAGGGTATAGGAGTTTCAGTTTTGGCAATACATGCGACTAGGTAAATGTCTTCACCGTGCTAACCCTAGCTAGTGAGTTCCTTGGGATACGTTGTATTGAATTAACCCTTTTCCAAACGAGTACTCCGTAGTTTTAGGTGTTTAGGTTTATGCCAATTTAACCTGTCTATTCTTGAAGATAATTACGCTATCATTTCCATAACCACATGACTCATTGTCTACGCGTAAGTTGATTTTCAAACCCTAACTTTTCAGTTTAAGATCAAGCATAGGTTAGGTTATAGCCTAATTCCAATTAATCATCCTATAACATGTGAACAAGATTCATGCTAAAACATGCAGCCTTTTACTACTTTCATTTTCGAATGAATTTGTTGTATGCAGAACTTACACACCCTTCTATTACATTAAGTTTTTAGACCACTTGCCTAGTTTAATCTTCTTCATGTAGTCCTAGCAATTTCCTACGATTGCTAATTACTTTCTTTAAGAATCATTTCAAAAAAAGATATTGAATAATGCAATATGCAGTTTATTCCTTTCATGCTTAATCGGAATGTACTTTCATAATTCTGTTTTGTAAATATGGATATTAATCTAATTTCAATTCATTGCAAAATGCACAAAAACTACTTGCTAGAAATGCATATCAATCTTCTGCTCACTTTATTTTATTCGTTTTATTGAAAATACTAATGGCCGAACTCTTCCATCCTGAGCTAATTCTTTTAAATTAACCAAAGTATTTAAGACAAAAAATGCATCCTATCTCCAAAAATCATCCACGCACGATTGAATTATAACAACGTAAAATAAAAATTAGGAAGAAAAACCTGGACTTGTGGTGAGATGTCCACGTGGATGCTAGGAGACGATCCTCCTGCGGTTGTGCCTTGTGCCTTCTTAGGGGCCATCGCGAGTTCTGCCTTTTTGCTTTGGATGCAGAGTTATGATCTTGTCTCTCTCTTCGTACGCGAAACTCCCTTTGTGAATCGACTTTAGAAGGCCTTCAAAACTTGTGGGAGTTGCAATAGGAAAGATGGTTTTTTTAATCTAATGGATAAATTGAACTTGAGGAGAATCACTTGGAAAGAAACGGGTTTAAAACTTTGTGGGGATGCTATGAAAAATGGGTTTTTAAAAAAAAAACAGTTGTTGTAAGCTTTATGGGAGATGTATGGAAAGGAAAATCCACGGAAATGGAGTTTAAAAACACAGCTTTGTGGAATACAGGGTCCTAAATTCCGGAGTGAGACTGGGGGAAAGGAAGTGTAAGGTCTCGCTTGTGAAGGGGTTAAATCCAAGGGAGGGGGCTTTAAACCTTTCGAGGTAGGGCTTAGTAAAGCCACGGAAAAGGGTTTAGTGGCTTTTTAGAAGGTCTACGGAAACCCCATGGAAAAAGGGGAGCAAGGGGTGTATAAGCCCTTAGAAGGGGAATTTTATGTGGGGGGTTTACCAAGCCCACATGGACAAGGGCTAAGAGGACTCACAAAGAGGAATGGGGGGTGCAATGTGGAAGGGGGCTTAGGAGGCCCAACCTTGGAAGATTTCAAGAAGCTTCTAAAGCTTCTGGAGCTTTCAGAAGTCCACGTGGAAGGGGGCTAGGTGGGATATTGACTGGCGGTAGCGACGGTGTGTCGGCTCCTCCTCTCCCTCTCACGGCGACGTCGGCAGTCTTCCCCTCCTTCACAACTGTAGTGCTTTACGGAAACGTCAAAAGTCTCACCCTCTTTCTCTCTCCACACCAACACTCCCCTTCTCGACTGGTGACGATGTGGGCCTCTCCCAACTCACAACAGGGTAGCACCTTGTCTCCCCCCTCTCGACGGCCAGCATCAACCCTCTCACTCCATGGCAGCACAACCAACGGCAACATCAGAGTTCTCCACTCTCCCTCCTTTATCCAAAGCTCCCATAGCCATGGTTTTATAGGGAGAGGGAGAGGTACCTCCCTCCCCCCCACACGGCATCGGGCATGCTTCGTTCCTCTCATGGCATCTAGCAAAAGCAGCTTGGTGGCCATTACTATTCCCTTTTCCTCCAGCACGATAGTCGGCTGGAGGAGAAAGGGATAATTTTTTTTTGTCATTATCCTATTAATTATCCAATTCAAATATTATCCCCATGACCTCTTCCCAAGAGGGGATTCATGCGACATATGTGGTTTCATAGTCCCGATTTTTGCTAAAGGAGATAATGATACATCGTATCTAAGTTCGTACCGATTGGGACCCAATGTCGGCATTGTCTTTTGCCGAGAATTCACATGGCCTCAATATATATTTTCGGTAGAAATATTACAAGATCACCCAAAGAATAGATCCTTCTACCAGCAAAAGCCTTTGCAAATTCATCAACCACAGGATCTACACCCACATTTCTTATGGTCACTTTATTGACCGATTGCATGTCTTGAATAAATCTCAAAGCCCCATTCTTTTTGGGCATAGTAAACCAACGATTTGAGTATGGGGTTGAAGAAGGCTCCAAGATCTTCATGCAAATCTTTTCATTTAGCAAATCCATGAGCTTTGGCAAGTAAGCTTTAGGCATTGGAATAGACCTCAAGTTCCATGGTATATGTGGCACATTTAATATGACCATAGGAGAGACAACATTTGGATCCACACAACCTATTTCACTTGGCTAAAATGCAAATGCCTTCCCATGTCTAGCCAACATCCGCATAAAACAGTCTCTCTCAGCAGTAGGCAAAAGAAACCCTTCTACACAAAATTTCAATTCCTGTAATGTTTCAGATGTAAACTGATGTCCTATATCTTTAGGATCCCATAAGCTTGGCTACCTTGACACTTTTTCATATATACCCTCACTCTCTGGTGGAAGTGACAGAGCAATTGGTTTCACCTTTTTGTCAACTGTCTTGTACTTTGTCTCCACAAGTGCTTCAGCCATTTTAATCCTTCTTGCTGAGCAAACAATGCTATAACATCATACATGTCCAAAGAACATACTGTCAACACTCTGTTTTCAACCTCATTTTCTGCATGTATAGTTGTTGAAATTTCAGCCATAGTGTCATTAATATTGAGCCCATAAAAGATGCCTGAAATGCCATCATTTTCAGCTAACAACCCCAATGCTCTCAGTTTTTTAGTAGCCCATTTCATAAATATGCATTTAGCCCTACACATAGCTTCCGTAGGCTTAACCCAACATGAACTGTTTGCTGTAAATTGAGAATTACCTATAGTAAATACATGCTTCATTTCATCAAGAGGCGAGTATACCCACTGAACAGCACTACTGTAGCCCTGCATTACAGCAGTGCTTAATGAAAATCCAGGTCTTTGAATTCCCTTGCATTTGGAACCAAAGGAGACTCTCGAAGCGTATCTTGATTTCTAGGATGATTAACACAAACAGTAAAAAATTAGACTGCTTTTCTCCCATCCTTGCTTCTGATTCTTGCATAAGCAAAACCATCATCAAGCACCTTTGTTTCCATACGCACACCTGTAACATAGGTCTATCCCAAAATCAGTGCATATGAGGAGTTATCTTGCACAAAGAAGTGTTGCTCTTCGTGTACATCACCAATTGTCACTTTTACATTAGAACATGCAGCATAGAGCTCCCCTGAAGAATTATTTGCGGCCCTCATTCGCCAACCATGATCAGTGTGTCTATAGGCCATGCACCATTTTCATACAATCCACGCTCAATGACATTTATCTCAGACCCATGGTCAAGTAAAGCAACACAAGGAGTTTCATGCTTCCCTATTTTCACTACCATTTCAGTGGTAGCTCTAGCCCAATGATTTCTTGTGTAGTGACTTTAAGGAATAAATCCTAGAGTCTCTTCTCCAAATTGTTGCATTTGCCTTACTCCACCGTGCATATTGCTACAAGACAATGCATTTTCAGCCACTTTCTTCTCTTTTCCAAATGCTGTCATTGATTAGTAACATCCTGCATAGACAATCCCATACTTACTTCATGCTCATATTCAACCCCAATACCCAACAAACCAGTTTCCTCTTCAAATTGCAACAATGCACTAGTGGTATCACCATGAAACTGACGCTTCCTTTTAATTATGTCAATGATCTCATCATGAAATTCTTGCTTGGCAATTCCAAGCACCTCTCCCAAGGTAAATTCTACCCGACTGTTTAAGATTTGTTCTTCAAGAACCTTCTTAAGTTCTGGCTGTCTCAATGTCAAATTGCAACTTATATCCTGGCTACTTGCCCTTCTTTTTGCCTTCTTGTTTGTTATCATGTTTTTGCTCTCGACTGACCTCTTCCATAACATGCTCGGGAGGTGGCTGATTTGCAGCTTTAGGCTCATTCACACTTCTTCTTGTCATTCTTTTAGATGTCCCTGCAATATCTTCATCTCATTTTCATTTTTCTTCCACAAGTACATCCGTGTTTTATACCTTTTCTAAATATGCATACACTGAATATGCATCTACCAATGATTCCCAACAAGTTATGCCACGAATGTCTTGCTCTACATGAGACATTTCACTATCAGTGACCTGTCTCTTTTCAGCTGCATGTAAAGCATGTGTCCATATTTTAGCCTTTGGATCAACCATCACTTGGCCATGCATTCTATCCAACTGTAGACCAAAAGTAGAAGCATGTACTACTGCATAAGCATTTCGGATAGCCAATTCTTCCAACAACTTATGCATACCTCTTTTTCCAAAATTCAAAGCAAGAGGCAATCCCTTTTCTTGTGCATGGATCTTGCAATCTTTCCAAAAGATGAGTGCCGTGCCAAGGCCTCTTGATAGGCATCACAATCCTTTCTCTCATGTTGCAAACGGTCACACCACATATATCTTTTTCCAAGTTTAGGGGTTGCTGCCCATCCCCTTTCCTCTTGTCCTTTTTCATCCAATTTTGCAACCTTCAATTGAAGATCCCGCATCCCTTTGACCAATTCATCCAAGAAATCTTCCCTAACACAGGGAATAATAGCAGGTATAGCCATAGGGTTAGCCGTAAAAGTGGGTGGCTTACTGGTTTCTTCAATTGTTTTGCCTTTAACAGTAGGCAAGCTAGAGACATGCAATCTATCACTTCTTCTATGCTTCTTCACAAGCACAGTAACAGCTTCCTTGACATGTCTTCACTCTGTTTTCAAACCTATCTCTTTGTAGTTTGATCCTCCAGCAAATCATCAAGCTTCTCTTTGTTGAGATATCGAGCTCCACTCGTGATATGCCAGGGTGACCATTGTGTATTTATGTCACCGACTTGTCAGTTGCAGATGTGGTTGGTACACCGCCCATGAATAATAGCTACATGACAGCTATCCTTATCTACTCTAGTTCGTGGCTCAGTTAGTATGCCACCTTAGTTAGTTGAGTTTGGTTTGAGACCCATATATAGGGTTCTTCTATTTCTTTGTAAGAGAGTTCTTTTGGCTTACACAACTAAGAAGAGGAAAACTGTTTTCAACCTCCACCCTTGTGTGTATTCCCCCATTATGCAAGCAAGAAAGCTTCATGTGAGACTCCTTCTTTCTCTCCCACAATCTTGACACTCTTGAAGCTGAGGATCAGCTGCCTGTAGAAACAATTCAATTTTCTGACTTGCAAGAGCTTGCTGTTCTACGAGATCCAACTGCTCAAATCGACTTTCAAATTCTCTTAACAATTCTGTAGCCACAATACCCTTATTGGGTTGTATAACCCACTCTATAACCCACTCCTGAAAAGTCTTGCGCTTAATCAAACTGGTATCCTCAATATAAAATTCTTCCCTGAGTGTCTTCTTGAAGGCTACCCAGTCAGCATCCTACAAGTATAATTCAGTAATCCATGCTTTCAGTTCATGAATAGTAACACGTACAAAATACGGGCTCCATGCAGATTGTGCCACTCCAAAGAATTCCATCTTTTGAGCATAGGTATGTACATATGCAGATACATTCCTGACATTGAATAACTTCACCTCAAGCTCAAATACTTGCAAAGCATTCATCACAACACTTTCTGTTTGAGCTGAAGCTTGCATCAACTGTTGTTGTTGTTGTACCTGCATAAGCATATTCATATTTTGCACCAATTATTGCAAAACATCACTAGAGATTGTATTCGAAGGTTCTCCGTGGACGGAATCCCTGACGGGTCTGTCCTACGGAAGGGTGGTCCTAGAGAAGTGGAAGGCTTCTCACAAGATTTTATCGTCGTTTGAAATTTAGGTATTGTTAGGTTAGAATGCGATTCATGCCATTTTAGGGAAGTGGAATGGGACTATGCCCTACGGGCAGAGAGGTTGAGCGGCACATCCCTCTCATTTCCCATTCTCTTTGAATCGAGTGCGGCATGGATCTGCTTCGGCTTGGGTATCCCTACGTAAAGTAGGATGTCCAAGATCCGACACTAGAATGCTGTTAGGGGGCCTTGGTCACTAGGAGCCCTGATTTCAAGTCAATCCTAGTGGATTTGGTTGTGAATCATTGCGAGGTGGATTTGGGAAACCCTTGGTGACAAAACTCAGAACATTCCGTGGGAGTGTCGAGCAGCAACACTTAAATTAGTTTCTCGAAAGACCTCTAAAAGCGTGCCTGGATAGCCGATGGGCAGGCACCTTACAGTTGGTGTCAGAGTGCAACTTCGTAATGATGCGCAATTGATTAATGTATGGTTCATAGACATATACTAATTAGAATGACCTAAATGGTATGGCTTGATTGTTAGGCACCTTCTGCACGCACAAATGCTGACATGTAAAAGAAAAAATTTCTTCTCAAGCAAATTAAGGCACTTGAGTTTGATGCTGAAGGAATAGACATTGCAATAGAGGCAGAGATATGGATTGAGTCGATGGATGATTATTTCTCTACTTTGGAAATTGCTTCTTCCAATCAAGCAATGATAGGCAAACTTAAGCTAGTTGGCCAGGCTCATTTATGGTGGAAGCAATGGTGCAAGTATCAAGGTATTTTTGAAGCCGCTGTCACTTGGGCTCAACTGAAAGATGTTGTACGAAGACGCTACCTTCTATTGACCTACCAAATTTCCATGCAATTTTTAGTTGGTTAGTTTGAAAGTTAGTTAGTCAATTGATAAGTTAGTAAGATTACTAACTAAAGACTAACTAAGGTGAAAACTAACTAACATTAACAACTAATAATTTTTATTTAATTAAAAATATTTTATTTAGAAAAATCCAAAGTCATAAATTCGATATTTTTCTTGGATTGACAAGGACCGTAGCCACCCTTCACGTAAGTTACAATTTGAATGAGACTTATGAGCTATATTAATCACTATTATTAATGTGTATAGTTTGGATGGTCCAAAAATATTAGATTTTGGAAAAAACTAGTATATTTTAGATATTATTCTAAAATATATATATGGAGATTTCTAGAACTGGATGTCATTTAAAAGAAAAGACAAGTGATGTTTTCGTTAGTTTTGGAGATTTTATCAAAAGAAGAAATAAAGAAAGGGATTTGTGAAATCGCATGCGCCACGATCGCAGTCTACAGACAGAAAACAAAACTTCGAACAGAGAAAAGAAGAAAGAGTGAACTGAGAGCTTTCTAACCAAGTGTCTTGTGGTTTTACCCCCCTTTTGGAACCAATGGAACCATTATATTTATGATCTGAGCATCAGATCACTAATATTTCCAAGATCCCCCTCCAAAAAGAGCTCCACTTCTCAGCCACACGTGCTCTCCTCTAATTCACTATAAATATGAGGCATGGGGAGGCATAAGAAAGCATAAGGAGACCCCAAGAGGCTGCGAGAGAGAGGTAGAGAGAAGGATACCCCTCCAAGGGATTGTGAGAGAGAGCTTGAAAGAGAGAGAGAGAGAGAGAGAGAGAGAGAGAGAGAGAGAGAAAGAAAGAAAGAAAGAAAGTTATATTAATGTCTTCTAAAGATGAAAACTGGCCTATGAGACAAACTGTGATACAACTGATGAGGTCCAGCTATCCAAAATAAAAGTGCTGAATGAAAAGCTAAAAACTAGAAACTGAAAATATGGTGCTGTGAGTGTGATAAGTGTCGTGTATGTGTATGTGCGTATGTAGCTCTAGTACTCCAGATAATGACTATAAAAGGGGAACAAATGTCGGCTGTGATAGGGGAACAACTGTCAGCTGTGATAAAGTGGTGCGATGTGTATATGTAACAGATGCAGGGAGATATACTATCCTGGGATGTAGTAGCAATCATCGAAGTCACTAATAGCAGGTGATCCCTCTTGGCTGCAGGATGTGGTACATCGGCGGTGGAGAAAGAGCAAACTGGAGATCTGAGATCCAATGTGTCGAGTGTCGTCGGATCTCAGTCTGCTGTCGATGTAGATCAAGAATCCTCCGGATCTCCTGTCAGTGTGGCTGTGGGGTCCAAAACCCACGGATCCTCGTGCGGCATCGGGTACGCTGGTCCTCAGCCTGCTGTAGTGTGAGCTCGGAGGTCTGGCTGGAGGCTGGTACAGTAGCTCTCACTCTGTCTGTCTGAAAGAACTGTGTAATAGTTGTTTGGGTAGGCCCCTCTCTGACTGGGACCCGCTGTGTGCTCTGCTCTCTGATGTGCCATGCCTCTCCCAGAAAATGGCCAAATGATCTCTGATCCATATCAGTCATACAACCCTGAAGTGAGCTGCTCAATGTGTATCTAGATCTCAACTCTGAGTATGCCGGGCATCTGAGAACAAAATGCTCCTCACTCTCCATCTCTGATCTGCAAAGGGGGCATATCCTCTCCTCCCACGGGATGCCACTGGCTCTGCCACTCTCAATCATAAGCTGATGTGATGATACCATGAGCTGTCCAATAAGAACTCTCAATCGATGTGGCATATAGATCTGCATATATCTCTACATACATAATCGGCAAGGCCTGGCCCCCATATAGTTGCTCCATACATCAGTGCTGGAGTGACTAGAGTATCAAAGAGCCACCCCTTGGTGTGGGGCTCGTGGAAATGTGCCTGATGACACTATCGCTACATAAGAGCCAATGCTGAGTATCCTCTAGTGAGGCGGTCACGAGCTGCCTGTGTCATCGAGAAAGTCCCTAAAGCTGCTGTAAAGGTGACTCCCAAATATACATATGATCTAGTGACCTCAATACTCCCTCCTGCTGCCATGAAAATACTCTATCTGCGTATCTGGGCTGATGTATGGAATGTAAGAACCTTGGTTTTACCAAGGTTCATTGTCATGCCTCTCTGAATGCAAAAATCATCCAATGCTAATAAATGTTGTTGTAATCCCCGAGCGAAGTCTGAGACCAACACAATGTCATCTGCATATAGTAAGATATGAATTGTGGCTCCACTGAGATCTATACCTCCACCGGCTCGCTGTTGAATAAACTCTGCTATCTCATCAATGTATATCCCAAATAGAGTCGGTGAGAGTGGGCATCCTTGCTTCACACCAATGGTGCTCACAAGGGGATCTTATATACCTCCCGGACATCTGACTCTGCCAGTAACCGGCTCATATAGTGCATAAATACCCCACATCATGTCATCATCCACCCCTAGATCAAGTAGGCGTCTCAAAAGCCTCTCTCTCGGAAATGTGTCAAAGGCTTTGCAGAAATCCACAAAGAAACAGTACAATCTCTATTTCTTCACTCGTGTCTGGTCGATCAGACAACGGAGAGTGAAGATGTGGTCAATGGTAGAAAATGCCCGTCTGAACCCTGCTTGTCCGGGTGTGCGCATGCTTTCTCTCTCTGCCAACATGTGCTGAGCTTCTCCTCCATCACCATGCCATAAATTTTGGACAAAACTGGCCCAATCATGATGGTCCTAAATGTGTTAGGATCCATAGGATCCCCTGACTTGTGGATAGGTACAATGGTGTGCTCTGTCCACGAGTCAGGGAACCCCTCAGACAATGCACGGTTGAAGAGGTGAGCAATGAGTGGAGCCAATGTGTCTCTGCCATATATAATATGCTCTGCCTGAAGATCAAACTGGTCTCGAGCGCGGCCATGCTGTAACCGTGAGATAGCATGTTTCACCATATTAGTGGTGAAAAAGGATGAAATACCTGGTCTCGGTGTACATGGTGTGGGTATCAGCGGCTCTGCGGGTACATGATATAAACTCTATGCATATCCATGCCATACTGTAGGGTCATGTATCGGTGTGGGTGAGCGTGGTTCTTTGATCTGCCTCCATGCCTCTGCACAATCTCTGCTCATAAGAAGGTGGTATATATCCCAATATCTCTCCTCCTCCCATTCCCGCTTTTTACGTCAGGTCAAGCGGTGCATGCGTCTCTGCGCCTGTCTGTGTGTGATCTCTCCTCTGGCCTCCAAATCGTGTAGCTGTCGACGTAGATCTCTGCACTCATCATCATACCACCTATTCTGTGGCATGGTACCGGTCCGAGGGGGGTGCGTGTATGTGTGATGTGGAAAACTGAGTGTAGCAGAATCATGCATAATGCATGTGATATCAGTGGTCAGTGTATCAAGGGGTGCGTATGGATCAAGTGACGTGATGTGCTCCTCCAGATGCTGTGAGTAAACATGTGAGAGCTCATGAGTGAAGTGTATGGTAGTATGCATGTGGGGTATGATATCTACAGGTGGTGATGGTAATGAGGTGAGGAGTGAGAAATTGAGAAAGGTGTGATCGGCACCGAGTGGAAGTCTCCCAAGGCTGAAGGACTCGATAGTATGCATCCCATCGATCGGTCCGAGCAGATAATCTACAGTACTCTCGCCCCCCCATGTGGGAAGCATGTAAGACCTCCTGAATATGGCCATCGTGCCATCCCGTTATAAATAACGAGATGATGTCTACTACCAAGCTCAAGTAAATGCTCTCTATACCCTGAGGCGTCTAGCCCAGTATCTGCTGACTCCCTAACTCCTCAGGGTCTACTGATCCCCAACTCCTTACGGTCTAATGCTCTCATGATCTCTGGCTGCTCCATATCAAAACTCTCACACTGTCGGCTCTGTGTGCGCCCGTTGAAGTCCCCCATAAGGAAGACCTCACCCAAACTAGAATACAGAATAATGTCCTCTAAGAGCTGTGAATAAGGGGAGGGGGAATCTCTGGTCTGAATATCACCCTGCGTAGTAGCATATCTGGACCCTCGTGGTGAAAAGTAGCATACTGCCATATAGATCCATCTCTCATATGATATCTGCACTCTGATCCATATGTAACTAGCCTCCTCATCTCGTCTCACTAACTGGATATGTCTCTATATCCCCTGACGGAATAGAACTACCACCCCTCCTGAGCCCCTAGATGTGCTCTGCCTAGTAGTAGCCCAGTATGCAAATACCCACTCAAATCCTGTAATGCGTGGGAGCCCTCTCTCTGGGCTCTCATGTGTCTCTGCGAGGCATATAACATCATGGTCGGGTAAAATCTCCTCAACTCCGTCCGATCGTGACCATAGGGAGTCGTTGCAGTTCCAAACTGCCACATGTATCGGGGTCTCCTATACAGTCCTCTGCCCCATCTCATAGGCCACGCCCCCCTATTTGGTGGGGCGTCCATCTACAAAAATCCGGCCATCTCAATAGAAGGCCTTACAGCCTTCTCTACGTGCTTGGAGTATCTGTGGCATGCATGCTCATCTGTGTGCAATCTGCATCTGAGTCAGGTCCTCATCCATGAAGATGGGAGCCCCATTCATCCCTCAGAGCGAAATCCGCTTTCGAAAGAAAGCGGCTCTGTTCTTCGGTGTGCTCATATGTAATATCAAAGCTCTGACCCTGGTATCGTCAATCCAATTGTGGTACCGGTCATAAGTAATGTATTTCCAAATTGTTAGATGCTTGTTTTGATTCTCGTATGAGATACGTTAGGTTCCATACTATGATGCACGAGTATAGGCCATCAGAAGGGATAAATTTTGTCTCACATATTCAAAGGATCGAGATTGCAAAGTGCATGTATTAAGGAAAGTTAATTGCACCTAGTTGCATATGGCTTGTTTGTTGATAGAGCAATTACAAGGAGGAATCGGTCGAGGATTATGAATGGCATAATCATGACATTAAAAATTATGCACACAAGAGTTAAGGAAATTTTACATAGAATCGCACTTGATCCCAAGGGGAAGAGTAGATATGTGATGAAATATTATTGCAACTATTCTTGCATTGTTTGGGAAGAATACAATTGGTTTTTTTGTTGGTTGATCTAACAACATTCTAAATGCTTTTACATTCAACTAGTTGTTAGTTGTTGTTTGGATGATTGTTTCAAGTGCTTGTGATTTATGGTAAATACATGGAAAGGGTTTGTGATGACAAGTTTCCATGGGAATAAATGAATGTTTTCCTAGAAAATGATATTAGGGATGAATGCCTTGTTTGTGCTTGATTCTTAAAGGATTTAATTAAGGAAGGATATTTTGCACGGGTGGATCACCTCCATGATCGCACCACAAATTAACCCAAAGAGAGCCTTGCTTGATTCATGGACCGAAGGTCAAGTGGTGAAAAGGCCAACCACGGGAATGATGTTTCACTCCAAGACAGCTTGCGGGCAAGGTGGATCTCTGTACACCCCTTGCTAGGTCTAGAATGGAGTTGAAGACCTCCGTGGCCCCCAACGTCTAGGCATGTTGGAAGATCCTATTCTAGATAAATGATTGAATTTGTGGTGCCATGAGATTTGGATCAGTTACTTCTGCAGGGCAGAAGAGATACTTCTGTTGGAGAGAAGGGATACATAGATTCTCCTGTATGGGCGGGAGACAAAGATTTACTTGAAGATAAGTTAAGGAACTTGTTTGTCAATAGATTGCTTTGCTCTATTTTTGTGTCTGTGCTGTAAGTTATGCGAACGAACCCTGATCTCTAAAAGTCTTAATTAATGAAGCTAATTTTAAATGTCACACATAAATGTGGCAGGACCTAATTAGAAAACTAAAGCTATTAAGGGAAGCAGGTGGGCGAAACCCCCGATGATTCTGTCCTACTACGGACCTCTCAGGGGTGGTCCCAGAGAACTAGGAGGCTTCTCACAAGATTTTATCGTCATTTGACCTTTAGGTATTGTTAGGTTAGAACCCGATTCATGCCATTTTAGGGAATCGGAATGGGACCATGCCCTACTGGCAGAGAGGTTGAGCAACGTATCCCTCTCATTTCTCATTCTCTTTGAACCAAGTGCGGCATGGGTCTGCTTTGGCTTGGGTATCTCTACGTAAAGTAGAATGTCTAGGATCCGATGCTAGAATGCTGTTAGGAGGCCTTGGTCACTAGAAGCCCAGATTTCAGGTCGATCCTAGTGGGTTTCGCCATGAACGTTTCGTTGTGAGGCAGATTTGGGAAACCCTAGGCGACAAAACTCGAAACATTCATTGGGAGTGGCAGGCAGTGAGGCTTAGATTCGTTTCTTGATAGACCACTAAAAGCGTGCCTAAATAGTCGATGGTGGGTAGGCAGCTTACACAACTACTCAAACCTCCCTCGGATATACCTAACAAAACCATAGGACTTCATGCCTTGATTGCTGGTCCCCACAAACTAAAAGAAAATAAGTCCCACATACACATATAAGACTATCAACTTAAGGGGAAAACTTGGAAAGGTGATGACACTACACTTGGGATGGCCACAAAAAGCTCCCGTGCAGTAAAGGCTTCCTCCAAGCACTTTGTCAAACTTGTTTGATACAATCACTAAAACAAAAAACTATTAAACGTACCCGCATAAAATAGACATATGGCCCTCTTGGCCTTAAGGAATATAGCAGTTCACAACTAACAAATTGTTCCTCTTGGCCTTATGAAATAAAACATTAAAACCTAATGGAAATGACCCTCTTGGCCTAACGAGATAATCCAATTCACTACTATAGCAAACTCCTAAAACAAACCCTTGGTCCTAACACTCGGGAAGGTTAGTCATAAATATATATGCATATATCACGTGGGTTAATCATAGGGGATTTTTAAAATATTATTTTTACATATTTTTAACATATAGAAGAGTCTCATATAAGGGGGTTACTTACAGATTGAATAAAAAAGGGTTATGTTTTATTAAGGGAGAATTCACATATAAGGATATTTATAAATAGGCCTTGAACACATGTGATGTAGAGGGTATACATATAGTGAATTACCCAAGTCCTAACATAACTCTACTGAAGCACAAGATCGACCAAGGACTAGGGCTCCTCAAGCCCTATACTAAGTGCATGAGGTTATTAGCTAACCCCTTGCATAAATATCAAGGGATGTCCAATGAATATGACAATAAACAATCCTATATATTCATGATAGAGTAGGAAGGTGCTCAATTGCTACCTGGCTCATAACCTAAAGTGGCCATCGGCGGCCAAAATAGGACATGTTAGTAGAATACCCCAAAGTAGAATGGGACTAATGTTAAGAGGTAATTGTAAGAGCTCCCTGGGACCACAATTGAAAATGACATCTTCAACAAAAGCACAAATAACAAGGGAATTCGTAAAGTGATTCCATTGTCGAGGAAATAATTGACAAGTCACCATGTTGAGACCTAAAATTGGCCTAACACTGGCTCTAAGGCACTAGCCAAGCCTCTACTACTCACCTAAAACCACCCCACACAGCATAACGTACCCATCTTTATTACTTAATGAGTAACGTTTTAGTAGTCACCCAAAGTTTACCTTCTAGCCATCGCCATCTGTACTCTAACCAAAATGATCAGATTTTGTCAAATTTTGTCTGGCTCCATAATCCTAGGTCTACCCCGTAGGGAAAGCCTCCTACCATTACCCATAGAGGATCGACCTGAAGGTTTCTAATTGACCTAATAGTCACCTATCAACAACTAGCTCACATCCGGAGGTGTCCTTTGAGAGGCTTATTGTCCGAAAGAAGCGATTGCCATTACCCTTGGTTCATGGAGTACAATGCTTTTTTCTAGTAATAGACTAAGGATTTATGAAATCCCTCGCATTGCTTTGGCATAGCCTTCGTACCTTTGCCCTAAGATAATTTAGAGGTCAGGTTTTGAGACCAAACCCTAGGCAAGTCAGCAAATCGGCCCTTCCTAGAGTTTCTTCCTAGCATTTGTTTTTTGGGAAACCTCTCGGCCAACCAAGACCACCCTGCCATAGGACTGGATTTGTCAAAAATCCATCAACCTGCTTCTCTCTATGGAAGTTCTTAGTTATCTAATTACCTACCACATCATGTGAAACATATAGAAACAGCTTCATTAATTAAAAAGAATCCTTTTATGCAAAGTTTTTTGTTTGCGTAATTTACTCACATACATATAATCAGAATAAAACAAATTCATTGATTATGTTCCATAATGTGTGTTCTCCTGCCCATACAATAAGAGAAAAATTACAATTTCAGGTGTTGCCTCATCCGGCGCATCTACATGTCACCAAGATCAAATCCACCTATAGCTAGCATTTTTAGGTGTCCCAAGTAGAACTTGGGCCCTACAAGGGCCAAGCAGTTCCTAGGCATGTAAAAGATTTACTAACCAGAGCCCCCCTGGCACCCTAACCACCTCCTACTTAATGTGATCCCTACTAGGAGACGTCTCGCCATTGGAGTTGTCAGCAAGGCAGAAAAAAAACGTCCCTTCTTGGTATGGGGATTTAGCACCTATCCTTGGGGGAGGTATAGGGCTCCTAAATTTTTATCTATTCTAATACTTAATTCAATCAAGATCTAATCTAGAAAATCACAAACAAGATTGATGTCTTCAAGCAGTTATGACTTCAATCAATCATGCAACTTTCAAGTGATGATTAATCTAGTGGCAATCGTTACTTGAATTTCTCATAATGAACTCTTCCCCTTGGAATTTAACTAAGGGTATCTAGATTTTGGGGTCTCTAACTTCCCAGTTTAAGGCTTATTCTTGTAACCAAGTTTCTTGGCCTTAAGTCACTTTCTTCAACTTAGAGATATTTCAGTCTTAAAATCTTTTATCAAAGCTTCTAGATTAAACTATATCCTTGACTAATTTCTTTAGGGTTTGTTCTTAATAAATCCATCTTGAAAAATTCCTTATGATTTCTCTTGAGTTCTAGAATTTCATAGTTTTCCTTACAATTTCTAGCCTATAACATGTTCTAATAATTTACCAAGTGAATACTCTAAGATTGCAGTATTTCTTAAGAGACTTATCTTATTTCTATTAGATTCGGATAGTTTTTTTGTTTTGAAAAACATGTGGTATCACGATTGATAAAGGGTTGTTATCAGCGCCTCTGACTCCCATGCTTGCAACTCCAATTGTTGCTTCCACGTTAGTAGGGTCATTCATGATTTTTGCTTCCACGTTAATAGGGTCATTCGTAGAAGAAGAAGAAGAACATGACAATAGTATGGGTTAGTAAGGGTGTAAGACCTCTCGATGATGATGATGGTTATTGTAGGATTCAATAATGTAGGCATGGCAGATGGTTTTTATTGCCTCGTGGAGAGCAATACTTCTCTCTCTCTAGTAGATAGAATAGGGACGAGAGTATAGATATGACTTCTAGCCAAATTTATAGAATAGGATAAAGTTCTTCAGTGTCTTCTCTTCTTGGATTAAAGTAGAGGAGGATGAGAGACATTCCTTAGGTTGAATGGAATGATGTCTCTTTGTCTTGCAGAATAGAGTCTCGTCCTTCTCGATTAGCATCTCGTCCTCGTCAAGATTACTCTTGTTCCCCTTCTTCCTGGGCATCCCCAAGCCCACAATTTATAGTTTTGCAATGGAAATAAAAGAGAGGACACTTGCTTTTTAGCATTTTTTTATGGCATCATCGATGACAAAGAGAGAACACTTTCTTTTAGCACTTTTGATGACATCAGAGAGGGAGCTCCATTTTTGTAGTGCAAAGATAAAAAATTAGGAATCTATGGGTGAGTATCACATGGTGCGTCGTTAAGCAGTCGTCACTCCAAGTCTTATGACTAAGGCGGCAACCAAGGTATAGACCTTGGCATCTTGGCCTTGGCATACATGCCAACAAGCTACGAAGGCTTCATTGGCAGCAACCAAGGCATAGACCTTGGCATCTTGGCCTTGGCATACTTGGCAGCATGCTTCAAAGGCTTCGTTGGCGCCGTTGGTTGTGTGCGAGAAGCTCCCACTAGCTTGTAAGAAAATCTTCCTGGGAGGTCACCCATCCCGACAGTGTCATCAGCCAAGTATACTTAATTGCCAAGTGATTATCCACTAGGCTAGTTCTTTTTGTTGTTCTATACTACAAACATAGTTTTAATAATCTAATATTGGGAGGGTATTTCTTCCATGAACTGGCATATAATACCTCATTAATAATAATAATTATCTTCATAATGAGAGTCGGTTTCATAATTAGAGCTAGTTTTTTTTAAATGTGCAACATAAATCAATTTTTTTTGGAATGTATACGCACATTAAAATAATTTAAGGGAACATTACACACGATCTTGTGGGTAGGAGCATCTCTAAGAACTTTGTGTTTGTACAATTTTGTAGTCCAACGAATATTCCTTTCCACACTCCTCAGAGGGAGTCACTAAACATGTTGGTGTAAGACATCATGTAGCATACACAAAGGGAGCACCCCTTAGTTGATCATTGCGGCTCCACAACCACTCTCCTACACCTCGCGGATTGGCTCCGATTAGCTCCAAGGTATGACGTGAACATAGAGCACATTTAAAAAAAACTCCATTCTTTCAATTTAAGTATCCATGAGATAATAGATAAACCTCACCAAATAACCCCCAAGAAATCGAATGTCTAGCCCTATAGCTTAAGATACCCTGCACTCTCAATGTAGGTCATCACTCATAGAAACAAGTGTTATGCATCCAGGATATGATACCATATGGTGCATCAATGCAATTGTGTATGACCATTATGCTCAAAAAAATTTATTCATTAAAAAGCACCAATGTGAAAGCATGAAAAGAATTCTTTTCATCCTTTTCTTCTACTATGATAATGCTTCTTTGCTTAGGGCTAGTACGGAGCTTTCTCATGCTACTAATCCCTTTTAATTTTAGACAACAACAAACCGTATATGACATGCATTATGAAACATCATAATTCAGTGTACTTTAACCACTCAACAACCCCCTACTCTCTACTATTTAAAATTTTGCATGTGTTGATAGGTTCAAGGCATGTTTTTCGTGTATTTTTTAATATTAAAAGTGATAAAACTCACTCTAATAAAGAGATAGGACTAAACTAAGGCTAAACCTCATGGTTTAACTCTATCATATGTTCACAAACATAAATCTTATTTTTTTATTATTTTTTGATGTGAAAAATCTAAATTTTTTGAATTTCTTCTTTTATAAAAAATTTATTTATAGAAAATTACTTATAATTACTTATTTTTTTATTTTCATTGATTTATTGTACGGAAAATGATTTTCTTAGCATGTTTCAACCCATAGAAGTAGCAAATGCATGCCAAAAACCCAAAAATTGCATATTTTTCCATAAATCGCATAGTCTTAAGTTTTGGTGTTTAGCATAAAATTATTATACAACTGATTTTTTGTGATTCCTTCAATGTAATTGATCAATCAAAGTATGACCAATCAAATACAATCATTGCTAACAATTTCAAACAACAATTGATCTCATAAAATGATGAAATCTATCTTTTTCTCATAAACCGTGCATTACGACATATGCTTTTTGAAATTGGAGGCCTGTTGATGCTCTTCCATGGCCATTGAAGATTCATCTAGCCTTGATTCATGTCTCTTTTGACTTGTGCATCATTGCACGATCAAAAACATCCATCTCAGTCCACACCCTTCTCTTTTATATTGATATATGAGAACAAACCACAAAAGAGAGAAGAGAGAGAAAGACTAAAATTAGATATTTTCAGTCAATGCATCATTTCTGATCATTTCTGTGGCGATGGAGGGCATAGAATTGAAGGAACTTGTTGCTCAGAGGATTTCCAAGATCATCAACTGTAGAAAATTACTTTTAAAATGCCAAATTTGGAGCGCAAAAAAAAAACCAACCCCTCATATTCAAAAATCATGCCTCTTTGTATCATGAAGCTTAAACAAGCTTAGCTTTTGGTTTTAAGAAAAACCAATTCAACATTTTCTATTCACACTATGTATAAAGTAAATTTTTTTAATTTTGGAGGGGCAAACGAGCTCGGATTTGAGATCCGTCTGAATGACTAGCTTCATGATATCAAAATCTATAAAGTTGGACACCATCATGCACTTTACAGCTCCAAAATCATATAGCTACTTCATAACACAAAACCTTGTGGGGATTAAGGGGGGTCACGGACTCCGATCCACAAACCAAGACTTGTGTCAGTTTCTTGGCATTGAACTCCATCTAGGAAAACTCAAGCTCATCAATCTGCAACCATTTCATTTTCCATGAAATTTTGGTCTTTCATAGCCTCTTGGACTATTTTCCACTTCAAAAATGGCCTTTAAAATTCACTCTCATTGGTGACCACAGGGTAGAGCGACTCAGCCCTTGAATCCAACAAATTGATTTGCACAAACAACAACCATAAAAAGTATCAAGCTACCACAAAAAATATACTCAACAAAGCATAAGAATAACTCTAACCTTACCCCCTGACAAAATCAATGTTAAGATATTAGTAATCACACCTAATGTAGCCTCTTTATATGAGGCAGTTTGGGATGAAGATATGCAAGCTGCAGGAATCCCATATGCATAGAAAGGAAAACTGTACCCATCCAACAACTATAAAGCATTGTACTTGACTACCACTTTTGATAGATGAATGAATACATGATGATGCTTTTCTTTATTAGTTAGTGTCAGTCTTGTACTTGTCAGTCTTACACAAGATTGTGTTTATGAGTCTAAGCTTCCATCTTGGAACCTAATTCACTTGTGTAACAGTTGTGGTCTTCAGTCAATGTCATCATGAGTTTAGTCTATGCTTACAAGCTGCCATTCGTTTAAATGCAATTATTCATTCGTTTACAAAGTTAGTGCATGATGTGACTTTGAAAAATGCTTGCACTTCCAAGTTGCAATCCCAAATGCATATTGCATAGGTTATAAGGTGGATTTGTCTAAATGCATCCTTGATTTCCTCACGAAAAAGAAACAGCGCATAATGCATTTAGATAGTAATCTCCTAGTTGTGATTCATACGAGATAATCATTGACGTCCATTCGATGTTGTCCAAGTAGTTGCATGCATGAAAGGGATTTATGTACCTTGCAAGTTGCATGCGATGTTAATTACATCCTAGGCTGGGTTAAGTGCTGTAGGACGAATTAAGTCAATAATAGTCTTATGACATTCATCATGCATGGACTTCTTTTATTGAAGGTTATATTTAAGGAAGAATGCATTTCATATCAAAGCTTGAACTCAATGTGTTAAGTGAAGGGTTATGAGCATAGTTCTTATTGAAATTCAACGTAGGTTTTTATATGAGTTAACCCTGAATTGTTAGTCATTATAGTTTAGGCAAGGAAAAGAAATGGTCCTTGTACATATTATAGTTGCATAAAAGGAAAAGTTTATGAATGGCATACTTGCATGGAATGTTGTATCTTGAATTTATTTAGGCACATCTCTTAGGAAAAGTATTTGCATCTCTTCTAAGGAAATATCACCTCTTGTCGCAAGACAATTAGATCGATTAGGTAATTTGCTTGCAATGATGTAACTAAAACAATTATTACCTCAATGCGCTAGGTAGAGTTAAGTCGCGATAAAATTCTGCTTAGTATTGCACTCGAAAAACTAACTTGATAATTCTGACCTCAAAGGCCTACCCACATTCACGGAATGTTAGGGTTAAATAGACGCCCTTACAATAACGATCTAGGGTTTTTTACCCTAGGGTAAATTGGCCTAATACTAGACTTCCGATTGAGTTTAAAAACCCTAGGGCCAAACGTTGTCGGCCTAGTAAGGTTAGGGTTGGGTTGGGTCAAGAGGACATCCCAAACCCTACATCTTAACCAAAGGTATTCTCGATCAAGGAATATCGTTTGATGAGAGAACTAATCTCGCAAGTCAGATGCAACTCCTATGCAACAAGTTGCAACGTCGCATGGTTTTGTGTCTAAACCACAAAAATAGTATTGCCACTCCTTAGAACAAGGGTTGGCAGGTTCTAACTACAAGTTTAATTTGCAAGAGGATGAGTAGTCATCCTGCTACATCACTCTTCTGTGAGGCTGAGTTGCCAAGATAGGGTAACTATGAATTGCCTAGCAAGAAATTGACCAATCAAGTTAGGGTGTCAAGGTTGCCTAGGATTTACTGTCTTAGTTTAAGGGACTTAAGGTGTTTGTTAATTTGGGTTAACAAGGTATAAACCTTAACCCAAGGATAAAAGGGTAAACAAACAACAAAACCCATAGAGGATCTTGCCAAGTCGCAATTGATCCTGGATCGAGTGCTGGATCCATTCAGAGAGAAGGAAATTCGTACCTTAGCAGTTGGCCAAACAAACGACCATTGGATTGATTGTGTTTGTACAGTTAGGAGCACTGTTTATACTTCTTTGCTCAAGAAACTAAAGATGGAAAAATAATTAATTCTTCAGGTTGAAGGTGTGGAGAGAGAGGCAGCATTAGTTACCCCTGACTGTCTACCCTAACCAAGGGGGTTGTTAGCCACACCAGGTACGTGGACTGAACCCGCTGCTGCGAGAGGTCTCTATGTGGGTGCTACTTGGAGCAGGAGAATGCTTGGGTGTCAGGGGGGCTATGGCCGTAAATCCCTTGCCTCCGGGTCCTGCACAAGAGGTTGATGTGACTCGAGATTGGATCTCGAGGCCCGCATACTAGTCTACAGGCGAAAACTTGGAATAGCAATTCCTGAGGATTGCTGGATTAGCCTTCGGGCTGATTATGGAATTGCCTTCGGGCGGATTATGGAATAGCCTTTGGGCTGGATTATATGATGTATTCCAAAGACTCATAAATAAGATCAATTGTTGAAAAGGAACTTGCTTGACATTGTTTTTCTATGTGAGTGCTAAGATTATGCGAAGGAACCGATGATTAATTGGCTAATTAAGAAAGCTATTTTTGTTTGTCAAACTAAAAGTGGTAGGTAATTAGACAACTAAAGCAACCCTGAGGAAAGTGTGGTGGATGTGACCATGGGTCCGTCCTACGGAAGGGTGGTCCCGGTTGGCCGGGAACTTTTCTCAAAGGAAATTGATAGCAAGGAATGATGACCTAGAATCTAGAGTACTAGAGTTCCCATTTATGCTGTTTTAGGGGAATGGAATGGGACTATGCCTTATGGGGACAGAGAGGTCGAGCTTTGCATCCCTCTCGTTTCCCATTCTCCTTGAACCAAGTGCAGTATAAATCCGCTTCGACCTTGGTGTTTCTGCATAAAGTAGTTCCGACGCTAGTTACCTCTGAGGAACTTGACCATTAGGAAACCCTGATTCAGGTCGATCCTAAGTGGGATCAGATGAAATGCTTTCACTTTGTGGCAAAATTGGGAAGACCTAGATCGCAAACCCCGTGACATTCAGTGGGAGTGCTGGGTGGCGCTTTCTAGACTCTCTTCCCGCCAATGGGCTGCTAAGACGTGTCCCACGAGTGAACGGGTTGACACGCATGGAACAGATTCTTGGTGTTCCAGGTTATGTTTATGACTACGATGCATGCTTCAACTTATCGACAGAGGCTCCATATGATGAATATCCTAGATCGTGTCTACAATCCTTCGCCCCTATACGTGGAACGAAGATGGATGGGTGATTCAGGAATTTATTATATAGCTGCCCACAGACTTGCATACCTTCGAACCAACTTAAAGAGAATCAAGTGGATGGAGGACTTAAAGATTGTGAAGTTGTTCATCTTTGTTGAGGCTCACGCAAACGCAATCCTACATGTTGGCGGGGTTGAAAGGTCAAGTAGAACATGTATGTGTATGAGGAAGTGACTCGAATAATCCCTACCGATACATTCAAGGTGTTGGGACATTATGAAAAGAATGGGTATCAAAGGAAAGGATACCCTAATCTTCCTATGACCTATCGATTCCTGAAAATACGTGATCCCAATCCATATTATTACTCAGTTCCCGTAGCTGAATGTAACCTAATCTTATTCTCCCCAAATTAATGTATCAGCTTGTTCCATCTTCCCAAAAATAATTGTACTCAGAAGAGCTATGCCCATATGAATGAAATAGACTTTTTTTTTATCAAAGACTGTCTTGGCTGTAAGTGTTGGTAACGAAGTTAAGTGATTAGGTCACTCGACTAAAAGCTGAACTGGGCATGTAATGTAATGTGGAAAACATTTAGCAAGTTTTTAACGTAAAGAATTTTAATGCCCAGGCACAACCTTAAGTGCAGATTCCTAGTCCGACCCTACACCAAGTGCGGCTGTAATTCAAGAGAAGAAGTTTCTTCTCAAGCAAATCAAACCACCAAAATTTGATGGTAAGGGAAGGACTGTCCAAAACTGATGTCGAGATCTGGATCCAATCCATGGAGGATTATTTCAAAACAACAGGTACTGCACCCGCTAACCAAGCAATGCTCACCAAGCTGAAGCTTATCGGCGAAGCAAGACTTTGGTGGAAGCAAAGGTGTAGAGACCAAGGGATCTCCAAAGGGTCAATTACTTGGGAAAAGCTTAAAAGAGCTGTGCGTGGAAGATATCTACCACCTACCTACCACACACAGAAGATGAATGAGTTCTATGAACTGAAGCAGCTTGGTCTGTCTCTTGATGCATACTATTCAAAATTCGTCTCTCTTTTGAAGTATGAGCCACAAATGGATATGACGCAACAGGTGTCGAAGTTTTGTACTGGATTAAACCCACCTATAAACACTCGCCTCAAATCAATGCGCCCAACAGACCTACAGGATGTGCTCATTCGAGCTGCGCCCATAATACAGGAGGTGCAGACCAAGCCCAGAAATAACAAGACTTGGTCTTACAAGGATCAGAACAAGGGAGTGTATAGGTCCCAGGCCAAGAGAACGCAGGGCCAAAATCAGGCACAAAGGAAGAAAGATAGGGCGAATGCTACCAACAACTTCGTTCCTACCCAAGGTAATGGCCGCAATCTCCGTTGCTTCCATTGCAATAAGCCTGGTCATTTCAAAAGGCAATGTTCCAAGCTTGGCAGAGGATAACGTCAAGGACCATTCCAAGGAACCGTCCTGGCAAAGGAGCCACCGTCATGACCAAAGGGAGAACATCTAGTGTTGCCAACAAGGAGCTGTCTAATGAAGAAGACCCAACCATGGAAGCTGACTTTGAGAGGGCAACGGTTCATGCCGCCCTTCACAAGAAAGGCCCGAATTGCCAATTCTTGGTGATTCAGACCCCATTGGATTATCAAGGTAAAATATTCAAAACCTTGATTGATTGTAGCAGTACACATTCCTTTATTTCACTAGCTTGTGCAAGAAGACTAGGAATAGCCACAATAGATGCATCTACCTTACTTGTGGAATTAGCAAATGGTCGTGAGGTCACTTGTACTAGGAAAACTGCTAAGGTGAGATTCCTACTAGGAGAAAAGTCGACTTCCATCAAATTGAGGGTTATGAACCTAGATATCCACGAGTGTTTGCTCGGAATGGATTGGCTTAAACCTAATGATGCCCACATTCACTGTGGAAAGGGCCAAGTTTCCTTTCGAAAATCTGAAGGGGAATTGTGACAACTCAAGGAGAGACTGGGAAGCCAAAAATTTAACTGGCCAAAGTATCTCGGGATAGTAAAAGGAGTTAGAAAGGGGCTACGTGTCTATTTGATTAAGCTAAATAAGCTAGATCAAAATCAGAAGTCTAGTGAAGAACCTTCATGGCTAAAGGAATACGCAGACATATTTCCTGAAGAGCTGATAGAACTTCCTCCTCAAAGGAAAGTCGATCATGAAATCAAGTTAGCGCCAGGAGCTGCACCAATCGCAAAGAGGCTATATAGAATTTCCATCCCAGAAGCGATTGAGCTGAAGGAGCAACTCAAGCAACTCTTAGACCAAGGCTACATCGCAAGGCTACATCCGTCCTAGCAGTTCACCATGGGGAGCTCCAGTGATGTTCCAGAAGAAGAAAGATGGAACGCTTCGGTTATGCATTGTGTCAAGAATCGCGTGGTGGAGGAGGTTGCTCAAGATACTGCACCGAACACACACAGAATGCACAAGGGGAAGCTCACTCAAGAGACAAGAAGAGAGATGGAGGCCAAAACGTTTTCTTGCTGATTTTTTCTTCTTCTTCCACACACTTTACAATGTACACAAAGTATAGATAAGATACAACATAAAAGGAAAGTGGCCTACTAAGTTAAACAATGCATAACCGACTACACTAGTCGACTGGCGCTATAACTATGCCAGCTGTAAATAGGTGTAATGACCTGAATATAATAAGTAATGAGTCAGTGGCCATGTGAGATGCATAATGACCACCGACGTGCTAAGTGTAGATGTGTGGACCCATCTAACGAGGCGGTCCATCATCAATGTCCGCATGTGTTGATCTTGTCATCTCAACACTACCCCTCAAGCTCAACTGCATCTCTGCAACTCCAAGTAAGCTTCAAAACTTTTGAAGCTTCTCTATACCCAATGCCTTCGTGAAGATGTCAGCTATCTGATCCTATGTGCTGACATACACCAAGTCAATCTCACCTACTAGTACCTTCTCTCTCACAAAGTGGTAGTGTACCTTAATATTTTTTGTCCTGGCATGGAACACAGGGTTCCTAGCCAACTGTATACTGCTCATGTTGTCACAATAAATGACAACTGGACCTTCCACCTGGACATCCAAATCAGCCAATAGCTTTTGCAGCCATACTACCTCACATGCTGCAACAGCAACACCTCTATACTCAGCCTTTGTACTCGACAAAGCAACTGTAGATTGCTTTTTGCTGTTCCATGCAACTGCTGCACTACCAAGAGAGAACATGTATCCGCTGGTAGATCTTCTATCAGACATACTACCAGCCCAATCTGCATCTGTGTATCCAAATACATGTACATCTGTACCTGCCTCATAGAAAAGTCCATAATGTAATGTGAACTTCACATATCTCAATATGCGTCTGACTGCATCCAAATGTGGCTTTCTAGGTACTTGCATAAACTGACTCACAAGACCAACAGCGTAGCTCAAGTCTGGCCTTGTAATGGTCATGTAGATCAAACTCCCCACTATCCTCCTGAACATAGTAGGGTCTTCTATCTCATCCCCAACATCAGCACTCAGCTTTACATTCTGCTCCAACGGGACTGAAAGTGGTTTGCATGTAGTCATACCATACTTGGACAACATATCCAAGCCATACTGTCTTTGGGACAGCCATATACCATCATCACATCTGATCACCTCAATGCCAAGGAAGTACCTTAGCTCACCTAAATCCTTCATCTCAAACTTCATCTTCAAACAGCCCTTGACTTCAGCAATTCCACTATTACTATCACCTATAATAATCAAGTCATCCACATAGATGACTATGATGACCAAACCTGCATCTCCCTTTCTCACATAAAGTGAGTGATCAGCATCAGAAACATAAAAGCCAATATTGACAAGATACTCTCTAATCTTGTCAGACCATGCTCTAGGTGCTTGCTTGAGCCCATAGAGTGCCTTCTTCAACCTGCACACATACGTGGGATGCTCTAAATCTTCATAACCTGCTGGCTGATCCATATACACTTCTTCCTGCAAATCACCATGTAAGAAGGCATTCTTTACATCCATTTGCTGCAACCTCCAACCTTTGGCTGCTGCCAAAGCAATCACACATCTTACAGTTGCCATCCTAGCAACTGGACTAAAGGTTTCATCATAATGTATGCCATATGTCTAGGCATAGCCTTTTGCAACCAGCCTAGCTTTGTACCTGCTAATAGAACCATCTGCATTGTGCTTAATCTTATAAACCCACTTACATCCAATAGCTTTCTTTCCCTTCGGCAATGATACTAGATCCCAAGTCTTATTGGCCTCTAATGCAGCCATCTCCTCATCCATTGCTGCATCCCAATGAGCATGACCAACAGCCTCCTCAAAACACGTGGGCTCAACATCCTCAACTAGTTTCACCATATAAGCATAATGGTGAGCTGCATAACCTTCAAAACAAAATCTTTTAACAGGGTATCTCACCCTGCTAGACCTGCGTACCACTGAATCACTCAATGGAGTCTTTGCATTAATGCGTGCTCTCTCCACACCTGGAGTCCTCTCACTGAAGGAATGCCAAGCTCATCATCCAAGCTCTCTAAGCCACTGGAGTCTCCATCAAGAACTGCATCAATGCCTTCTGACACTTTATTCTTTCCTTTGTCTTTACCTGTAGTGCTATTAGATGCACCAGAAGATGTAGAGGTACTCCTTAGTCTCCCAGACCAAGGACTACCAGATGATGTCTCTAGTCCGCTAAGAGTCCGTGATTCTTGCCTTTCAGCCTGCACATGAGTGTCATGATCATCATCATCATCATCCAATGCATCACCACTAGATGCATACCAACTGCTCATTTCATCAAAGATGACATCCCTGCTCACTCTGAACTTACATGTGACAGGGTTGTAACAACGATACCCTTTCTGCTCTACAGAGTATCCAATAAAGACACACTTTTCAGCCTTTGGATCCAATTTCTTCCGCAACTCATCTGGCACATGAACATACGCAATGCAGCCAAACACTTTCAAGTGTGAAACATCAGGCTTCTTACCTGTAAAACATTCTTCGGGGGTCATACCATGAACTGCAGCTGTGGGAGTTCTGTTCATAATATAAACAGCAGTATGAACAGCCTCAGACCAAAAATGCTTAGGCATATTCTTTTCAACCATCAAGGCGCGTGCAACTTCTGCAATATGCCTATTTTTCCTTTCTGCAACCCCATTTTGCTGTGGGGTATACTTGCATGTGAACTGTCTCTTTATCCCATGAGACCTCAGAAAATCACTGAACTCATTTGAGAGGTACTCTCCCCCTCCATCTGACCTCAGGCACTTTACTTTCAAGCCTGTTTCTCTTTCAACTACAGCCTTGAAAGTTCTAAAGTGCTCAAAAGCTTCACTCTTTTCCTTCATAAAATATACCCACAGCTTTCTAGAACAATCATCAATGAATGTGACAAAGTATGAACTCCCTCCAAGAGATACATTTTGTGTAGGCCCCCAAATGTCTATATGCACAACATCAAGGATATTTCTGCTTACATCTCTGTCATGTGAAAAGGGTTGTCTTGCCTGCTTACCAAACTGACATGCTTCACATACCTTCTGAAATTCTGCAACTTTAAATGTAGGCAAACCTGTAATCAACCCTTTGGACTGCATTAATTTTAGCCTTTGTACATTTGCATGTCGAATGCGTTTGTGCCAAATTTCAATGTCTGCAACAACACCTTTTCCTTTGGCATACATAACAGCATTCATAGTAGGAATTCCAGCATCTAGAGTGAACATACGTCCAACTCTACTTCCCTTTGCTACCAACCTGCACTTGTCATTGAAGTCTTCTACAAAGCAGCCCTTGACTTGTAGCCCTTGCTCTACCATTTGACTGACTGACACCAAGTTCTTTGTAATAGATGGCACATGTAATACATCTGAAAGACTCTTTGTCTTACCATCATGCAAGGACAAGGGAACTTTTCCAATGTGTGAAATTGGGTGGCATGAGTCATCACCCGTCTACACATAACCTGCATTCTACAAATCCTGCATCTCTCCAAACCATTCTGCATGGCTGGTCATATGATTGGATGCACCTGAATCAACATACCAAACATCTTCATGTGTTCCCTTTCCTGTAACAGCATTCAGCATATGCTGCATAACGAACAAACGTTCATTTTTGTCTTCATTCTGTCATGAAGACGATGCATAGTTTCCTTGCTGCAACTTACCACTGCGGATATCATCTCTCTTAGCATAACATTGGGCTACAATATGACCTGTTTTGCCACAGTAGTGGCACACAATACCAGAGTTGTTAGAACCTCTGTTCTGCCATCCACCTCTTCCTCTAAAGCTCCCCCTGCCTCTAAAGTTACCACGACCTCCTGAAACCTGCATATTGCCAAATTGCTGATTCAATCTGTTTTGCTGGTTGTCACTACCACGTCCTGTACCACGGCCTCTTGAAGAGAACCTGCCACGTCCCCTTTCTGAACTGGAGTAGAAAGCCGGGACCTGTTCACCACTTCTTTCAGATGTCTCACTCTGCATGTTGATTTCTTTAGTGATCATTAGAGAGACCAACTCATCGAAATCTGGAAATGGCTTTCTGACATATACGAAAGTTACAAAAGACTTCCAAGCCTTTTCATTGTTCAGTCCACCCAAGGTAGATGACACCAAATCATCATCATCCAGCATTGCATCAATCACTGCCAATGCATCTGCAATGCTCCTTACCTTCAATGCATACTCATTGATAGACATCTTCCCTTTCTTCAATGTATTCAACTCTTGCTTGAGTTGAATCTTTCGTGCCTTTGTATTTATAGAAAACATACTTTTAAGTATAGTCCAAGCTGCATATGCATTCTCTACATTTCTAATGTGCCCCAGCATATTATTGTCAATTACTGCAGACAACCAATACATGACCTTCTTGTCTTTTGCATTCCATTCCTTTCGTGCCTTTGTCTCTTCTGCAGTTGGAGGATCACTCATCTCCGGCTCCTTTTCTTCACCTGAAACGAACTCGTAGAGGCCTTTTCCAATAAGGAAGTTCGTGACACGAAACTTCCATGATGGGTAGTTGTTCTTGTCGAGCTCTCAATGATGGGGCTTCCACTGTTCTCTGCCATTATCACAAAACTAATACCAAACAGCAAGCAAATCTTCTGCAACCCTTGACCTATAGTGCATAGCAATACACCAGACAGCCTTTTTCACTGTCTGCTCAACAATACATGCAATCTGCAACCAGTTTGCAGATAAAACTTGTTTTTACTCACTGGTAAACACCTTTGAACTTACAGATTTGAAATCTATAACCTGCGCACCCACGCTCGGTCAATACAGTCGAAGTCACAATGTACCCTGAAACTGCTGTCCGCAACCTTGCGGCTCTAAAACGGGCCCTGAAATGGCCTCAAATGCAACCTTGCAGAGTATACAATGCTCTTCGTGCACACCAAATCTCACTGCAATCTGAGATTTTTGCTCTACCCTGCTTCTGGTGCCTCCACAAGCACTATCCAAGAGAAGGAGTGGAATAATGGGAGAGATTCTTACCCGTAGCTTGCTTGCTCGAACCTTGCTTCTTCTCCTTCACTTCAGCCTTCGAAATCAGCCTCTCTCAGAGGCGCGGCTCTGATACCATGTCAAGAATCGCGTGGTGGAGGGGGTTGCTCAAGATACTGCACCGAACACACACAGAATGCACAAGGGGAAGCTCACTCAAGAGACAAGAAGAGAGATGGAGGCCAAAATGTTTTCTTGCTGATTTCTTCTTCTTCTTCCACACACTTTACAATGTACACAAAGTATAGATAAGATACAACATAAAAGGAAAGTGGCCTATTAAGTCAAACAATGCATAACCGACTACACTAGTTGACTGGCGCTATAACTATGCCAGTTGTAAATAGGTGTAACGACCTGAATATAATAAGTAATGAGTCAGTGGCCATGTGAGATGCATAATGACCACTGACGTGCTATGTGTAGACATGTGGACCCATCTAACCAGGCGGTCCATCATCAATGTCCGCATGTGTTGAGCTTGTCATCTCAACACATTGACTACAGAGGGTTGAATCAATTGACTATTAAGAACAAATACCCCATTCCAAGAATAGATGAACTTCTTGACCATCTTCAAGGTACGAAGATCTTCTCCAAGATTGATCTCAGGTTTGGATATTACCATCTAAGGATCAAGGAAGAAGATATTCCAAAGACGGCATTCTATGGACACTTTGAGTTCCTAGTCATGTCATTCGGGCTGACAAATGTTCCTGCTACCTTCAACACTCTAATGCAGGATATCTTTAGACCATATCTTGATGACTTCGTACTCGTCTTCTTTGACGACACCTTAGTCTACTCCAAAGAGGAAGAAGATCCTGAACCCCAGCTTCGCATTGTTCTTGAAACAATGAGGGCACACAAGCTTTATACCAAGAAGAAGAAGTGTGCATTTTTCAAGCGAGAGATTGAATATCTGGGATTCATTATATTAGCAAAAGGGATTTTAGTGGATCCGGCCAAGGTCAGAGACGTTCTGGAGTGGCCAACACTAACAATTGTCAAAGAAATACACAATTTTCTTGGATTGACAGGATGGTACAGGGTCTTTATAAAAAACTATGCCTTAATAGCAGCACCTTTGATTGATCTACTAAAGAAGAAAGCATCAATTGTATGGTCACATAGTGAACAGTCCAGCTTTCACAAATTAAAGAAAAGCTTGGTATCAACACCCATCCTGAAACTTCCGAACCTTAGTAAGGAGTTTTAAGTAATAACTGATGCTAGCACACTTGCCTTAGGATGTGTGCTTATACAAGAAGGTCATCTTGTAGCATACTCTTCAAGGAAACTGAAGAGCCATGAGAGGAACTATGCTACCCACAATCCGGAGTTGTTAGCTATCATCCATGCTCTCAATCTTTGGAGACACTACTTGCTGGGTAACAAGTTTACCCTAGTGACGGATCATAAAAGTCTTAAATGGATTTTTACCAAGAATGAGCTTAACTTGAGGCAACGTTGATGGATTGAGGTGCTGGAGGAATATGACTTTGAAATCAAATACCGGCCTGGAAAGGAGAATGTAGTTACTGATGCATTCAGTCGCAAGGCATTTCTAAAATCTCTGATTTTGCAAGTTCCATCAATAGCAAGATCTCTAGCCCAAAGGTATCCATGCCAAATAACCCAATTCTTGAGCTAGCTAAAGAAGAGGCATGCCATGACCCAACCTATCAGAAGTTGCTAAGGGAGATCCCTATCAAGGATCAAGTCTCGAAGCTACAAACAAAGTATCAAGAATTCTTTATTAATGATGGACTTGTCTACTACAAAATGAGATTATGTATACGGGCAAGCCAATCACTTAAGCAGAAGATACTTTGGGAAGCTCATGACTCCTCTTTCTCAGGACATCCTGGATATGCCAAGACCCTCAATACAGTTAGAAAGAGCTATTATTGGGAGAGGCTTAAAGGTGAAGTTCTCAATTATGTCACTAAATGTTTGTCTTGTCAATGTGTTAAGGCTGACCATGTCAAAATGCCAGGAAAATTGCAACCACTTGACATTCCCCAAATGAAATGGGAATTCATTAGTATGGATTTTGTTGTTGGCCTGCCCCAAGTTCAGGGAGGATACAACTCCATTATGGTTGTGGTTGATATGCTCACCAAGGTTGCACATCTTATTCCTGTTAAGACAAACTATAAAGCCTCAGACATTGCAAGGTTGTTTATCAAGGAAATATTCAAATTGCATGGGTTACCAAAAAGAATCATCAGCAATCGTGATTCTCTCTTCACATCACACTTCTAGAGGGCCATCTTCGAAGCCATTGGGACTCAACTCTATTTCAATATAGCTTACCATCCCCAAACCAATGGTCAAACGGAGCGAGTCAACCAAGTTATTGAGGATATGCTAAGGGCACATTGTTGAAGTCCTTTAAACTTATCGGATCCAACCTTGAGGGTTGAAGCCTCAAAGCAAATGTTGGAAGATATGGATGACCAAATCAAGTCAATAAGACAGGACATCCAAGCCGCCAAGGATAGACAGAAGGCTTAGCGGACTTGAGATGTCAAGATAGATCCTTCACTAAAGGTGATATGGTCTTCATTTGCATACGTCCAAAGAAGAGTTCCCTATCCTTGGGAGAATGCAAAAAGCTAAGTCCAAGGTATTGTGGACCTTAGAAGATCCTCAAGTGCCTAGGGACTAATGCTTTTAGACTGCAACTCCCTGAAAACCTAAAGGTTGATAATGTATTACATATCAGTCTATTGAAAAAGTATGCACCTAACCCTAGTCACATGCTTGATGATAAAAAAATTGTAATGCCTAGCCAAGGAGTCCTTGAGCTACGGCCTGACAGGATCTTTGATGTTAGGGAGAGGCATTTGAGATCTAGAACCTTGACAGAATACCTCATCCAGTGGAAAGATTATCCGGAGGAGGATGCCACTTGGATGGATGAAACTACTCTCAACCAACAATACCCCTAGTTCCTCTCGAGATGAGGACATCTCAATTCCTCTAAGGAGGAGAGAATGTAATATTTCTGCCTTGAAATTTTGAAGACCTGTAATCCGCGTAAAAAGCAAACTAACATAATCTCCTGCATCGGTAAATGTGGTGGTTAAGTGCTTACCCCGTGCAGGCATCGGTAAACTCAAGCCGCGTTGTGCAAAAGAGGCCAAGGCTAAAAACCCGTAGGCCGCACGGGAACACCTCTTCAAAGGAAAAGGTAAATGGATAGTGGTTAAAATTGAGGAAATTTTTTTTAATTATTAACCCCCTCCCCCCAGCCAATGCATGGCAGGGAGAGGGAGTGTGAGAAGGCTTGAGTAGACGTGGGGAAGCATGAGGGAGGGGAGTATGCAATAGCCACGTGTATGGCTATCTTCCCCCCCTCTAACTATATGAACCCCCCTCTCTCTAGCTTGAGAAGGGGAAGAGAGGGACGATTGCTGCTGCTGCCAAGAACGTCGAGCTACCGCCAGCCACAAACACCGCCGCCCTGCTGTGCTACGCTGCCGCCTTTGCCCCTACCACCATCATCATAATCATCATTATCATATTCATCTCCCTCATCGATGCCTTCACCCTCCCAATCATCACTTCTTTCTCTCTCCACGTTTCTAACAGAGACAAAAGCTTAGAAGCTTCTAATCTTAAGCCTCTGTAGGCGTGCTTCCCTAGGAAATTTAAAACCAAATCTTTAAGGTCGTGTCCTATGCGCGAGGAGGAGATAACAGACAAAAATAGATTTTGTACGCGGAGTGACTGAGAGGAGAGTTGCTGGAACGGAATTATTGCATCCAATGGCCCCCAAACAAAAGACGTGAGGCGCACATGCGGGAGCTTCCAATCCAAGTTCGCGTGTGGATAACACCCCGAACCTCAATGCCCAGGTTCTTAGAAATTGATTTTGCATGAAAAGAATGCATTTAAGCATGTCTTTAATAAACGTAGTCAAGTTAAATACATTTGGAAGTTTTAAATGCAATTGTCCATTCATTTACGAAGTTAGTCCATGTCATGCCTTTGAAAATTGCTTGCACTTCCAAGTTGCAATCCCAAACACATATTGCATAGGTTATAAGGTGGATTTGTCTAAATGCATCCTTGATTTCATCGAAAAAAAGAAACAGTGCATAATGCATTTAGATAGTAATCTCCTAGTTGTGATTCGTACAAGATAATCATTGACGTCCATTAGATGTTGTCCAAGTAGTTGCATGCATGAAAGGGATTTATGTACCTTGCAAGTTGCATGCGATGTTAATTACATCCTAGGCTGGGTTAAGTGCTGTAGGAAGAATTAAGTCAATAATAGTCTTATGACATTCATCATACATGGACTTATTTTATCGAAGGTTGTATTTAAGGAAGAATGCATTTCATATTAAAGCTTGAACTCAATGCATTAAGCGAAGGGTTATGAGCATAGTTCTTGTTGAAATTCAACGTAGGTTTTTATATGAGTTAACCCTGAATTTTCAATCATTATAGTTTAGGCAAGGAAAAGAAATGGTCCTTGTACATCTTATAGTTGCATAAAAGGAAAAGTTTATGAATGGCATACTTGCATGGAATGTTGTATCTTGAATTTATTTAGGTACATCTCTTAGGAAAAGTATTTGCATCTCTTCTAAGGAAAGATCACCTCTTGTCGCAAGACAATTAGATCGATCAGGTAATTTACTTGCGATGATGTAACTCAAATGATGATTACCTCAATGCGCTAGGTAGAGTTAAATCGCAATAAAATTCTGCTTAGTATTGCACTCGGAAAACTGACTTGATAATTCTGACCTCAAAGGTCCTACCCACATTCATGGAATGTTAGGGTTAGTTAGACGCCCATACAATAACGATCTAGGGTTTTTACCCTAGGGTAAATTGGCCTAATACTAGACTTCCGATTGAGTTTAGAAACGGTAGGGCCAAATGTTATTGGCCTAGTAAGGTTAGGGTTTGGTTGGGTCAAGAGGACATCCGAAATCCTACATCTTAACCAAAGGTATTCTCAATCAGGGAATAGCGTTTGATGAGAGAACTAATCCCGCAAGTCAGATGAGACTCCTATGCAACAAGTTGCAATGTCACATGGTTTTGTGTCTAAACCACAAAAATAGTATTGCCACTCCTTAGAACAAGGGTTGGCAAGTTCTAAGTACAAGTTTAATTTGCAAGAGGATGAGTAGTCATCGTGCTACATTACCCTTCTCTGAGGCTAAGCTGCCAAGATAGGGTAACTATGAATTGCCTAGCAAGAAATTGACTAATCAAGTTAGAGTGTCAAGGTTGCCCATGATTTACTATCTTAGTTTAAGGGACTTAAGGTCTTTGTTAATTTGAGTTAATAGGGTATAAACTCTAACCCAAGGATAAAAGGGTAAACAAACAACAAAACCCTTGGGGGATCTTGCCAAGTCACAATTGATCTTGGATCGAATGTTGGATGCATTCGGAGAGAAGGAAATTCATACCTTAGCAGTAAACAAACAACAAAACCCTTGGGGGATCTTGCCAAGTCACAATTGATCTTGGATCGAATGTTGGATGCATTCGGAGAGAAGGAAATTCATACCTTAGCAGTTGGCCAAACAAATGACCACTAGATTGATTGTGTTTGTACAATTAGGAGCACTATTTGTACTTCTTTGCTCAAGGAACTAAAGATGGAAAAATAATTAATGCTTCACGTTGAAGGCCTGGAGGGGAAGGCAGCATCAGTTACTCCCAATTGTTGGCCTGACCCTAACCAAGGGGGTTGTTAGCCGAGCCGGGTACACCCGCCTATGACACGGTGCATCCCCCCCACACCCCACCTCGAAAAACCCCGATGCATCCACACCACCCCACCATGCCTCAAAAAACCCTGCTCAACCCACCCCACCTCACCTCACCTCACCCCCCCACCCCACCCCACCCCACCCCACCCCACCTCACCCCCCCATGACACAACGCATCCCCCCCACACCCTTATATTAAGGTTAATAAATCATGGACAACCTCATTATCCTATCTTGATTGGTCAATTTCTTGCTAGGCCATTCCTAATTACCCTTACTTGGAAAATCAGCCTCAAAGAAGGGTGATGAAGTAGGTTGTCTACTCATCCTCTGCTTAAAACCCTTTGCTACCAGTCTAGCCTTGTATGCCGACTTGGGGTGTCCAGGGGTACTTTTCAGCTTGTACACCCACTTGCATGGCAAAGCCTTCTTGCTCGTAGGCAAGGAAACCAAATCCGAAGTGTCATTCTTATGCAAGGAGTCTATCTCAGACTACATAGCCCTCTCCTAGGAGTGACTGTCACCCCTCTGCATAGCCTCATCATAAGTGAAAGGCTCTCCTACATCTGTAACCAAGATATAATGCATCGAGGGCTGAAATCTATCAAGTGGACGTCTGTCTCTAGTAGACCGTCTGCTACCTGTCCAAGTGCCTGTCTAACACCCTAACCATGAGCATTTTTTGCAACTGTAGGCTGTCCAACTAGCTATGTGGGAGCTCTCGGCTCCTCCTAAAATATGACCCTGCGGATCTCAACAACTCTCTCAAGCTGCCTTGCATCTTGTCATCATGGAAGACTACATCATGACAGTGGCTGACTTTTCGCGCCTGCAGATCCTAGAGACAGTAACCCATCTCGCCTGCATCCCCATAACCAAGGAAAATGCATTTGACACTCTTAGGATCCAGCTTTCTCTTGTCCTTGGGCACATGGCAACATGCCTCATATCCAAAGACACGGAGATGCACATAAGAGGGAGGTTTTTCAGTCCATACCTCCTCGACAACTTGGAAATCCGAACCACTAGAAGGTGATCTGTTTATGATATGCACAGTTGTACTAACTGCCTTAGCCCAAAAGTTCTGTGGTAGGCCTCCGTGGCTAATCATACTACGTACACGCTCCTGAATGGTTCTATTCATCCGCTCAGCCAAACCATTATGGGGGGATGTAGGGGGTGGTCAACTAACACTTAATACCACTCTCATCACATAACTGCTCAAAATAATGTGAGACATACTCACCCCCATTATCTATCCTTAGGCATTTTAGCCTATACCTAGAGTGGTTCTCAACCAATGCAAGCCATCTTTGAAACACAGCCAAGACATCGAATTTCAGTTTAATGGGATAAGCCCAAACTTTTCATGAAAATCATCTATGAAATTAACAAAATACTTTACACCACTCATAGGCTGACAAGGCATGGGCCCACAGACATCCAAATGTACCAATGCCAAGGGCTCACTCATGCGTGGCCTTCCAGACTTCTTATGCATAGACCTAGTCTGCCTGCCATAAAGACAATGCTCACATGAATCAAAACATACATAATCAAGGGGCAGTAAGTACTACAAAACAGAAAGCATTTTTATTCCCTTCAAAGACATATGGCCCAAACGAGCATGCCAAAGAGATACATGTGGGATAGAACCCACAGAAAAAACATGATCAAGAGAAGAAGCTGATACAATCAAGGGATAGAGGCTGATAGCCTTGGCACCTCTCGCAATCACAAGTCTGCCATGAGTGATCTTCCATGCAGAGTCTCCAAAAGATACATGATAACCTATGTCATTAAGCTGTCCAGCTAACATGAGACTGTGTGTCAAAGCAGGTACATGATGTACATCCTGCATAACAAAATTGCTGCCAGAAGGAAATTGCAGCAGCCTAGCATCACCAATGCCCACAACATCAAGAGACCTGTCATCACCCAAGCGCATAGAACCCGAAATAGTATGGTATGAATGAAACCACTCTTGTCAAGGTGTCACATGAAAGAACACACCTGAGTCCAAGAGCCAACACTTTGCATACATAGAGTGTATCTCTGCCATCTGCGAAGAACTAGAAGAAGCTGCAAGGATATAATCATCATCAACATCCTAATGCTGCATAACGTTGATCTCTTCAATTTTAACACTGGACTTTGCAGGCACTATGCTGCGATCAGAAGACTTATCCTACACTTTGTCTTTCCCCTTATCTTTGCGCCTTTCATTGTGCAGTTCATGGCATTGTGGCCTAATATGGCCCTTTTTCCCACAATGGTGATAAGTAACATCTGCATTCCTGCCACGTGATTTGCTACGTGACTTCATGAGACTTAGACCGAGATTTCTGAGAATCTCCTCCACGGCCATTGCCACTGCCATGTTTTCCATATCCATCATTCCGGCCTCTAACTGTCATAGCATGCGACACACGAGAGGCATCCAAATTCTTACGGTTAACCTCTTCTTGCAGAAGAGAACTCTCAACATCAGATAATTTCAAGGTAGTAGTAGAGGCACATAATGCCGTAAAGAATACATCCCATAACTCATCAAGAGTACCAAGCAAGAAAAGACGAGTGATATCCTCTGCAAAAGTGATGTCCTATGAAGTCAAGCTCTTGAGTATAGCATGGAACTGGCTCAAGTGAGCAGACATAGTCACATTCTCCTTCATGTGCAGATCCATAAGCTACTTTAGCCAATACATCTAACTCATTGGACTTTTCTTGTCATAGAGATTCTTCATTTTATCCCACAACTGCCATGCACTCTGTTCTTTCTCAAATACATTGTAATGAACCTGTTCTATGAGAGATAATACAATAGTGGACTTGCATAACTCATCAAGCTCAAGCCATTCCTCATCTCGCATAGTTGCAGGCAAATGCTCGCTCAACCTCAAAGGTTTGATCTGCGATTTCTGCACCAACACCTGCCAAATCTGTCTCTTCCAATAAGAGTAATTCATACCATCAAGCTTAGTGATGTTGAAAATAGCATGATCAGTGGACGAACTCGCCATAATGCAGGCTGGAAGACTGCAGACGGTTTAAAACTGCTTGCTGTTTACTGCAGAAAATGACAAAAAAATCACCAAAATCGAGAGAAAAATGGCAAGAAAAGTGTAACCAAAGCTATTGCCCACCAAGTAATAATGAAATTACATTATTTCAAAATATTTCAGCATTAAAAAGCCATGTCAGGTCGGAAGTTATATGCTTGCTATAATAAATGACAACAAGGGTACTGTGAGAGGCAATTACTGACCAAATCACTGCACCAAGTCAAGAAATGACAGTCAAGACATGACCACCCATAAGCAGGCATAAATCAGTACCAAATAGTCATCAAGACCCTGGGCTAACACCCAAACATGTTACCAACGCATCGGTCGGTGATGAGTAGGCTTACCCCCTGGACAATAGGGCAAAGTATACATAACACTGGCAAGACCTGACACCAGTAGGTGTATGCTCACAAGAGTGCAAATCCCAAGCTTAGATCAAAAGCAACTCCAAGATATCAGTGCATAAACCATGCAATATTTAAGTGTAAGAGATCCCAAAGTCTCAAGTATCTGCAAAATGCTCAAAATAGCATAAACCTCCTGCTCAATGTTGGTCAACCATACAAGATGCTCCCACTGGCTCAAAAGATGGATAAACAAGCTCAACAGCTCAAGCAAACCAAGTCAAAGTACCAAAGACAAGTAACCAAGACAATGCCTCAATAGCATGCAAGGTCATAATGGAAAAAGCCAAGTCATAACGGAAAAATCCAAGTCAATGTCCAAGTGTTCAAGGGAATACTCAAATGAATGTCGATATGAGCTCAAACAACTGCCATCCATAGCCAAAGCATAAAGCATTCACCAAGACATCATAACCCGTACTGTGTAGCCTAGGCATAAACCATGTAAGAGATGAAATACCAGCTGCAAAGAAGTGATAGTCAAACCCAAATTGAGCTCTAATCTTAGCTCAAAAGCATTTTGGAGCATAAACAAGCCATGTTGCATAGTCCAAATACATCATGACATCATACCGAGTAGCCGGGAGCACCCCTTGACCAATAGGCATAACCCAACTGTAGTATAAATAGCTTCAGCCCTAAAGTTTCCAGCAGCATATAACCTCTGTAAACTTAGCAAATCAGTGCTCAATCCAAGCTCAAATCCATAGGCAAACCATAGGCATACATTCCCGTATGTATAGGCACCAACCGGGCATAATCGGGCATCAAATGCCAAGACCTGTAAGCATAAAATTGAAGTAACAGGTGGCTGCCCCATTTTGGATAGATCTGGGATTGTTTAAAATATTCAATGGCTGAGCTAAATCAGCTCCAAATGTGTCTCACATAAGAGGCATAACATCCACAAGTGATCCGGTATCAATAGACATCAATAGAAGCATCACATAAGCCATAGGCATACAAATACATGCTGTCTCAAACCTAAAATCTATTGTAGAATATTCTGTCATTAGAATTTGGAAAATCCTACATCACCGTCGCATTCGGAGCGTGCCAAAACCCTAAGTTAGACTCTTACCTTGCCTGAATCGGGTTTCGAATGCCCGAGATATGACAAAAAGAGTGATTTTTTTGCCAGATTTTGAAACAAGCGCAAAAAAAACGTGAGCTAGTTGGGGGGTCTGCTGTCCCACGTGTCAACAATGGGGTCCAAAGGAGGCACAAATGGGGGCCAAAGAAGGCCTACACCAAGCCTCAGCAAGCCTTGATAGGTTGGAAGCAAGATCCAGGTAAAGGAAGCTCCAAGAGGTGTGAGCTATGGCTGCCCACAACCTGTGAAAACCCTATTTACCTAGACCTCTAGACTGAGATAAATCTCTAAAATAATGAAGCAATACCTCAATTTCAATGCCTTGATGGTACCTCAATAGACCGAGAGGAATCTCGGGAAGCCGGGGAGTGATGGGATCTGAAGAGAATGAGCTATGGCTACCATGAAAGAGACCCAATGCAAGTGGGGAGTCAATGGGAAGTTGAAAATGCCACGAGCCAAGCTCAAGAGTCAAGAAGCCGAGCTTTGATACCCGTTGAAAGGTGAGAATGATTGAAGCTTGAACTCGAGAGCTATGGCGGGAGAGCAAGAGTAAGAAAGAGAGAGACAAGAAATGGGAACTCCAACAGTCACAATGTGTGACCGGGCCTTCCTTTATTCGAACTGTCACTAAAAAAATAAAGAATAAAGTGAGAGTGATGGGCACCCGCCACCTGCAATGTGCAATGGCGGTGACTTTTAGTGTAGTAATACATGGGCGGCTAGGCAGAGACATCTTTACCCCCAACACCCCAAACATACAAACAACCCTCTTGGCCTAACGGAATAGCACATTTCACTGCAAACTAGCTGGCTCTCTTAGCCTAAGGAAATAGATCATTAAAACCTGAAAACAACTGCCCTCTTGGCCTAAAGAAATCAAGCAAACCTTCTCGTATAGATCGCTCCTTGGAAGAAGGAAGATATACAAACACACGCTCCACTTCAAGGGGAAAGACATGGCACTCATCCCTAAACTAAATGCATCAAGTTATGACCCATACCTCCTGCATATACAACAAGAGGCGTATGCATAACATGTCATCGAATCAACCTATGGGTCCAAGATAATAGTGGTAGATAGGTCTCGGCTACTCTTCTCAATACCCATATCAACCATCGCGTGCCATATAACGCGTGGTTTGATAACATTCCCCACAAGCGACCAGGTCCCATCTCATTATCAATAACAACATCTAGATGAGGACCACAGTTGAAAAAAAGATCCTTCTCATAAGCAAAATTGGCTAATGAATCTGCAAACTGATTCCAATAATGTGGAATGAGCTGAAGAGACATGTTCTCAAATTCATCAAGTAGGGTTATAGCAGCTCGATGATACATACGAAGGAGAGGATTCTGAACTATATATGTTCCATCAAGTTGATTTAAGATCAGCTGGGAATCCCCTTTTACTAACAACCGCCTAATGCCACCTTTCTCGGCAATATTCAATCCCATAATCAAGGCTTTATATTCTGCCATATTGTTAGTGAATCCCACCCCATGATAAGCAGCTAATTTCATTGTAGCTCTACATCGGGGATCTCGAATAACTACTCCAATACTCCCTTTTCTATTAGGCCCCCTAGATGCTCCATCGAAGTATAACATGTACATCCACAATGGAATTACACAACCTGCCATCAAGGACTCCTCTATTCATAAGTACAATAAGCAAAATTCAACATATTTAGAGCATGAACTGACGGCTCCATCCCACCTTCTTCATTAATCTCAACAGGGATGCTTGTCAAGATTTGTAAACAATGATGGCAGAAAACTTTAATCTCCCACACAAAGGTACTGTCTTCTTGCTCAATCACTTTGTATCCCTTGCTCCACCAGATAAGCCTCCCTTGATGATATCTTTGCTCTAGATATGGGTGCTCCAAATAAGAGATTAACTGCCCCATCGACCAGTTTAAGCGCTCCTACAGGTCTCAAATCATCCCCGGCAACATGGACCTACAATGCATTTAGTGCGTTAGCATATTTAGAAATAATAAGGTTTAATCTTACTAAGATTAACCTTATTTTTAAATTCCACTCCTTGTAGATCAGCTAATAAAACCGTAGACTTATTTTTACCTATTCGAACTATCTTGTAAGGGCCATCCCATCTAGGTTCAAGCTTTCCTAGAAATAGCTCCCCACGTGCATCGTAATACAGAACTAATTGCCCTTTTTTAAAGGTATACTTCTTTGCCTTTAGATCATGCAATCGCTTCATCCGATGTTTAGCTACCTCTTGGTGCAACAAACTCTCCAATTTGAGCTCGTCCAAGTGGGCTACAGTCATAAACCGCTCAAATAACGCATCAAGAATGTAGTGCCTGAACTTCTTGGTCGCAAATACCATTGCAAGGCACAACTTCTCCATATAGGTGTAGTTAATTTCCGATACGCCCAACTTTTGACTAAAAGCTATTGAATGGTATCACTTTTCCTCCCAAATTTGGGCCAAAAGCTATTGGATGGTATCATTTTTCCTCCCAAATTTGGGCCAAACCATAGCTGATACTATACATAGTTGCTGCTGAAAATATATAGAACATTTCACTCTTTTTAGGTGCTTTTAAAACAGGTGCTTTGGCAAGCTCCTGCTTTACATTGTCAAAAGATACTTTGCAAGCATCACTCCATGAGAACTGACAATTAAAGGACAATAGGTTCGTTAGTGGCAATATTAACCTTCGAAAATACCCTACCGATAGAAAGCTATGCACTTCTTTTGGAGTACGTGATGGACTCATGGCGACTATGGCCTTGATCTTTTCAAGATCAGTCACAATCCCTACGGAATTGACCACATGGCCAAACTTGGTCTTATAATGACCCGAACAGAGGGGCATATAGGCCTCAAATGAAGAGAGTTTAAGGTCAGAATCGGGAATAAAGAAAGAAAGCAAGGACTAATAATGCCAACAACTTTGTCCCTACCCAAAACAATGGCCGAAACCTCTGTTGTTTCCACTGCAACCAGCCCGGTCATTTCAAGAGGCAATGTCCCAAGCTTGGAGCAGATTGCCAAGAACCTTTCCAAGGAATTGGTCATGGCCAGGGAGCCGCTACCCGAGGCAGAGGAAGAACTGCCAGCATTTCCAACAAGAAAATGTGCGAAGAAGAAGATCCGACCATGGAAGCAGAGTTTGAAAGGGCGACAGTCCATGCCGCTCTACACAAGAAAGGTCCGAATCACCAGTTATTGGTGATTCAGACACTGTCGGACTATCAAGGTAAAGGTTTCAAGACCTTGATTGATTGTGGTAGTACACATTCCTTTATCTCACAAGCTTGTGCAAGAAGATTAGGAATAGCCACAGTAGAAGCACCTACCTTGCTTGTGGAATTAGCAAATGGTCGTGAGGCCACTTGTACCAGGCAAATTACTAAGGAGGAATTTTTTTCTGGGAGGAAAGATGACTTCGATCAAATTCAGAGTCATGAATCTAGGTATCCATGAGTGTCTACTCGGAATGGATTGGCTTAAACCTAATGATGCCTCCATTCATTGTGGAAAGGGCCAAGTTTTCTTTCAAAACTCTAAAGGGGAATTGGTCACAACTCAAGGTGATACTGGGAAGTCAAAAATTCAATTGGCCAAAGCATCTCAGATTATAAAGGGAGTTAGAAAGGGACTACCTGTCTACTTGATTAAGCTCAAGAAGTTCGATCAAAAGCAGGAGTCTAGTGAAGGACCTTCATGGCTAAAGGAATACGCTGACGTATTTCGTAAAGAGTTGACAGAACTCCAGCCTCAAAGAGAAGTGGATTATGAGATCAAGCTAGTGCGGGGAGCTGCGCCAATTGCAAAGAGACCTTATAGAATGTCCATCCTGGAAGCAATTGAGCTGAAGGAACAACTCAAGCAACTGCTAGATCAGGGCTACATCTGTCCTAGCAGTTTACCATGGGGAGCTCCAGTACTGGTCCACAAAAAGAAAGATGGAACGCTTCAACTGTGTATTGCTTACAGAGGGTTGAATCAATCAACTGTCAAGAACAAGTATCCTATTCCTAGAATAGATGAGCTTCTTGATCATCTTCAGGGTGCGAAGATCTTCTCCAAGATTGATCTCAGGTCTGGTTAATATTAGATAAGGATCAAGGATGAAGATATCCCAAAGACAGCATTCAACACAAGATATGGACACTTTGAGTTCCTAGTTATGTCATTTGGACTCACGAATGTGCTTGCCACCTTCAACAGGTTAATGCAGGATATCTTTAGGCCATATCTTGATGACTTCATAATCGTCTTCTTAGAGGACACTTTAGTCTATTCCAAATAGGAGGAAGATCATGAACCCCAACTTTGGATTGTCCTTGAGACAATGAGGGCACACAAGCTGTATGCTAAGATGAAGAAGTGTGCATTCTTCAAACGTTAGATTGAATATCTGGGATTCATCGTATCAATAGAAGGAATCTCAGTGGATCCAGCCAAAGTCAAAGATGTTCTAGAATGGCCAATACCAATAACTGTCAAAGAAATACGCAGTTTTCTTGGATTGACAGGATGGTATGGGGTCTTCATAAAAAACTATGCTTTACTTGCAGCACCTCTAACAGACTTACTGAAGAAGCAAATATCCATTGCATGGTCAACTACTGAACAAACTAGCTTTGATAGATTGAAGCAAAGTTTGGTATCAGCACCTATCCTAAAACTTCCAGACCTCAGTAAGGAGTTCGAGGTAGTAACTGATGCTAGCACACTTACCTTAGGATGTGTGCTCATGCACGAAGGTCACCCTGTGGCTTACTTTTCAAGGAAACTGAAGAGCCATGAGAAGAATTATGCTACCCATGATCTAGAATTGTTAGATGTCATCCAAGCTCTAAAGCTTTGGAGACACTACCTGTTGGGTAACAAGTTTTCTCTAGTGACTGATCATAAAAGTCTCAAGTGGATCTCTACCTAGAATGAGCTTAACATGAGGCAACGTAGGTGGATTGAAGTGCTGGAGGAGTATGATTTTGAAATCAAATACCAATCGGGAAAGGAGAACGTAGTTGCCGATGCACTCAGTCTCACAAGGCATTCCTTAATTCCCTAATCTTGCAAAATCCATCAACAGCTAGATCTCTAGCCACAAAGGTGTCCATTCCAAACAACCAAATACTTGAGCTAGCTAGAGAAGAAGCATGCCATGATCCAGCCTATCAAAAGATGCTAAGGGAGATCCCTATCAAGGACCAGGACCAAAAGCTACATGCTAAGTATCATGAATTCTCTATCAATAGTGGACTTGTCTACTATAGAATGAGATTATGTATACCAGCAAGCCAGTCACTTAAGCAGAAGATACTGTGGGAAGCTCATGATTCCCCTCTCTCAGGACATCCTGGCTATGCTAAGACTCTCAATGCAGTTAAGAAGAGCTACCATTGGTAGAGTCTTAAAGGTGACGTTCTCAAATATGTCACTGAATGTTTGTCTTGTCAACGTATCAAAGCCGAACATGTCAAAATGCCAGGTAAGTTGCAACCACTCGACATTCCCCAAATGAAATGGAAACTCATCAGTATGGACTTTGTCATTGGCCTACCCCAAGTTCAGGGAGGATACAACTCCATCATGGTTGTGGTTGACATACTTACTAAGGTTGCACACTTTATTCTAGTAAAGACAAACTATAAAGCCTCAGACATTGCAAGGTTATTTATCAAGGAGATATTCAAGCTACATGGGTTACCCAAAAGAATCATTAGTGATCGTAATTCTCTCTTCACATCACCTTTTTGGAGAGCTATCTTTGAAGCCATTGGGACTCAACTCTGTTTTAGTATAGCTTACCATCCCCAAACAAATGGCCAAACGGAGAAAGTAAATCAAGTCATCGAGGATATGCTAAGGGCACACTGCTGTCGTGAACCAAAAAGGTGGATTCAATACTTGCCTTTGATGGAATTTGCCTACAATGCTTCTTACCAACAAAGCATTCAGATGACCCCTTTTCAAGCATTCTATGGTCATGACTGTCGAATTCCCCTAAACTTCTCAGATCCAACCTTGAGGGTTGAAGCTTCAAGGCAGATGCTAGAACAGATGGATGACCAAGTAAAGTCAATAAGACAAGACATCCAAGCCGCCAAGGATAGACAGAAGGCCTACGCAGATTTGAAGTGTCAAGATAGAATCTTCGAGGAAGGAGACATGGTCTTCATTCGCGTACGTCCAAAGAAGAGTTCCCTATCCTTAGGAGATTACAAGAAGCTAAGTCCAAGGTATTGTGGACCATACAAGATCCTCAAGTGCCTAGGACCTAATGCTTATAGACTGCAACTGCCTGAGAACCTAAAGGTTCATAATGTATTCCATATCATCCTATTGAAGAAGTATGTATCAAATCCTAGTCATGTACTTGATGACCAACAAGTTGTAATGCCTAGTCAAGGAGTCCTTGAACTACGGCATGACAGGATCTTAGATGTTAGTGAGAGACAACTTAGATCGAGAACCTTGAGAGAATGCCTCATCTAGTGGAAAGATTATCCTGAGGAGGATGCCACTTGGATAGATGAAAGCACTCTCAACCCCATCAATATCCCCAGTTTATCTCGAGATGACGACATCTCGATTCCTCCAAGGGGGAGAGAATGTAATATTTCTGCTGAAAATAATTACGAGCCCATGTGAGTCTCTAGCAAATGGCAATGCTAGCATTGTGGTTATGGACGGTGTGGTCTTTAAATAGTACTCTCCACAGGCCAATCGAGACTAAGGACTAAGAAACTCGCATATCTTCATATGAACCTCCTCTTGGGAGGAGGTCAAGAGGATAATGATAATTATTGCAAATTTTTTTAATCCTTTTCTCCCCAATCGAAGGGTGGCTAAGGGAAAAAGATGGAGCTATGAGGGGAAATAGTAGAGGTGGAAGAAGAGAAGCCATGCGGTCCACCACGTGGGGGAGGGAGGCCTTACCCCTCTTCCTGGAGTGGAGGGAGGGGGAGCTGAGTAGTCGTGAGGCTGGAGGTAGTCATGAGAAGGAAAGCTGAGTCGGACGCTGCCGCGATCGTGTGAGAGAGAGAGTAGAGCTGCGCCGCTCTAAATGCACCGAGAGGGAGGAGGATTGCCTTAGAAGAACCACTGCCGCCATATTTCGCCTCTTGCCCATCAGCAACCATCAATAATAATCATCCCCTCTTCCTCCACGTGGATTCTGACAGCCAACAGAAGCTTCTAAGGGGGGGCTCCCTAAGCCCCCTTTTCTATTCCTTCTCAAGTGGGTTTTTATTACTTTCGGGTTTCTTAAAAACCCTTTTCCATTGGCCCTTCCTGTGCGGTCTTTACACCCCCCTGGAATTAAGGTCTTTCCCCTTGCATCCTCATGAATTAAGCTTTTCCCCCGCTTGATTTCCCGAAAAGACACCATAACCGGGTTTTTCAAAGCCCTCCCCTTAGCATTTCCACAAAGCCATTCCCATGGATTTCCCCCACACAAGTCCTTTAAAGCCATTTAAACCCCCTTCTTGTGGACTTTTATAAACCCTTCCCAAGGGGTCTTTATAACCCCCCGGATTTAAGCACCCTTTCCCCCCTTCCATACTACAAAGCTATTTTTATCCTTTTTGTGGATTCCCACATTAGCCGTTTTTAAGCCCCCTAAATCTCCTTAATTCCACTTCATCCCTCGGCTTTCTTTTAAAGCCCTTCCCGTGGACTCACATAAAGCCATATTAGCCAGGTTTTAACCCCTTTCCCATTTCAACTCCCACAAGCCATTTTACCCTGGGGTTTTTCTTAAGCCCCCTTTCCGTGAAGATCAATTGTATTCCCGGAACTTCTACGAAGAGAACGGGAGTTCGTAAGTTTCCATTTCCAAAGTCCAAATTCCGCAAGAAGGTGCATTGGTCAAGGAAGCCCTATTTCAAAAAGGGAATTGCGCGTGCGAGGGAGATGGGCTAAGATCATAAGTCTGCGGTGGCCAAGGCAAGAAGGTCGAATTCTCGATGGCCCCTAAAAAGGCACAAGGCGCAACCGCAGGAGGATCATCTCCTAACATTCATGTGGACATTTCACCGAATCCACAAGTCCAAGTTTTCTTCCTAATTTTGGTTTATGTCGAATTATTGAAATTGTGCATGGATAATTTATGGAATTAGGATGCACTTTTGGCTATTTTAAAGAAAATAACTCACAATCGAAGAATCGGTCATTTGTATTTTTCAAAGGAACAAATGAAAGAAGGACATAAGACGTCTATGCTTTGTTAGCAAGTTGTTTTTATGCATTGCAAAGTAACGAATTTAGATCAACTAATGATCATCTTTTCAAAGTCAAAATTATTGTTGTACATTTCGATTATGCATGGAAAGAAAAAAATCGCATGTTGCATTATTAGACATCTCTTTCTTCACAATAATTCATTAAAGAAGATTGCTAACAACCGTAGGAATTTACAAGGCATGGAAATGATTCTAGGGTTGCATGAAGTAGATTAAACTCTAGTCAATTGGCATAAATCTCAATCAACTACGTAAGTAGTTATGAAAGGCTGTGTAATGCTCATTCAGCGTACGGATATCTCATTCAGAAATGAAGTTAGGAAAAGGTTGCATGGTTCATTTTAAGCATAAAACCCTAAAGCTTAGTAGCATGAATCTTGAATGCATGTTCTAGAAGGATCAATAGAAATTATGCCATAACTTAGCATATGATTTGATCTTAACCAGAAAAGTTAGGGTTTGTAAACCTAATCATACATAGGCAATGAATCGTGTGCCTACAAGAATGGTATCGTAATGGTTTTACCCTAAACACCTAAACCACAAAGGACTCGCTTAGGAATGGTTAAATCGATGCAACATATCCCAAGTGCCAACTAGGATTTAGCACGTTGAGGACGTGACCTAGTCGCTCTTATTGCCAAGCTGAAACTCTCATACCCTAAAGACCTGCCCACATTCACGGAATGTAGGGACAATAGGACATACTTGTAAGAAACGATCTAGGGTTTCTACCCTAAGGATCGCTGGCTAAAAGGATGAGACTCGATTTGAATTGGAACCCTAGGACCGACAATGTCGGCCTAATTCAATTAGAAATGGATTGGATCTGAAGACACCTTAACCCTATTTCCTATCTAATCATGATCCCATGATTAGAAGACGCCGTTCGATGGGTAAAATAGTTCCATGGATTAGATGCAACACTTGTGCAACAAGTTGTAGAGTCGCATGATCTTGTGGTTTGATCACAAGGGAATGGCCAATTCCTCGGAATAAGATTGGCAGATTCTGGCACAAGTTTATCTTGCAAGAGGATGAGTAGTCATCATGATATATATAGTACCTTTCTTGGGAAAGGTGACCAAGATAAAGGGATTAGATAATTTCTTGGAAGTAAAAGACCAATCAATAATTTGGAGTAACATATTTTCTGTTAATAGAACTTAAGGTATCGGTTAAGTTGGGTTAATAGGGTACGGCCGTAACCCAAGGACATAAGGGTTAACAAAGGAACCCTTGGGGATCTTGCCAAGTCGCAATTGATCCAGGATCGAATGCTAGATGCATTCGGAGAGAAGGATTCACTCCTTAACAGTTGGCCAAATAATGACTACTGGAAATGATTGTGCTTGTAACAGTTTAAAGAGCACTATTTGTTTTGTTTGCTCAAAGAATTAAAGGATGAAAAGATATCTAATGCTTCAGGTTGAAGGCCTGAAGGGAGAGGCAGTCTCAATTACCCCTCGATTGTCTGCTTGACCCTAACCAAGGGGGTTGTTAACCGCGCCGGGAAGGTGGACCGAACCGGTCGCAAGAGGTCTCTCCGTTGAGCACTACTTGGAGCAGGAGGACGCTTGGGTGCCAGTGGGGCTCTGGCCATAAATCCCTCGCCTTTCGGGCCCTGCACAAGAGGCCAACGTGACTCGGGATTGGATCTCGAGGCCTGCATACTAGTCTACGGGCAGAATCTTGGATTAGTAATCCTTGTGGATTGCTGGATAGCCTTCGGGCAGATTATGGATAAGCCTACGGGCTGGACTTTATAAATGTATTCCAAAGATAAATATGATAAATTGTTAAAAAGGAACTTGTTTGACATTGTTTTTCTATGCCAAGTGCCATGATTATGTGAAGGAACTGGTGCCTAAGGGGCTAATTAAGGAAGCTGCTTGATGCATGTCCAACTAAAATGTGATAAGTAATTAGACAACTAAAACAACTTGGGGAAAGTGAGTTGGATGTGGCCATGGGTCCGTCCTACGGATGGGTGGTCCCGGTTGGCCGGAAACTTTTCTCAATCATAATGGACAGCAAGAAGATCATCTCAAAGGAAATGAATAGCAAAGGCGCTGACCTAGACTCTAGGCTATAATAATCCCAGTTTACGCTGTTTTAGGGGAACGGAATGGGGCTATGCCTTATGGCAGAGAGGTCAAGCTTTGCATCCCTCTCGTTTCCCATTCTCCTTGAACCAAGTGCAGCGTGAATCCGCTTCGGCACTGGCTTTTTTGCGTTAAGTAGTTCACTCGGGGTTCGACGCTAGTTGCCATTTAGGAAATAACCATTAGGGAAAACCCTGATTCAGGTCGGTCCTAAGTGGAAATGGGCAGAATACTTCCGCTACATAGTAGCAGATGCGGAAAGTCCTAGATACCAAACCCCGTGACATTTCATGGGAGTGCCGGGCGGAGCTTTCTAGACCTCCTTTTCGATGGACTGCTAAGACATGTCCTGAAGGGAATAGGTGGACAGGTTACAATATTATTTGCTTTGCTTATAGGATGCAACCAGAAAAATAAGCCATTGTAATGTGTAGGAATGTGGAGCGAGTGCTATTAGAAATTGGGCTGCACAAGCATCAAGTGACGATTGAAAAAGATGAGAAGAGATCAGGAAAATCTGGTAACTTGCCAAAAAAGCCTTGCATTGGAGGAGCAAAGGCTAGGAAGTTTCTCTCAGAACCCATCAATGAGAAAGGGAATGTCATGGTTTCTAGGCCACAGGACTACGATGGTTGGAAACAGTTACATTTTGCAGTTCCTGATCAAAGTAATGGCGGAAAAACAAGGTTTGCCAAAGCTAAGGTTTGGATAATTCTTAACAAAGTGGTTCCCTTGCTTTGCAAGATGGTGTTTAACAATGAAGATAAGCAAGATTTTATCAATGCTGTCCATAGCTTCTATGAAAACACGGTGGAAGCATGGGGAAAGATCTCTATCACACATTACATGGTGTGTACTAAGTTAATATTTTAAAATTGTATGCATTGTATCAACTATTCAGCATAGTTTTGCTCATGTGTAACATGTATCTTTATATCATATCCTTGAGGCACATGGGTCATACTTTGCAAAAAAGGGAAGCATCGGAATTGGGTCCACACAAGGGATGAAAAATTCACATTGGATAGTGCGTGATGCATACCAAAGAAAAACTGATCATTGTGGAGGGGTGAATGGTAGAAATCCAATGATCCAATTGCTATCTTGATAGTATAGGATTATAGTAGCAGATGAAGCTAAACTCTCGAAAAAGAGAGCAAATCATGAAAGTGCTGATGCATTGGTTGCAGACATGATAGAATCACGACATGTCACTATAAGAGTGCATTATGAAGCCTCAAGTGCTAAATAAAACCATGCCAAGTGGTTAGAAACAAGGCTTCAACAAGGCAGCAAATGGGTTTGAAGAGAGCTAAGATAGTAAGATGAACAATGTGTTCAGTGTGAATGCAATTCATAGTTTAAGAGAGAAAAAGAGAGTGTGCATCCATGTGAATGAGTCTTACAGTTTAGGTTTATATAAAACGGAGTTTCACTTTCTATCTTATTCATTGAGTTCTCACATCTCTTGTGCAGGAAGATGGCTAGGTCTAAGGTAGTTGCAAATAAGCTTATGCTCAAATCCCCATATCTTGTTCAGCCCCTTGGAGCATCTACTAGCTCAGATGTACTCCCTTCTCAACCTAACCCACCTTCCTCAAGCCACCCTCACAAGGGTCCTCCTCAGCATTCCCAGAAGAAATGTAAGTGAAAAAACGGTACAGTGGCCTTCAGAGAAATTATCCAATCTTACCCAAATTGAACTCTACAAAAGACAATAGCATGAGTTAGTATCTACATGAAGGTATACTAAAAAAAGAATAGAAAATAGGAAACACAAAGAGAGAAAGAGAGAGGGAGAGAGAGATGAGCACTTATGCAATGTCACCCAAAATGATCTCTGTAATAAAACAAGGGTTAAAACTAACATTATGTTGTATTGAAAAGATATCAGCAAAAAAAAAACCAAACAGAGAGAGAGATTAACACATTTTCCTCTTTGTCCAAATAAACTCTGCAAGAAAACAACAATTAGAACCAACATCAAATTCTATTGAAAATACAACATAAAAGAGAAAAAACACATAGAGAGAGAGAGAGAGATGAGTACCTCTATCTCCTACCCCAAACAACCTCTATAATAAAGCAACAATAATAGTAAGAAACGACATCAAACCCTATTATTGAAAAAATAGCAAATAAGAGAAAATGCAAAGAGAGATGGGCACCTACGTTTTGCCCAAAATCTGGAGCTGCATGGAGAAGAAAGTGTAGAGATAAGCAGAATGTTCAAAACCCTAATTACTTTCAGCAGGGAGCTTCAATGGAGATGAAAATTCACGAGTATAGAGAAGAGAGGGAAAGTGGTTTGTTGCTCAACTTTTGGGTCAAATTGATTTCGTGAGAGGGAAAAAAATCAAAATTGAAAATTCTCCAAAAAAAGAGGAAAAATATGAGGTGAGAGAAACTCAAATTTTGTGTACTATTCATTCTCCATTTTTTAAATCCCCTACTATCCCTTTTTCTAATAGAAAAACCAAGATTTGGAGAGAGAAGATTCACCCTCCATGGATGTCAACATCTAGCCTTCCTATTGGACAATCCAAAAGGCCCACATCTTAAACTATATTATTTTTAAGTGGTCATTTGTGAGTTCATTTTTTTCCTAATGTTCATGAGTTTTGAAGCTCAATGAGGGCTGAGGCCTTTCTATTCAAGAGAATTTACATAATTTGATCCTTCATTATCAACATTGGAGCATTATTAATGCAAATGGATCATTATTGAGCTATGGGATCTATTCTTCAGTCAAGATTTGGGGAAAATGGGGTTGAGCTTCAATCTTAAGTCTTTGATGCTTCATGATTTCTTTCAAGCATTCAAGGAGCAAGGATTTAAGGTTATTTTGTCAACCTGAACATTGGAAAGACTATTCAATCATCAAGGAGTATTCAAGTCTTCATGAAGCTATCTAAGAGGTACTTTTAATCAATTCTTGATCTCTCATCTATCCATTTTTTGTTGGGCTTAATCCACTTGATTAAGAGATTAAAGGATTAAGAAATTTTATTAACTTCAGTCCCTTCAATAATGAAATCAACCCATCCACTAATTGTATTTCTCTCTTGAGTCAAAACAAAGAAATACAAGCCTAGTTTAGCTTTTTAGCATTGCATCAAACTTCTTTTTTAAGTGTGAATTTTTAGTTGGAATCATTATTATAATCCAACTTCTTACTGATGTTTAATTGATTCATGTAAAAATATATTTAAAATCCATTCTAAAGGGTAATTCAAGCTATGAGTCACTATGTGGTAAGGCCCTCTCCATACTCATTTTGTCAATTCCAATTCCATTCTATTGCATCAAATGGAATGAGATGAATGTATATTTCTAGTTATACATATCATGTTGATTGATTAGAATAGCATATCTCTGCCATGTTGAGATTTCAATATCAAGGGATATAGTGGGAGAAAAAAGGGGTAACTCTACCTTACTATTAAAGATCCCAAAGGGGTGCAACCAATTGACATGTGGGGAACTTTGCCCATCTCCAAGTGATTTGGATATTGTGTAGGGAGCCTCTTATAATGTTTTATCCTCAGGTAAGTTACTCATGAATATATGTGTGCATCACGTGGGTTCAAAATAAGGTATTTTTAAAATACCATTTTTATACATTTTTTACATACAGAAAGGCGTAATATAAAAGGGTTATTTACATATTGAATAGAAAAGGATTATGTTTTATTTAGGAAAAATTCACAGATAAGGATATTTATAAATAGGCCTTGAACGCACATGATGTAGAGAATATACATATAGTAACTTCCCCGAGGTTTTATCCCATACAAGTACCGTACGTTGCGTATTGAGGATTCAATTGCTTACAAAGATGAATATCAAAATAGGATAAAACAGGGCTATTATAGGACACTGCAAGGTATAAATAGCTCATTAGAGATATCATCCTCATCATTGGGTAGATATTACATGTTATCCACGAGCCTTATCTAGGTCCCTATAGGTTTTAGTAGTCTTTAGATATACATTGGTTCCGTGGGTGGAAACATAGCACTTATAGATTGAGACAAGGTGCAAGACTAGATAGTGTAGGCATAGAGATTGAATTATAAAATCTTCTAGTTTAAATTTTTTGTAACAAGCTAATATTCATCTCAAAGAGGGTACATTGGTTTTTATTTGAGCCAAAACTTTTGGCAATCAACTGTTTCTAGCTTAGTTATAGTCAATTTATTTATACAGGGTTCTATAGAAATACACTATCATGGTAGGTCACTAAGGGAAGAATAAAGTCATATACCCAACAAATAAAAGATTCCTTATTAGAAAATACACCCCAAGAGAGCCCTGAAAAGATCCACAATTTCAATGAGAGTTTTTTTATCATACCATATGTGAATATGAGACTAGACATGCTCATAGGCATGCAAACCTTTTAAGAGTTGAGAAAATGATATTGTCTAGCCCATGAAATAAAGTCTTCTATTGAAAAGTTGATGGATTCCAACACCCAAATGAAGGCTTCAATCAACAAATTGGTAGTTTCCAATGCACAAATTATAGCTCTATTTTCTCAATGGATGCAAATGTAAATGGGTGAGTGGAATTTTGGTGCTGAGAAGTGCTTAAAAATAGATAAAAATTACGAATATCAAGGGAAAAATATTCAACGTCAAAGGCGGCGGCTCGATCTAGGACGATTTTAACCGTCAAAGTGCTTTAAAGGCGCCCGTGCGACACTTGTTGATTTTTCATAATTTTTCAAACTGTCGTGTGGGTTGACAAGAGTTACCGACCAATGTGGGATGTCAAGCGAGACGCCCAAGATTTTTTAGAACTCAATTCGGAGTCCGGACGGGGAAATGGCCAAGAAACCGGTCAAGATTTGAAGAGGTGGGACCAAAGTTTGGCCAAGTGGTCATGACCTTTGGGGGGGACATGCAACTTTTAATGTAGCATGACATTTCACATGAAGAGAGAAAGAAAAAAACGTGATGCAAGAGTGGAGGAACAGGGCGCCGATTTTCACGCTATGATGATGGAGAGGCCATCTCCTGCCTGTGAGCAACCCCCCCAATTGATCATGGGGCTTCAATCCCCCCTGGATGCCAATCATTTTGCCGTGCTTCGCCCCTCCAATGGCGGTCTCTATGAAGAATTCTGATTTCAGTCTTTCTCTCTCCTCCCTTTCTCTCCCCTAAAGGCAGATTCATGTGGTGAAGAAGAAGAAGAATGGATGACAGATGCTTGTCCAATGAAGACCGGATTACTCCGTGGTTCAAGAGGAATGAAGATTGCTGATTGTGGACTGTCATGAGCATTAATGACTGCTGGAAATCAGTCCCGAGATATGACAAATAAAAACCCGCAACCCGCAAAGAACGGTAATCTCATTTTTACAAAGGAAATTGATGTTTTATGCAATTTGCTTTATGAATATTTGTTCCCATGGGATGATTATGCATTATAATGTTGTTTGCGATGTCTTCCAACTGTTTGAAATCAGAAAATCAGAAAATCATAAGTGTTGTGGATGAAATTAATGGTGTAAAACCCGTAAAACACGTGAAATATGGGAAAATTGGGTGTTTTTATATATAAATGGAAAATATAATAAGAAACACCAAGTAAATTTGTGTTTCTATTGTAAATGAACCTAAGGGCCACAGCTCACAACTCATTTTGAATTTTCAGTCATTTAATATTGTAAAAAATATAATAAAAATAGGAAAAAATGGATAAAAATAGAGAAAAAATGGATTTTGAGTGCCAAAAATTAAGGAAAAATAAGAACCATGTTTGTGGATGTATGGGGGATCTAAAGTATTAGGTTTAGCCTCAGTTCAGCCCTACCTTTATGTTTTAGTGAGTTTTTATTGCTTTTCATACAATAAAAATGTGGAAAATATTACCCTAAACCTATGCACCATGCACAACCTAAACGGGTGAGGGGGTAGAGTGTATAAAAGGTGTTTAAATGCTGAATGAAATGATGAAAAGCTTGCTGGTTTTTATGCATACCATTTAGGTTGATCGTTAATTTAAATTAAGAACCTAGTAGCACGAGGGTTTCTCGGTGCTAGGTTCATGCAACGCCGCATACGAGCAATAGTCAAAAGCATTGAAAGAAATGTTTTCCACATGTGCACAAATGCTGATTTTTCTTAATTGTTTGAGCACGTGGACATTCACAATTTGCATTAAGCATAAAATGATCAAAGGTATCAGACAATATCTCCTGGATGCATGGCAAATGCTTTCTAGAGGAACATGACCAACGTTGAGTGAGTAAGGTTGTCCAAGCTGCAGGCTAGGCGTTGGGTCTAAGGGGAAAGTAAAGTGAGGTATGGTACACTCCTGGATACGATCAATTGGTACCTTGAGTGGAAATATGTGCGATATTGTGTTATATATGTTTAGCGACGCATCGAGGGGCCAATCCCCAAGGTATAGGAGAGTCGCAATGAGGTAGCGGCAGTCAGTCATGGAAGGACCTCCTATGTTTGTACTTCATGCTATTTGGAAATGTGCTGGGACTCCCTCTGAGGAGTGTTAGTTGGGTTAGAATTGGACTACAAGATGTGATACAAATGCAAGATTTTTAGGAAGATGATGACGCTCCTAGTCGCGAGGCTGTGGGGTTGTTGAGTGCATGATAGAGGTCCGGCTAGTGCATGAGCCAGTGCCGGCCCGTTTTAGGTCCCATCAGTGGTGCGTCTGCCGGGAGCCGCTTAGAAGTGGCGGTCCTTGAATCCTGGTTGTCTTGGGACCATTAAGCAGTTTATGCAAAAGGATACTGAGATTGACCCAGTATTCATCGATAAGCATCGTCTAGCTGAAATCCAAAAGCAAGAGAGAGAGGAAAGAGCTAGGCGGCGTGCTAAAATTCTTAGGAGGTATTCCCCTAAGCGTAGCGGTGCTGAACCCTTACGAGGGAGTGGATCTAGTGGTCTTGGGGCCACAAGCAGTAAGTTAGGAGAAGGTGGAAGCTCTAGTGCTCCCCTTTTTTCCATAAGGCAGTCTACATCAAGTGTAGGAGGTGTAACCCCACTGTCCCCTATTTCTAGTGCAAATCTAATTTCCGTCATGGCGTAGCCCATTGCAATTCCTGCAAGAATGACGGATTTGTCAGCTCTAGGTTACCCACTACCCATTTTTAATGGGCTAGTTGAGGAAGATACGGAACTCCACATCAGAGAGTTTCAAAAGCTGATGTTTAACTGTCGCATCCAAGAAGAAGGACATTTAATGATGTTCTTCAACATGACTCTCAAAGGAAGAGCTACCATATGGTATCATGGTTTAGAAGCCGGAACCATATTGAATATTGATTCATTTTATAGAGCTTTTTGAAGGGAGTTTGCCCCTGAAAGGGGTGGGCAATATTGGATGTGTGTACTTAACGTAACCCGCCAAGAACCACACGAGGATATTCGTGCTTATGCGAAGAAACTAAAAGAGGTTTTCCATAAGTTGGACACCTCTATTCCTATCCCCCTAACTGTCCAATTGCAATATTTTCTGCATGGCTTGGACTTTAATATCCAGGTGCAGTTGAGTAGTGTCCCTTTGGGAGATATAGATACTGCCATTACACGAGCACAAGAAGTGGAATCCCGACTACAAGCAGCCTATGCCTCTCGAGCCAATCCGAATATGGGTCTAGCATTGGGAAATAATATGGCGACGGCTAATGGCAGTAGTAGCCAAGGGATAGAGATGGCTAATCCTAATGGGAGAGGAAACATGATGTAGAATGTGCCTTTATTACCAGCTCCCCCTAGCATGTCGATGCCTACGGGTAGTCAAATGGCTCCAAATGGTGGAGGTCAGGCAGTTAATCCTAATACCATGCCTATGGTTCAACAACCATTGCCTAATCGAATTGTTAGATCGATGGAACGACAGGGTAACGATCAAGGCTACGAGTCGAGCGCTTCCAATGTTCTTGGGGAGGTTAAGGGCATGATGAAGCATTATACCGACATGATTACGGAGCAGTATCGACAAATAGCCATTGATGTCAAATTTCTTAAAAAACAACAAAATTTGATAGGAAGTAGATACCCAGATGAGGGTGCACCTTCGAGGTTTAGCTACAAATGGTGTGGTGGGCAACATTATCCACGAAACTGCCCAAATGTCAAGTGCGACATTTGTGGAAAATCCGGCCATTTAGTAGCCACTTTCTGGAGTAAAATTAGTGCTCTCCAGTGAGGTAGTCGGCAACCAGGGCCTGTTAATCATCGTGCGCAAGGAAATGATTCCCAGCGAGAAGACATACCTAAACAAATACTCCAACGACCAAAGACTACAGTGGAGGAGCTGCCTAGTGGTAGTGGGGTCAGTTTGATTGAGGCTGTGCGTGTTAATGATGCTGAAATCTCTAATCTGCGAGCTGTTCTTACAAGAGGTCAAAAGGGTAGAGAGGCCGACAAGGATAAGCCTATCGATGGAAACCCTAAACAGGGCGACAAAGGAACGCAAGTTCTGGATCCTGCCATGGAAGGGGGACCTCTGAAGCCCGTGGAGAGTAAATCCGATGTTAAGAAGGATAAGCAACCACCGAGGAAGAAGGTGAAAGTTAAAAAAGAGGCAATAAAGCTGGTTCAGCGACCTAAAGAGCGGATGGTTTGGCGTGAAAAGCGAACTCTGCCGAACTATCATGATTTCGATTTGGCGAGCTCTCTTTGCGAAGTCAAGCCAGATGTGAATCTTTTATAGCTTATTAAGCTTTCCCTAGGAGTACGCAAGGAATTTAGAAAGATCCTGCATATTGGGTATATCGTAGAACCTTTGGGTATTGCACGAGTTGGTGATGGCTGGTTCGAGCATACTGAGAAGCATTGCCCAAGGGTTGCAGCCTATGTCGATGGGATATTAGTAGATTATGCCATTGTCGACACGGGATCATCTGTTAACATTATGAGTTCTGAATTGATGGAAAGATTGGGTCTTGCGATCTAGAAAGATACCTCCACAATTCTCTGAATGGCAGATGATAGTTTGAGACAGACGGAAGGTTGCATTACTAAGGTCCATATCATTGTCGCAAATGTAGAATGCCTGTTGGACTTTAGGATAATTCGTTTTGCAGGGCGTCCAAGTTACCAAGTATTACTTGGACGACCTTGGATCTTGCAAGCGGACTACCAAGTGGATATACCCGTCGTTCGGCTGATATCGGCAGAGGTGCTTAGCACATGGTGATTGATGCCTATCCTGAGTCCTCGCAGAGTGAGAGAGCTCCTCTATCTTCCACAGAATTGGAGACATTAGAGGATTTATCCGCCAGTGAGACATCATCGAGTGATGAGTCCAAAGAGGGATCCACCACGGAAGACATCTATCAGATCACTTTGAACGAGCCGATAGAGGCCCAAGATCGTATAAGAGATGTAGATGTTATTGAGCTAGACCTTGGTACGCTTGATGAGTCGCAACCAATCAAATTAGGTTCTATGCTCAGTTCAGCAGAAAAGGAGGACTATGTGTCCCTAATTCAAGAATTCCGCGATATCTTTGCCTGGAGTTATGATGAGCTGAGAGGCATTCCTCCGAGCCTGGCTATTCATACTATTCCTGTAAAAGAGGGCAGTCGTCCTGTGCGTCAGAAAGTAAGGCGTATGCCTTTCGAAGTGAGGGACGGGCTGTTTGAAGAGTTACAGAAGCTGAGGAAAGCGGGTTTGATTTTTCCTGTGCAACACACAGAATGGTGTTCACCAGTTGTGATCAGAAAGAAGAAAAATAATCAAATCCAATTATGTGTAGATTTTAGGGAGCTGAATAAGCAGACAGTTAAGGATTACTACCCGTTACCATTTATTGACCAGTTTTTGGATCAATTAGCGGGTAGGGAGATATATTCATTTATGGATTGCTTTGCAGGATATAACCAGATGGCAATTGCAGAAGAGGACAAGTTGAAAACAACTTTTATTACTGTCTTTCGTACTTTTGCGTACCATGTGATGGCCTTTGTTTATGCAATGCGCCTGGTTCGTGGCAACGAACAGCAGATAAGACATTCAGTGACATATGCCCTGAAGAGTTGAAGATGTTTATTGATGACTTAGGGGCCGCCACCGTGAGAGAAAGGCAGTTGATCATTTTAAGAAAGTGCTTTGAGCGGTGTAGGCAATTTTCCATCGCTCTAAACCCACGGAAGTGTGTTTTTGGCATACCTTATGGGTGCTTGCTGGGCCATGTGGTCAGTTCAGTAGGAATTGCGACAGATCTCGAGAAGGTCAAAGTCATAGTTGCCATGGGTCCACCACGCACTCCGAAAGAAGTTCATAGCTTTCTGTCTTCGGTTGGTTATTACCATAGATTCATAAACGCCTTGGCAGAAAGAACGTTTGCACTTACAAATCTGTTATCCTTTAGTTGTTTGTTTGTATGGAGCGACCCTTGCAAGGTAGCTTTCGAGGATGTGAAGCAGGAGCTAGTAAAAGCTCCCGTTTTAAAAGCACCTAAAAGAGGTGAGGTATTTTATATATTTTTAGCAGCCACCATGCATAGTATCCGCTGCTGTTTAGCCCAAATTTGGGAAGAAAAGTGGTATCACCCGATTGCTTTTGCTAGCCGGAAGCTGGGGGTATCCAAGATCAATTATACCTACATGGAGAAGTTGTGTCTTGCAATGGTCTTTGGGACCAAGAAATTCAGGCATTATATTCTCTATGAGAAAGTTGTGCTTTATACGAAGGCGGAGTGACTTTGATTATTGATGAATAAGCTGCAGCCGCCTGATCGTCTAGCGAAGTGGTTAATCACTTTGTAGGAGTTTGATTATGAAATCAGGAGTAAGCCACCAAGGTTGCAAGGCATTGTGGAATGTCTTGTGGACTTTGGGGAGCCGAAAGAATCCGTGGCTGAAGGTAGTGACATGGAGTTGTTATTTAAAATAGATACGGCATCTATTCCCTCCTGGTACACTGCAATAACGCATTATTTATCGACAGGAGAGGCTGGATCCGAACTTTCTAAAGCTGAGAGAAGGAAAATTAAGTAGCATGCATTAAAATTTGCCTTAATCGTAGATACACTATATCGGAAAGGGGTTGATGACATCTATCGCCGATGTGTGATGCCTGACGAGGTGCCATTCATTCTGGAAGAGTGCCATGATTCCACTTACGGAGGCCATTTTGCTGGACGGCTTACAGCACAAAAGGCTTTAAGAGCAGGTTACTGGTGGCCTGCCATCTTTCAGGATGCGTTTGCGCATGTTAAGAGATGCAATATTTGTCAACGATATGATAGTCGAGAGAATAGGAAAAGACCACTCACCCCTATTATGGCAATACTTCCATTTGAGAAGTGGGGAATAGACTTTGTGGGTCCTATTACTCCATCGTCGAATGCGCAAAAGAGGTATATTATTGTAGCAACTGACTACTTCACAAAGTGGTCAGAAGCACGTGCAACAAGGAAAGATGATGCTAAAGAAACTGCTAGTTTCCTTTTAGAGTAGATAATATGCCATTTTGGTCCACCGAAAGAATTAGTGTCGAACCATGGAACCCATTTCCTAAACAAGGTTATCAAAAGCTTGACTGAGGCTTGGCAAATCAAGCACAATAAAACGACTCCTTATAATCCGCAGGCAAATGGGCAAGTTGAAAGTACCAACAAGTAGCTTGTGGGTATCCTATCGAAAGTCGTATCTGAAAAGAAATGCGACTGGGATAAGAAGCTATATGTGGCAGTATGAGCATATAATACCACGTTCAAGCAAGCCACTGGCCACACGCCATTCAAACTAGTTTATGGCGAGGAGTGTGTTTTACCCTTAGAAATTGAGTTACCGACCATTAGATTCGCAATAAACCATTCTTTGGGTAGTGAAGACGCCCTATTAGAGCGATTTACGACTTTAGCGCACCTCGATGAAATTAAGCTGCAAAGCCTATTACACCAAGAGGTGGCCAAATGTCGCATGAAACAGTTGCATGACCTAAAGGCGAAGAAGTATACCTTTAAGAAAGGACAACTAGTTTTATATTATGATGCGCGTAGGGAGTTGTTTCCAGGGAAGCTGGAACCTAAATGGGATGGCACCTACAAGATTGTCAGATTAGGGAAGAATAGGTCTACGGCCCTATTAGCTGATCTACAGGGAGTAGAGTTTAAGAATAAGGTTAATCTTAATAAGATTAAACCTTATTATTTCTAAGTATGCTAATACAAAAGAAATGCATTGCAGGTCCATGCTGGGGATGATCTGAGACCTGCGGAAGAGCTTAAAGCTGGTGGATGGGTCGGTTAATCCCTTATTTGGAGCACCCATATCTGGAGCAAAGATACCATCAGGGGAAACTTATCTGGTGGAGCAAAGGATATAAAGTGATTGAGCAAGAAGATTGAACCTTTGTGTGGGAGATCAAAGTCTTTTGCCATCACTGCTTACGACTGCTGACGAGTATCCCTGTTGAGTTCAATGAAGAAGGTGGGATGGAGCCGTCAGTTCATCCTCTCAATATGTTAAACTTTGATTACCATAATTACGAATAGAGGAGTTCATGATGGCCGTCTGTGTAAACCCATTATGGATGTATACATTATATTTTGACAGAGCGTCCAGGGGCCCTAAAAAAAGAAGAAGTGTTGGAGTAGTAATCCGACATCCCTGACGTAGAGTTACAATGAAGTTAGTTGCTTATCTCGGGGCAGGATTCACTAACAATATGGCGGAGTATAAAGCCTTGATTATGGGACTGCATATTGCCAAACAAGGTGGTATTCGTCGATTGTTAGTAAAAGGGGATTCCCAGTTGATCCTGAATCAGCTAGATGGGACATACACAGTGCGGAATCCCATTCTTTGTATGTATCATCGGACTGCTATGACCCTACTAGAGGAGTTTGAGAGAGTGTCTTTTCAGCTGATTCCACGTTACTGGAATCAGTTTGTAGATTCATTAGCAAATCTTGCTTATGAGAAAGACCTCGTCTTTAATTGTGGTCCTAGTTTGGATATTGTTATCAATGATGAAACAGAACCCGGTCGCTTGTGGGGTATGTTATCAGAACATGCAATATATGGCAGACGATGGTTGATATGGGTGATACAAAGAGTAGCCGAGACCAATCTACCATTATTATCCGGGACCCATAGGTTAATTAGACAGCATATTATGCGTACTCCTCTTGCTATCTATGCAGGAGGGATGGGTCATAACCTTATGCATTTAGTTTAGGGCTACGAGCTTGTTTTTCCTCCTTAGAGGGAGCCTCTTATTGTATATCTGTGCTCTTCCAGGGAAGGGTGTGTAGGTGCTACTTTGTTTTATCTCATTAGGCCAAGAGGGCCCATTTCACGAGGTTTTATTGTTTGATTTCGTTAGGCCAAGAGGGCCAGTTATTTGTTTAGTGCAGGTGCGGTTAATGGCTTCTTGTTTGAGTTTTGTGCTAGACAGATTTGAAGAAGAGCATAACCTTATGCATTTAGTTTAGGGCTACGAGCCTGTTTTTCCTCCTTGGAGGGAGCCTCTTATTGTATATCTGTGCTCTTCCAGGGAAGGGTGTGTAGGAGCTACTTTGTTTTATCTCATTAGGCCAAGAGGGCCCGTTTCACGAGGCTTTATTGTTTGATTTCGTTAGGCCAAGAGGGCCAGTTATCTGTTTAGTGCAGGTGCGGTTAATGGTTTCTTGTTTGAGTTTTGTGCTAGACAGATTTGAAGAAGAGCTTGGAAGGAGCCTTTTGTTGTGTGGAAGCTTCTTGTGGCCCTCTCCACGTGATATCTTTCCTTTATGAGTACTGTGGTTGTTATGTTATATGTGTTTGTGTACTTGTTTAAGGGGTTTTTCGTTTCTTGTTGGGGACTGGCATCCAAGGCATGAAGTCCCAGCTTTAGGTTTAGTATGTTTGGGGGAGGTCTGTGTAGTCATTGCCTCCTGTAAAGACATTGTCAAGCATTGAAAGGCTTGTTTTAGAAGGGAGTCCTAGTGACCCTGTTCTGCTAGCCTGCTAGGCAGCCGTTCTAGGAGTCATTGTTAGTTGTGAGGCCGTTAGAGAAGCCTACCAGAATAAAAATAATGATGATAAATGGAAATAAAACCCTAAATATCTAACAAGATAATGAATATAAATACAAAGATGTGTAAAAAGGGGTTCTAACCCCTCTAAAAATAGAGAAGAAAAGACATGAAAATGTATACACAGTTGATCATTGCCTTGCGAAGGCTTGGTAGGTTCCTGGGGTCGAGTTAGACCCGGGGCCAATGCCTTGTCTTCCTAGGGGTGGCTTCTTGCTGGAAAAGAAGAAATAAGGAAGGTTAGAGCGAAAATAAAAGTGAGCGTTGGAAAATGATTAAGTGTTGCCTTGCGAGGGCTTGGTAGGTTCTTGGGTACCGAGACGGGACCTGAGGCCGATGCCCTGTTCTCCTTGGGTCACTACGCTCAGCTCCCTCCTTTTTACATGCCCAAGTATGTTAATAAAATAAAACCCTAACAGAAGAAATGTGTTAAAAGCTAATACTTCTTGATCAGGCTATAGGAGTCCTCACCTAGTAGGAGCTCCTAGTTGTGTTGTCCTTAGTTAGGTAGGTAGTTCAAACCACCACTTAGGGCAACCTCTTTGATAGTCTTTTTAGTTTGGCAGTGTTGGAGCAGTCGGTTAGTGACTAGCTTCGGACCTTCTATCAGATTATGCTAGGCCTACTCCTTGTGGATGTCATGCCTTGGTTCTGTCAGGGGGTAGGGTGAGCATTGTGTTGTGTTTTGTATGTATCTATTTTGTATCAGCTTGATGCTTCCTTTGGTTGTTTTGTGCAGATCTGGTGTGGGATTCGACGGGCTGAGTCACCCTATCCTGTGGTCACCAATGAGAGCGGAATTTTGGTGCCGAGAAGTGCTTAAAAATAGCTAAAAATTAAGAATATCAAGGGAAAAATATTCAACGTCAAAGGCGGCGGCTCGATCTAGGACGATTTTAAGCGTCAAAGTGCTTTAGAGGTGCCCGAGCGACACTTGTTGATTTTTCATAATTTTTCAGACTGTCGTGCGGGTTGACAAAGTTAGTGGCCAATGCGGGATGTCAAGCCGGATGTCCAGGATTTTTCAGAACTCAATTCGGAGTCCGGACGGGAAAATGGCCAAGAAACCGGTCAAGATTTGAAGAGGTGGACCAAAGTTTGGCCAAGTGGTCATGACCTTTGGGGGGGACATGCAACTTTTAATGTAGCATGATATTTCACATGAAGAGAGAGAGAAAAAAACGTGATGCAAGCGTGGAGGAATAGGGTGCCGATTTTCACGCTATGATGATGGAGAGGCTATCTCCTGCCTGTGAGCAACCCCCCCAATTGATCATGGGGCTTCAATCCCCACTGGATGCCAATCATTTCGCCATGATTCGCCCCTCCAATGGCGGTCTTTTTGAAGAATTCTAATTTCAGTCTTTCTCTCTCCTCCCTCTCTCTCCCATAAAAGCAGATTCATGTGGTGAAGAAGAAGAAGAAGAATGGATGACGGATGCTTGTCCAATGAAGACCGGATTACTCCGTGGTTCAAGAGGAATGAAGATTGTTGATTGTGGACTGTCATAAGCATTAATGGCTACTGGAAATCAGTCTCGAGATATGACAAATAAAAACCCGCAACCCGCAAAGAACGGTAATCTCATTTTTACAAAGGAAATTGATGTTTTATGCAATTTGCTTCATGAATATCTGTTTCCATGGGATGATTATGCATGATAATGTTGTTTGCGATGTCTTCCAACTATTTGAAATTAGAAAATCAGAAAATCATAAGTGTTGTGGATGAAATTAATGGTGTAAAACCCGTAAAATACACGAAATATGGGAAAATTGGGTATTTTTTATATATAAATGGAAAATATAATAAGACACACCAAGTAAATTTGTGTTTTTACTGCAAATGAACCTAAGGGCCATAGCCCACAACTCATTTTGAATTTTCAGTCATTTAATATTGCAAAAAATACAAGAAAAATAGGAAAAATTGGTAAAAATAGGGGAAAAATAGATTTTGAGTGTCGAAAATTAAGGAAAAATAAGAACCATGTTTGTAGATGTATAGAGGGTCTGAACTATGATTTTTAGCCTCAGTTCAGCCCTACCTTTATGTTTTAGTGAGTTTTTATTGCTTTTCATACAATAAAAATGTGGAAAATATTACCCCAAACCTATGCACCATGCACAACCTAAACGGGTGAGGGGGTAGAGTGTATAAAAGGTGTTTAAATGCTGAATGAAATGATGAAAAGCTTGCTGGTTTTTATGCATACCATTTAGGTCGATTGTTAATTTAAATTAAGAACCTAGTAGCACGAGGGTTTCTCGGTGGTAGATTCATGCAACGCTGCATACGAGCGATAGTCAAAAGCATTGAAAGAAATGTTTTCCACATGTGTACAAATGCTTATTTTTCTTAATTGTTTGAGCACGTGGACATTCACAACTTGCATGAAGCATAAAATGATAAAAGGTATCAGACAATATCTCCTGGATGCATGGCAATTGCTTTCTAGAGGAACATGACTAACGTTGAGTGAGTAAGGTTGTCCAAGCTACAGGCTAGGCGTTGGGTCTAAGGGGGAAGTAAAGTGAGGTATGGTACATTCCTGGATACGATCAATTGGTACCTTGAGTGGAAATATGTGCGATATTGTGTTATATATCTTTAGCGACACATCGAGGGGCCAATCCCCAAGGTGTAGGAGAGTCGTAGTGAGGTAGCGGCAGTCAGCCGTGGGAGGACCTCCTATGTTTGTACTTCGTGCTATTTGGCAATGTGCTGGGACTCCCTCTGAGGAGTGTTAGTTAGGTTAGAATTGGACTACAAGACATGATACAAATGCAAGATGTTTAGGAAGATGATGACGCTCCTGGCCGCGAGGCCGTGGGGTTGTTGAGTTCATGATAGAGGTCCGGCTAGTACATGAGCCAGTGCCGGCCCATTTTAGGTCCCATCAATGGGTTCCAAGGATACTAGAGAAAAAGCACAATCAGACAATGAGCCATGTGTTCCACTTTAGCCACCCAATATTAATGTTCAAAGTCAAGTTATTATTACACAAAAGGGCATTCCAAATAGTCAATATGAAGTCAAACAAGCTTAACAAAGGAATGATGACTATTTGGATTGTATAAACAGTGCTAATCTACAAGCTCATGGGCTTAATCCTCAAGTTTTTAGGGGTCCTTTACCATTGGGAAGGTTCCAAACAACCACCTTGTTACATTTTGAGAGCCCAATGCCTATCAATTACGATCAATCTATTTTGGGACATCAACTTTTTCATGAGAGGGACTTAAAAAATAAAATAGTTTTGGAAAACTATAATGGGCACTCATCTTCACCATCCAATCTAGAGGAATGGATTTTAAAAATGGAGGTATATTTTGACATATTACCTTTGACAAATGATATGAAGATCCACTTTGCTTTTTGATATTTGTAAGGGCTTGCATATACTTAATGAAGGTACATTAAGAAGAAGAATATACCAATGGAGAGTTGAGATGCATTTAAGACACTTAGCTGAGGCTTTTTTTTCTCCTCTTGAAAAAGAGAAATTGGCACAAAGATTGTAAAATTAGAGAAAAGAGGCCTAAGTGTCTAAAATTATATAAACCAACTTCTCAATCTCACTATGTACTTAGAGAGTATAAGTGATGAAGACAAACTCCACACGTATGTATATGAACTAGAATCATCATTATTGGTTGATATTATGACACAAAACACCACTATCCTCTTCAAGGCCACTTGGCTTGCAAAAATTGGTGGATTCCATGAGACCACGGTGGATTCCGTGAGTTTTTAATTCCATGGTGGATTCTGTGAGGTTTTGCGGTGGATTCCATAAAACTATATTTATTTGTCGAGGCTCGTACAAAAGGTGGATTTCTTGTGTGAGAAGTTGACGGGGACCTCTGTCCTTTTTGGGCGTCATGTTAATTTAATGTGCACGTGGGTGATTCCATGGCGGGTGATTCCACAAAAATACATATATTAAATTAATGAAAATTTATGAGTTTAGAGGGCACTCATATTAAACTAAGGTTAGGATAGAGTTTCAACCTATTTATTTATTTTGTAGTTAAGGACTGCTAGGTATTTACTTTTGTCGGTTTAATTTTATTATTTTCTAATAATTGTGAATGCTTCAATTGATGTGTAGAGTAGGCAACGGTAGCATTGGGAAGCATTAGGGTGATTGCCTATATTCAAATTACCTAGAAGAATATTATCATTTTTGATAGTTGTGCGTCTTATTATTAAAGGCGTGGCGCTAGTATTTATTTAGGTGCACTTATTTATTGAAGTACTTGATAGATATTTATTATTTTATATGTGCATAAGTGTACGGTTTAAATTTTTCATTATTGGATATTGTATTTGGGCACAGCTTGACTCCTGGGGTGCACAACTGCTTTATTTTGTATTTGGATAAAAGCAAACACAAAAGCTAAAGCATGCTAATTGTAAAATTGGGCTATTTTTTAGCTTTAAGATGAATAAATTTATAAATACATGCCTCATGAAGCGCTCACATAAGGCATGGGGGGAGATTGTACCCAATTTGTCTCTTTTCTTCATGTCGTGCAAATCTTTCTTCTTGCTATCTGAGCTTAAGTAGAGTTCTTTTCTTCTTAGTGACCTTTCGATACTCACTACGTACGCATCCAACATTGGATTTGTGCCCCAGTGGTATCAGAGCAAAGTTGAGATCAAGGGCTTCCGATGGCTTACCATCTTGCATGAATGCAAAGATCTTGGATTCATCAATACCAGCGTGTTCCTGGCGGTGAAGAACCCCCTGCTGTGTTGTTGGATTGTGAAGGACCACTCTCTCTCGATAGAGGACCACTCGGGAAGCTCATTAATCAACACATTTTTTCTCTAAGAAGGAAGTCAAGCAAATTTCATAAGATTGAGTTTATAAAGCTTAGTATGCTTTATAATAAAGCTTAAGCCCCAGATTTCATCGTCAGTGGCGGCAAGATGTACTCGTCAGCGCCGATTTTGACAACAAGCTACCGTCGTCTTGATTCCTTTTTTGAAAAATCATTAAGCTTTTAATAAAGCTTAAGACTATTAAGCTTTCTAAAGCTTCAAAATCAATCTTTTGATTTCCTCCTTAGCGGGCGTTCACACTAAGCTCTTCTCCAAATCAATCTCTGGAACCGGTTTTGCAACTCCAACAAGCCCCTGTTCGTACCTGCACTCTGGCAAAGCCAATTTCTAGCAAGCAAATTGTTATATGTAGTCTACACAAACGAAGTATTCGTTGGAAGAAGGACTTCATCAATTACCGTAACCACAAAGAAGAAAGATTGCAAAAATCCATATTTTTTTTAAAAAAAAGCAAGCCTTGTAAACCCAACCTTAAGCTATGCTTATCCCTTTAACAAGATTTCGAGTGTGTGAGGTTGTTTGAAAATTTGCAGGATGTCCGATCAAACTATAGAAGATTTTATGGCCGAAGGTGATTTATCAAAACCAATGATGGAGAAAACATTCAACCTAATTATGATGCAGTTTCAAGAGGAATGAAGAGCATGTCAAACTTTGCAAGCTCAACTGGCTACACTTGAACGATCCATTGTCGATCAAGATGGACCACAATCCGAAGATGTTATACGACGTATGATCGATGGGACACTCAAAGCACAATCTATCAAGAAAGAAGCCAAGATAAGTAAAAGAAATTTCAAATTCCGTACAGGCAACGTGACAGAAAAATAGTTCTTGCTTTTATCACTCAATTTGATGATTATTTCCATGAAGAACAGTATACCGAAAAATACAAACTCAAATGTGTCTCTAACCATCTAGTGGACAGAGCATCGTTATGGTGGACTATTTTCCGTAAGAGTATTGATTGTCCTACTACTTGAGAGGCTTTTCAAAAGAAATTTTTGCGGAATTTTCTTCCTCCTCAATTCCATGAAAAAGTAATCAAACAGTGGGATCTTCTACATCAAAGAGATCATGAGCCTATTTCATAATACACTAATCGTTTTTAGAACACCTTATTGCAACTTCGAATGCTTGAAGATGTACCTGAGGTGATCCACAAGTGCATGTATATGTCTAGTTTTCTTTGTCACTTCTATGCGGAGGTGAACATGTTCAAGCCAACGACTCTTGAGGATGCAATTTCTTTGACCCATGATGTTGAAGACAAAATTTGTAGATGAGAGAAGTAACCACAACAATTTCCAACTAACCATAACTTCGGTACAAAGCAATTCAATTCTAACTTTCGAAGATTCAATCAAAATCGCTTTGTTTCTTCTTCTTTTCATAGACCCTAGACACGACCCCCTGCTTACCATCAAACACAAATTCAAACCCTAAGTTATCTTTCCAACCAAATCCCAACATACCTAAACTCCGAGCCATTACCAATAATGTTTCCAAAGCCAAGCCTATAGTTTATTACAAATGCCACCAACTTGGACACCTAATGGTGAATTGTCAATCCAAAAAGCCAACTATTCACATGAACTACTTGGGAGTGACTGAAGATGAAGACCATGAAGAAGTGTCATATTTTACAAAAGATGATGATGATATTGATACTACTTCAAATACTTTACAAGGTATGCCAAATCCTCATTCATTATTAACAATGAAATATCTTGTGCATGGCCATGAAAAGATTGTTTTGCATGATGATGGGAGCACACATGATTTTATTTCTACAAAATTGGTCAAAGAATTGAATTTACATACTATTCCAACTCATTATCGCATAAAAGCTACATTCTTAGGCACTAGATACAATGGTACACAAGAAGTTCATAATTTAGAAATTAAAATTGGTGATTATGTTGAGCGCATAAATTTCTTGGTTATGCCTTTGCAAGCTAGTGACATTATCTTAGGAATGCCTTGACGTCATAAATACAATTTTGATATAGATTATTTCAAACATTCAATGAAAATTCATTCTAACGGAAAACAAATCACATTACATGATACGCACACTTTAGATAAATTTCCATTACTTAGTCACACACAGGCTAAACCTGCATTAAGAAAATGTAGCAAATCATACTTAATATGGTAAATGAAATTGAAACTAAGGAAAATCATATGCATCCTAGGCACACACAATTTCTTTCACAATTTAAAAACTGTTTTGTTACTGATTTACCCCCTAGATTACCACCTACACGACCTGAAGATCATAAAATAGAATTAATCCCAAGTTCTCAACCACCATTTTAAGCACCTTATAGACACAATCAAATTGAACAGAAAGAAATCAAAGTCCAAGTTGAAGAATTGTTAAATCGAGGACTCATTAGGATCAGTAGTTCTCCTTTTGGTGCACCTTTCCTATAAGTTAAGAAGAAAAATAATACCTATAGGATGTGCATTGACTATCCTGCCCTAAATAAGATCATTGTCAAGAATAAATATCCAATCTCTAGGGTAGACGACCTCATGGATAAACTACAAGGGGCCACAATATTTAGTAAGATAGATCTCAAATCTGGATATTGTCAAGTACGATTGGATACACGTGATATTTTCAAAATTGCATTTAAAACTCAATTTGGTCATTATGAATTCCTTGTTATGCCTTTTGGTTCAACTAATGCACCAACAACATTTAGTCGTATGATGAATCACATATTTTTGAAGCATTAGCATTGTGTAATTATTTTCTTTGATGACATATTGATTTTCAGTTAGAATGAGAATTTCCAAACTCAAATTGAATACTTAGAACATATCAACATTATGCCACCACCACCTGCTCTACACATCAGCTGAAGCATTCACAATTTTTAGAAAATAATAAAATTAAATCAACAAAAGTGAATACCTAGCAATCTTCAGCTACAAAATAAATAAATAGGTTGAAACTCTGTCCTAACCTTAAATTAATATGGGTGCACTCTAAAGTCATAAACCTCCATTAGTATAAATATATATTTTGCAGAATCACCCGCTATGGAATCACCCATGTGCACATTAAATTAACATGAAGCCCAAAAAGGACAGGCATCCCTATCAACTTCTTGTACAAGGAAGGGTATGATGCCAGGAGGCATATTCCACAGTGGATTCCGTGAGACCACGGTGGATTCTGTGAGATTTTTATTCCACGATGGATTCCATGAGGTTTTGCAGTGGGTTCTATTAACATATATTTATTTGCCGAGGCTCATACACAAGATGGATTCCTTGTACGAGAAGTTGACGGGGAGACCTCTCCTTTTTCAAGCGTCATGTTAATTTAATGTGCATGTGGGTGATTCCAAGGTGGGTGATTCTGTAAAATACATATTTAAATTAATGGATGTTTATGAGTTTAGAGTGCATTCGTATTAAATTAATGTAAGGACAGAGTTCCAATCTATTTATTTATTTTGTAGTTGAAGACTGCTAGCTATTCACTTTTGTCAGGTTTTTTTTTGACAATTGTGAATGTTTTAGTTGATGTGTAGAGCAGCTGGTGGTTGTGTTGGGAAGCACTAGGCGATTGCATATATTCAAATTACGTAGAAGAAATTATCATTTTTGATGGACACATGCCTTATCATTAAAGGTGTGGTGCTAATATTTATTTAGATGCACTTATTCATTGAAGCGCTTGACAGATATTTATTATTTTGTATACGCATAGATGTACGATTTAAATATTTCATTATTGGACATTGTATTTGGGCACTGCCTCGACTCTTGGGATGCCCAACTGCTTTATTCTCTATTTGGACAAAAGCAAACACAAAAGCTAATTATAAGATTGGACTATTTTTGAGCTTTGAGATGAATAAATTTATAAATACATGCATTGTGAAGCGCTCACACAAGGCACGGGGGGAGATTACACCCAATTTTTGTATTTTTTTCATGTTGTTCAAATATTTATTCTTGCTTTTGGAGCTTAAGTAGAGTTCTTTTGTTCTTGGGGACCTTCTGGCGCTCTCTATATATGCATCCAGCATCCAATTTGTGCACCAGAAAATGTATGAAAAAAGTATAGATGAGAGTCTATATTTTAGCCTAATTTTGGATAGCCAAGGACTATTTTAAAATAGGAGCAAAATAGCAATGTTTATGGTAGTAATCTTGCATCAAGTGGGGGCTCTAAAATGCCAACTTATCCATCATTAATGCTTTAAGGCCTCAATGAAATTTGAGGACACTAAATAGTCCAAGAGTGGATTATGAATAAGGGGACAATAAGTCTAGAAACATTACAACCATTGGAAATCCAAAGTCTATCCCTATGGACCTATATAAGAAATGGAAGGAAAAAGGTATATATTTCAAATGTGATGAAAAGTATACACCTAACCATGCAATAAGGTGTGCTTATAAGAATTCAATATTTCATGTATTTTTCTTCACAAAATTAATAAAAACCCACTTTAAGGGCTGAACTGAGACTAAACCTCATGGCATCTATTACTTCAAAATAGAGCTCATATTCTCTTCTTTAAACCATTTTCTTCATCTTGAAACCCTAGATATGGTAGCTAGCATCTTCCCATGTAGCACAAATATAAGGGCCTTCTTGCTTAACAAAGGGAGACCATTTGCACTTGTTACCTAGAAAGAGAGCTATTACCTTTCTTGATCTCTACTAAACTCAACATTTGCATATGTATAATTCCAAATTCACAAGGATAAATAAAATGTTCAACATCTTGGAAGTCAAGATGAAGGAGCCTGAAGTCTCAAAGCAAATGCTAATGGATTAGCTAAAAATTGTGCACTTTCTATACTTAAAAATGCATGTAAAGATATAGAAATACACTACAAGGGAATGGGGCAATAGCGACGCTGATTAGCAATGGCAGATATCGGCGTCGCTATTAGCGTCGCTATATGCGTCGCTATTTGTGTCGCAAATGCGACGCAAATAGCGATGCATATAGCGATGCCGCAGGGAAAAAAAGCGCGGCCGAAACCAGAGCGTCGTTTTCATTTTGTTTTCTTCGCCTTTTGAGAGTGAGAGCGAGGGAGAGAGCGAGGGAGAGAGCGAGGGAGAGAGCCAAGGCTTTGTGAGAGAAGAGGAGGAAGAGACTTGCCGCCGCTGCCGCCACCGCCACCGTCATTGTTCGCGAAGGAGAGGAGGAGCCCTCGTTGCAAAGAGAAGCCGCCCACGCTCGCCATATCTCATTGGTGATTCTCCCTCTCTCTTTCTTTTACTTGTTGAAGGTTTAAATCGTTCTCTTTTGTTTGTTTAGGAGAGGAAATGAAAGAGAAGGAGAGGGAGAGGGAGAGAGAGAGGGAGAGAAAGAGAGGGAGAGTGCATTCTCTCTCTCTCTCCCTTTTGCTTGTTTAATATTTAAATTACTTTCTTCTTTGCTTGTTTAGGAGAGGAAACGAGAGAGTAAGAGAGAAAGAGAGGGAGAGGGAGAGGGAGAGGGAAAGAAAGAGAAAGAGAAATAGAGGGAGAGGGAGAGGGAGGGGGAGGAAATAGGAGAGGGAGAGAAAGAGAAAGAGAGGGAGAAGGAGGGAGAGTGCATTCTCTCTCTCCCTCCCTCTCCCTATTGCTTGTTTAATGTTTGAATCACTTTATTTTTTGCTTGTTTAGGAGAGGAAATGAGAGAGAAAGAGAGTGAGAGGGAGAGGAAGGGGAAGGAAATGAGAGAGGGATAGAAAGAGAAAGAGAGGGAGAGTGCATTGTATCTCTCCCTCTCCCTTTTGCTTGGAGGATGTTTAAATCACTTTATTTTTTTGCTCGTTTAGGAAATGAGAGAGAAAGAGAGATAGAGAGGGAGAGGGAGGAAAAGAGAAAGAGAGGGAGAGGGAGAGGAAGAGGGAGAGGGAGGGGGAGGGGAAGGAAATGAGAGAGGGAGAGAAAGAGGGAGGGGGAGGGAGAGGGAGCGAGGGAGAGGGAGAGGGAGAGGGAGAGGGAGAGGGAGAGGGAGAAAGAGGGAGGGAGAGGGAGAGGGAGGGGGAGGGAGGAAATGAGAGAGGGAGAGAAAGAGAACGAGAGGGAGAGGGAGAGGGTGAGAGAAAGAGAGGAAGAGAGGGAGAGGGAGAGAAAGAGAGGGAGAGGGAGAGGGAAGGGAAGGAAATTTAAGATAATATACGTATTGATAATGGTATGCAATGTGCTTTGCATACGGCCACGTAATTCATCAAAATGAACCCAAAATTATTGTTATAGAAGAAGAAACCCTTAAATTGAGTATAGGATAATTTCTCTCAGGTCTTATGACTATGAGTAGAATTGATTGAAATAAATTTTATTACTATAGTTATAAAATTTCATAGATGGCGCGCATTAATTTTAAAATGGATTACTTATACTCAAAGATGAGATATAACAAAAAATTATCTACCGGGACAAACAAATCATTGAGCATGATACAAGGCCGAGATATAACATCGGAAAATCTCTCGACTACTATATACAATGCAAGGTTTATGGTCAACTTGCAACTTGACGTACATCTCCATAAAGCTATCCATTTAAGCCTTGTTTGCTGTAATGTAGATAAGATGGCAAACGAAGAAGGTCCTATTGTTCAAGACCGCGAGTCGTATCTTAATCAGCGTGTCCCATGTCCTTGCTCTCAATGCAAGTTGGCAATTAGACGAAAACGCCGATTGTCTATAGAACACGTACGACGATTTGGCGAGTTTCAATCTGAGATCATTGATCAGGAAATTGCAGACTTTCAGCAAACGGTAATTTGAAGTTAGCATTTTTCATGCATTGTACTCTCAAGCTAATTGAAAACCATACACAATAAGATTGGGTCTTGTTGGTAAATTTTGTATCCAGGGGGGTGATGTCTCGACCCAAGGGGGAGTGCACCCTTTGCGGCCAATTAGAAGAGTTCGTGGACGTGCGATGGATGGATTGCAGGAGCCAATCGACCACTCGCAAGGCCCATCTATACCGTCAATGCCAGAGGAGACAGACAACCTTCCCGACTTGCCTACAATCTTGGAGCCTGAGATGGAGGCAATGATCGATGCATTGATTCCCATGGATGTTGAGACATCTGACCCGCTTAGAGAGGAAGCATCCATACCATTATATGATGGGTGCCGAGTATCTCGGTTGAAGACATTGCTTGCACTCTTAAGTGTGCAAGCAAAATACGGTTGGAGCGATACGAGTGTGACTGAGTTATTCAGGTACCTTGCACACAGACTTCATTGTTTTTTTTTTTAAACAGTATTATTGCAAACATGGATGGATTTTTCAAGGTGTTTTATGATTTTTTTAGGTTATTGAAATATCATATATTGCCACCTGCAAACACCATGCCTGAGTCTCGTGATGATGCGCGACATGTTTTACAGAAGCTTGGCATGGACTACAATAACATCCATGCATGTATCAACGACTGCATATTGTTTCGAGATGAATACGAGACTATGGAGACATGCCCAAAGTGTGGTGCTCACAGGTATCGACAGGACTTGCAAGGGCAGACCATCCCTCAAAAAGTCCTCAGACACTTTCCGCTCATCCCCCGCATAAACCACATGTTTCGCACGTCTGCCATGGCAAGCTTGACAACGTGGCATGTGCAGAATAGGAACACGGATGGAGTGCAACGAATATCAGCAGATTCACGTGCATGGAGCCACATTGACTCTACCTTCCCAGGCTTTGCGCGAGAGCCAAGGAATCTTTGGCTCGGTCTCGCCATGGATGGTGTGAACCCATTCGGTCTGCACTCGACTTCTTACAGTGTGTGGCCTATAGCGCTTGTCAACTACAACATTCCTCCATGGCTTTCTACGAAGAAAGGACATCTCATCCTTAGCTTGCTCGTCCCGGGCCGCTACAAAGTAAAAAATATGGACGTGTATCTTTGTCCATTAGTCGATGAGCTTAAGATTTTGTGGGAGGAGGGGGTCACGGTGCAAGATATGAGCAGGCGCGATGGTCGGCGGTCAGCCAACATTCGAGCCATTCTCATGTGGACGATGCATGACTTTCCGGGATTGGGAGAGTGCTCAGGTGAGCAGACCTTTGTTCTCGCCGGTAATATCTATATTTTATTTCATTCAATCAAGTATTCACTAGGTCGTGGATTGCCTTGTAGGTCTCGTTACCTCAGGTTATCATGCATGTCCATTGTGTGGGCCACATTTAGACTCCCAAAGGTCACGAACCATGAAGAAGATGGTATATCAAGGACACGCCGCTTTCTTGCCAGAGGATCATGAACTCAGGGAAGGTTTTCTTGGACGACCTCCAGCACGTATGAACGCTGCAAGCTGGTATGAGCTGAAAATGGTAAACCCGGATTCACATCCAAATGGAATGCGACGGTTCTCAGTTTTCTACGAGTTGCCATATTGGACCCACTTACAGGTCAACCACTTGTTGGATCCCATGCATATCTTCAAAAATGTGGGCAGCTTGCTATGGGACCACATCACAGGAAAGAGAGACACTATAGGGTCACGAATGGATTTAAAGGAGGTAGGTAAGATGGAGGCGCTTTGGCTGCAGTCGAGTGCTGAACGGGGAGTGCAGCTTCCTCGTGCTCCCTGGGTTTTGTCTACCAAAGAAGAGCGCATTGTGAAGCAAGTAATCAAGTCTATCCGCACTCCGACGGGTATGATGCGTTCTCTCAGGTTCGCATTTTCTAAAGATGACCAGATTTCTGGGCTAAAATCCCATGATTGGCATAAGATATGTCAGGTTTGTGAACAGAATGGATTTTAATTAGCGTGGACATTTTGAAATTTGAAAAGTGACCATTATTCTTAATGCTTTCTCATTTGTGGCAGTTTGTCCTACCGATCGCGATCGCGGGATGCCTAACTCCAAAAATTCGTGGGGCCATTTACAAGCTGTCGACTTTGGTGCAATGGATCTCACAGAAAGAGATTAAGACGTCCTCTATTGAATCCGCAAGGCGGGGAGCAGTTGAGACGGTCTGTCTCTTTGAGAAATACCTGCCCACTAGCATGCTCACGATACAAGTTCACCTTCTTGTGCATCTTGTGGATGAAGTGGAGATTGCTGGACCTGTCCATACGCGATGGATGTTCTTCTTGGAGCGCTTCATGAAAACCCTGAAAGGCTTGGTGTGACAACGAGCTCGTCCGGAAGGTAGCATGGCGGAAGGTTGGTTGGTGTCAGAGGCGTTAGTGCATATCTCACAATGGCTACCAATGGTGGAACCAGACAATGAAATGCTATGGACGCTGAAGGACGATGACAGGCTGACTGGAGATGTGGTGGTTGGAAATGGGGTAGAAAAAAGAATGGATGCCTCAATGGAAGAGAAGGTGAATCGCTTTTGTATGTTGCACCATGCCTCCATGGAGACGTGGCTCGCCAAGTACCAGATTGCAAGGCAAGATCGAGAGGAAGCGCGAGCTGAATTCCGACGCAGTACGCGTCACCGACCGATTTGATATCCTGAAGGCATGGAGGAGATGCCGCCGTTTATGTCAACACGATGGTTGCATGGAGCCTTGACCGCAGCATCCAGCGAAGGGACAGAGGTCTCAATGGAGGAGTGGGAGTTCTCGAGGGAATGTAGTCCAAAGGTAATAAGGGGTTTAGAATGTGTCGTATCTAAATTTGCTTGCTACATCTAATTTGAGTGTTTCAATGTGCAGTACAAAATATATAGTGCAGCGTGGTCGCGCGGACGGCATTTTCGGGTGGAGCGTATTGACAAAATGCGCTCCTCAATGGACTGTGGTGTCATGGCAAGGTTTGAGCAAGAGAGCCGGCGACGAGCAACGGATCCGAACATGGTTGTGGATGAGATGGAGTATTTTGGGAATTTGCAAAGTATTATTACGGTGGATTACCGTAGCTTCTCCATGATAATATTCGACATGCAGTGGTTGAAAATGGTACTTGGAGGAGCTGGCGCAACAGTTCGACGAGGTCCATCTGGATTTCTCGAAATAGATTCCGAAAAAAAATGGATGGATTTGCGCGACACCTTTGTGTTGCCGGCCCATTGTGAACATGTGCAACTAGGCATTTGCTTGCTAATTGTAATACGACATGGTTTATGTCACAATGGTTTGAAGACGGTTTGTAAGTGTTTGTGAACAAGTAATCTTCTATCCAAATCCCCGACAACCTCGATGGTGGTATGTTATACCTTCAACTCCTCGAGGTGCGAGAGTATACGATCAAAGCGATGTTCCAGGCATAGATGAAGAAAATATGCAAATAGAGGGATCGAAATTACAAGGGGTGGAGGCCACCGCAAGCTTGGAGCCTGCATCGACTAACAATGATGGAAATACAGAAGTCGTAGAATTTTTTGAGAACGAGACAGACTCGTTATTTTGTGGTGACATGTCTATCGACCTTCCAGTGTATGCAGAGTTGTGTCAGGAGATTAACATGGGACCATAGAATACGTCATTCTTGGAGAATTGTATTACTCAATTCGTTGTTTAGATCTTCCATAAAGGTAGATAAGATATGCATTTTAAGAGGTATTTTTCAAAAATGATTTTATTAATGTGCTTTGTATAGTTTAAATTGAATATTCTAACATTATTTTCCATCTGTGCAGGTATCGACATTTTCAGGATGAGTCGAGGGATGAGCGATGAGGAGTTTCAGGAGATGATGGCACATATGTCTCCAGATCAGCTCGCGAGATTTAGAGAGATAGTAGATCAGGAGCTGTCTCGTTCTTCGTCAGGGCACTCTGCTAGATCAGCTTCGGCGCGATCAGATGCTTCAGCTTCGAGCAGACGATCTCGACGCTTGTGACTTGGGCCAGAGGGAGGGACTGCGACTGCAGGAGGATCAGGGGGGTGCTGCTGTGGAGACACGGACGCGGTGTCTCCGTCTCGTCGTTCAGCTGGAGCTCGGTCACCTCCAGGATTTGTCACACCTGTGGGGGCGTCCACTCCAGTTACTCCGGCTTTTGCGCAGCCATCGGCAGACGTCACGTCTTTTGGTGTTACCCCCTCTGGTGGCACCCCTTTGTGTGGCACTCCGGGAGAGGGTACCCCCGTCGGTACACTGGATGTTCAGGGGTCTCCTGGATATGCCCAGGAGCATGGACGGAGATGGGAGAGGGCCCATACAAGGCACACTCCTAGGGATTATGGATACCTAGTGGAAGGCATGTCAGGAGCCATCATCATGAATGATGAGGGGAGGAGGGTGATGGCTCGCATGAGGGAGTTGTGCCAACAAGTTTTTCGGCACAACGTCCTGGATCATTGGAGGAACATACCGGAGGGGAGCAACGAGTACATAGTAGCATCCTTGCACGAGGAGTTCCCGGTGCCAGCCGCAGTGGATAGATTCTCTATGGGCTGGATGATGGATTGCATGCGTGCATACATGTCACATAGACGATCCGACGCACGCAAGGCAATCAAGAGTGGGGCTCCAAAGCCCGAGTGGTTAGATGCAGACGACTGGCACCGACTGAGGGAGGAGGCTACAAATTCGCCAGGACGTTGGAGTCAGCAGCGGGAGACGGCGAGGGCACGAATCGAGGCCGGATCGGTACATCATCTTGGGAGTGGCGGCCACAGGACATATTTGGAGGACTTTGTAAGATTCTCTTTTGTTTTGCTTATTTGTTTTTTTGAGATATTCTTTGTCTGACAATCATGTTTCTAACAGTTAGCATTTTGTTTTCTTTGCAGCACTCCATTACAAATCGCGATCTGCAAGGCCTTGAGACTCAATATGTGGAGAGGCACGGTCTCAGATCATTGATCGACCGATTGTATAGACGCGGCGGCCCAGTAAGTCACTCATCTTTCTTGTCCATAGTTACCATGAGATATTTGAATGCATTGTTGTATGGTGGATTGATATGTTGTTTCTTTTTCTGTAGAATCCGTTTGATGCTCCTTTACAGCGGGAAGAGCTTTCGGGGGACGACGATTTGTAGCTCGCCCTTGGATCCTTAGAGCTCACATACCTTTAGTTTTTAGTCACCTGATCTATGTAGACATTTTCTATGTATTAGTGATATTGTTTTATGATTGTACCAATCGCATTTTATGCGATATCATGTATTTATTTCATCCATCAGTTTTATGATTTCAGTATACATTCTTTTTGTTTGCAAACGCTTTGTATGAACCAGTGCAGAAGCTGCCCTGCCACAAATTTTTTTTTTTCTCTGTTACCGTCGCTATTTGCGTCGCAAATTTACTACACGCTGTCGTATTGCTGCGCATTCGAGGTGGTTATTCGAGGTGTGTAAACCACCCAAAAGTTGTGCATGGGATTTGGTACTTTGTACATACTTAGTTGTTGTGATTACATTTATTTTCTGCGTATGAGTATAGTAGCGAGTATGAAGGATTGCTTTCAGTCTATGTTGAACAGGATCAAGGAGACAAAACATTACAATTATTCAAACAAATGCATGAGGAGGATATCTCTTTGGATAGTATCACAATTGTCTGCACCTTAAAAGCTTGTGGCATAGCTGGAGCTATAAACAAGGGCCAAGAAATACATGCTGAGATTGATAAGATAGGGCTATTGAAGACAAATGTGGATGTGGACATTGCATTAATTGATATGTATGCTAAATGTGGCTGGCTGGCAGAGGCACAAGCAGTGTTTGATATGTTTCCTTATTGAGATCTAGACACATGGAATGTCCTAATCACAGGATATGCACAACTTTTGAAAGGCCACGTTATAATTCTGTAGTGATCTTTTGCTTCATCATGCCGAATGCATGAATCATGCGATGACATAGATTTTTCGAGTCAGGGCGGATCTCTGTATGGGAAATAGAGCTATGAAGGCTAAAGAGGGGATTTTGAAAGGCTAAAGAGGGGGGGAAAAAGGAGAAGCTTTTGGGCTATTTTGGAAAAGGAGGCTTTTTGGGACGACAGTGGAAGAAAGTTAACGAAGAAAGAAGCGAGGCCTGCCAACGATGAGAAATCTCCAGCCTTCCACTGCTCATGATAGAGCCTTCCACTGCTCAGGATAGAGCCTTCCACTGCTCAGGATAGAGCCTTCCACTACTCATGATATAGGGGACCAATAGCGCTTGGTAAGGGAGGTAGCAGATGTGGCGAGGAGGACGAGGAATGACGGACCCCAGCAACGTTTGACTGATTGGCAGAAGGGACGAAAAGACTGATTTTGCGTGAAAACAAAGGGGAGCATTACGCTAAAATGGGAGAATCAGAAGGCATCCTGTATTCGGAGAGAGATCGAGAGAGAGTGGCGTTGTCAGGGAGTTTTTGTTATGGTCTTGTCATCGAGAACCAGTCTACGGCAACAAAGAAGGAAAGGAAGAAATTGAAGATGAAGCGTAGAGAATAGCGAAATCCCTTCTTCTCGAATATGAATTGGAGTTCCCTCTGAGGTAGTGAAAGCTTGTAAGCTGTCAACCCACCTTCTTAGTGTCAGTTTTTCCTCCGATGGAGAATGCACCATAGCCTGGAACATGATGATGGAGACCGCCTTGGGTGACTGTATCGGAGCCTTCATCCAGGCCTACTAACAGAGGAAAAAGAAGCTATAGTTGATAACCTGCAATCAGAGAGGAAGATTGAATACTAGGGAGAGATCAGAGCATGGCATTTGGGAAGAGTGCTTGGCAATCTGGAAAAAGGGGAATGAAAGCGCGGACTGAGAGGGAATCAGGGGAGGCATTGAGCCTGGGCTTTGTTGTGTGTGTGGGAGGGAGAGAGGGTTTTCGCCATGCCGACGCTGAAGATATTTCAGGATGGGAGACACTTCAGCCTCTATTTCAGCTTCTTCTACAATTCCAGCTACCTCTACTTCAGCTCCATCTATGACTGCTGCGTCAAGTACTTCAACGGAGGATCTAAAACAGATTTTGCAGAATATGTCCATGTATATGCAGCTCCAAAATCAGCAAACACAAATGTATATGCAGCAGCAACAACAATTGCATCAACAACAGTTGTCTCAACAAAGGCAACTCTATTCGGAGCAGGAGAATGCAAACAGCGCGACTAAGGCTATTGAAGCAGTTGAGAGTGAGAAGAAGCTATTTGACGGGCGTAATGTTTCAGCATATTTGAAGACATATGAGATCAAGATGGGGTTTTTTGGAGTTCCTGCTGGACTTATGAGTAAGTACTTACTTCGTCTTGTCACACCTGCTTTGAGGACAAAGGTGACTGATTTATTTATTCAAAATACACATTGGCAAGATTTTAAGAAGGCTCTACTCGGCGGTCATTCCGAGAGTGGGTCTACATGCCAAACAAGGGTCTTGCTGCTTCGGAGTTGATTCGAGAATTTGAAGAGAAGTATAGTCAGCTTGATGCTATTGAACAAAGAGCATTGGATGTTGAAAAAGTTGAGCTTTTCTTGCAAGCTGCAGATCCTACTCTTCAAGAAGAATTGGGTGAGCTTCTTGAAGATCGCACGAAGCCTATGGGTCTTAAAACTGATTGGCAGGATGCTCAGGATGCAATCTCGACTTTGACCAAGAGGAGGATATGGAAGACTTGCCTACAAAATGGTTCCATGACACCTACACCATCATCTGCTCCTATGCCTACTTCTATCCCTGTTATTTCTTCTCCTCCTCAGCCAGTTTCTTGGCCTATGCCAGTGCCTACTGTTTCTACTCCACCTATTCCTCCTGTTCCACGACCGATGCCTACACCTTCCGCTCCAAAACCATCCGCTCCATCGGTGCCTACTTCTCTTGATGACATAATCAAAGGTATCACAGATTTGACACTTGAGTCAGTCAAAGCGGAGTTGGTGGGTAAGTTGAAGGAGCAGTTTGCTTCAACTGCGCCTGCTACTTCTTCTAGTGCTCCTATTGCACCTAGGAGTGCTCCTAGTGCACCTAGGAGAGATCGGAGATGTATTTGGTGTGATAGTACGGAGCATCAGCATTGCAGGGATTGTGACTCTTTCCAGGATGTAAGGAGACAGAATTTGGTATATTGGGGGCAAGATGGTAAGATTTGGTTGACTGAGACAGGAGCTCCACTTGCTACCAACTTTGGTAAAGGTGGAATGAAGAAGTTAGTGGAGGACATGGGTGCGCGTACTTCTTATGTGACAGCTAGAGGTGATGCTTCTGCATATGGAGTACAGATTGAGAAGGGATTGGAGACTCAGTCCGCACTATGGGCTTATGCTATGGAGACTGCAAACAAGGGAAAAATTCAGCAAACTGTTTTGACTAGCGCAGGCTCTAGCATCATATCAGAGACAGGTTGGGACTCGCTTGTTGACAGGTATTCTATTTATGCTTATTTGGCTAAATCTCATGGTGCAGATGTATTTGTTGAGGAGAAGCGTAAGAGGGATGAAGAAAATCCAAGTGCAGCTAAGAAGACTAGAGGGGGTGAGTTTGTTACTCCACCTACTGTAGGACCATCTTCAAGACCAGGGCCAGATCGACAGATGGAGGATGCTCAAAAGAGAGAAAAGAGGCAAGAGCCTAGAGAGAGAAAGCAGCCAGGATTCAGATTGATGTCCGATATTGAGACATCTACAGATATGAAGAAAATCTTTAATGATAAGATACTTGGCAGTGAGGTGACTTTTACTATTTCTGAGATTTTGGGCATCTCAAAAAGAGAGTTTCAGGATCAGTTCCAGGAGGTCCTGAAGAGGAAAAGGCATGCATTGGCTACCACTGATACACAGGGAGTTTTGATTGGAGAGTTGGATGAGGATGATGATGAGGTTATGGTTGATAATACTTCTGTTTTGCCGCAGGTAGAGAAGAGGGTTCAGCCTATGCATTATGCTGAAATTGATGAGCCTGTTTTGATACCGCGTAGTCACTTTTCGCGGAGCCATTGGGCTAGGGCAACTACAGAGACGATGGTAAAGATTGGAGAGAAACAGGTGCCTTATGTTGCATTGGTTGATCATGGTTCAGAGATTAATCTCATAGTTCGTGGAGTTTATGAGAGTAACAGATGGCCTATGGATGTAGAGCATGGGTGGCGTATGAGAGCCGCCAATAACACTGCATGTGATTTATATGCTGCTTGCCCTAGTGTCAGGGTTTCTATTGGTGATGTAGAGGAGGATTTTCGTTTCTTTGTGTAGGATTCATGCTCTTATCCCATAATTCTTGGTCAGCCATTCATTACAGAGATGCGCATGGAAACAAAGGTCATGGATGATGGATCTGCTTATGCACGGATTCGCAGTAAGGATGGTATGAGAGCAGTTCAGTTTATGACTGTATGTGTGAATCATGTTAGAAACAGGGATACTCTCAGAGATGCACCCTTACCCACTGTGAGGGATTCGGGTTTTCATTACGTACCACCGTTTCACGAGACGACGGTGGTACAAAGGAGAGGAGATTGGAGTTCTCGCCTCCTGGCAGCAGTGTTTTTTCCTCCGGTTATGTTGGGATTTCAGCAAACAGTTCGATGAGCTATCAGAAGACTTCTAGATTGTCTAGAGCTGCCAGGCAGTATATATGCAGGAAGGAGAAAATTTTGAAAAATGCAGAAATTTTGGAGGATGATGAGCACATAGATGGTATGTATGACAGTGTGATTTGTACAGATACGATGACAGAGATGGGAGATATGCTGAAAACTGATATGCTGAATTGTCATGGTAATGTATTAGTGCAGTCCCTGGACATGTTTCATGAAATTGTAGATTTTATGTCACAGATTGAGTCAGAGGCTGAGGTAACTCAGCAAAGAGTGTTGAGTGCTGAAGAAATTCAGCAAACAGAGTTTCCAGCTGGTTATGATCAGCTTTCAGAGAGACAGAGGGCTGAAAATTTTCAGCTAACAGAGTTTACTGCTGAAATATTTCAGCATTCAGAGTTTGGGGCTGTTTCTATGCAGTCCATAGAGCAGGGGGCTGAGAATATTCAGCCATTGGAGTGCAGAATTGCTGATTTACAGCAAGGTTTATGTAATGCAGAAGAGCATAATGAAGCCAGGGTTGACACGAAATACAAAACTGTGGATAAGAAGGTGAAGCCGGTTGCTGTACCGCTTCCACCTGACAGTGATCAGCAAATAGAAAGGGCTGCTAAACAGCAAATTTTGAGGAATCCGGAGCATATTGGTCATAAATTTTCAGCAGAGACACTTGCTGAATTGAAAATTGGAAATGGTGATTTCTTGTTACCCATGGAGAAGCAATGCTTTCAGGAGATGCTTGAGCGTCATGGAAGGGGATTTGCTTTTGTCCCACATGAGATTGGATGTGTGAATCCTGATATTGTTGCTCCTATGGTTATTTTTACTATTCCTCATATTCCATGGAATCTCCGACCTATTCCAGTGCCTAAAGCACACTTGCCAAAGCTGATTGATTTATTGAATGAGAAAATCAGGATGGGAATCCTTGAGCCTTCATCTGCACCATACTCAAACAGGTGGTTTACAGTTCCAAAGAAGAATGGTACTCTTCGATTTATTCAGGACATGCAGCCAGTGAACATAGTTACTATCAGGAATGTTGGTATAGGTCCAGTTGTGGATGAGTTTGCAGAGGCATTTGCTGGACGTGCCATCTATTCTTTGGGTGATTTGTATTCAGGTTATGATCAGTTTCAGCTGGCTTTGGAAAGCAGGGACATAACCACCATGAGAACTCCTATTGGGCTTGTGAGGATGTGTACCTTGCCTCAAGGTGCCACTAATTCTGTTGCGCATATGATGAATGCCATGCATAAGGTCCTTCGTGATTACATACCTTAGCTTACTATGCCTTTTTTGGATGATGTGCCCATTAAGGGGTGTGCAGAAGAAGAGAAGAATGAGAGCCTAAATGAGCAGGGATGCAGATACTTTGTGGCTGATCATATTTCAGCATGTGAGAAGATTTTGACTAGGTTAGAAGAAGTGAACTTGACACTTTCAGGGCAAAAATCTGTTTTTGGAGTGAATGAGGTTGTCATTGTTGGGCATATGTGTGGATATTATGGCAGGAAACCCTCACCTAATAAGGTGAATGCTATAGGCAAGATTGCAGAGTATTGCTCTACCACTTCTGAGGTACGGAGATTCATTGGTGCTTGTGTGTTTTATATGATTTGGATACCTCATTTTGCACACATTGCAGATTGTTTGTATCAGCTGCTTCGAAAGGGGCAGAAATTTTATTGGGATGAGAGTCACACTAGAGCCATGCGGAAATTGAAGAAGTTATTGCAGAATGCTCCTACTCTCAAGAAAGCGGATTATAATTGTGATAGGCCTATTGTATTGACAGTTGACACTAGTCCAATTGGCATAGGTTGGGCTGTGGGTCAAGATGATGCAGATGGAAATAGGTATGCTATTCGGTTTGGGGCGAAAGTCCTAAACGAGAGACAGAGGAGATATCCGCAAATCAAAAGGGAGTTATTGGGGATTGTCACGGCTCTCAAATGTGACAAGGAGTACTTTATTGGAGCTTCAGTTGTGGTAGAGACAGATTGCTTGCCATTGATTGGTATGATCACGAGTTGCTCTACTCCGGATATAGCCATGTTGAGATGGATTGCATACATCAAGTCATTAAATCCGGAATTTAAACACATAGCAGGGAAGGATAATCCAGTGGCAGATATGTTGTCTAGAGCCAGATATGATGATGAGGAGACTCTACTTGCAGAAGAGGATGATGCAGAAATTTCAGCCACTATGGTTGATCATGTTTGTCATGTTTATGATATTGTGGCTTTTACAGAAGAACTTTATGTTGGAGATTGGTTGCAGATTGGCAGGTACCTTAGTACACTAAGCAAAAGAGATGAATGGACAGATGAAGAGTTTAAGAAGATCAGAAGGAAAGCCTATGGTTATTTTCTCAAGGATGGATTTCTTTGGAAGCATCCGAAGAAAAGAGGCGGATTACCTTTGCGGGTTGTCTGCGATCGAGAGACACAGTTACAGGTGATGAGGGAGTTTCATGAGAGTCCTTGGGCTGGTCATAGAGGAGTATGGGCTACTTATGAGAAAATCAGGGAGAAATATTGGTGGAAAGGCATGTACAGAGATGTTTCTCACTTTGTTGAGACTTGCAGAGACTGCCAGATGTATTCAGTAGTGCGTCATAGAGATGAGCTTCATCCGACCTATCCGCTATGCATTCATTATAAGTGGGTAGTTGATTTGGTTACCATGCCTATGGGTCTATGGCAGATGAGATATATTGTTTTGGCTAGAGAGGATCTTTCTAATCATGTTGAGGGCAGATCTTTGAGAACGAAGACCACTAGTGCAGTGTGTAAGTTCTTATTGGAGGAAATTTTCTGCAGGTATGGTTGTGTGGGTAAGATCACTGCGGCTCATGGTGAATTGGATGCAGATGAAGCTAGGGAGTTTTTCTCTCAGCTAGGAATCAAATTGGCTCTAACCACAGCATATAATCCAGAGGGAAATGGGAAGAGTGAAAGAGGGCATCCGCCAATAGTGAAAGCATTAGCCAAAGCATGCAGAGGACGGATTGGAGAATGGCCGAGACTTCTACCATTTGCTTTATGGGCTGATCGTACGACTCATAGTGTTACTACAGGATATATGCCTGCAGAGTTGATGTATGGTCAGAAACCTGTTATGCCGATTGAGACTTGTGCTTTGACTTGGTCAGTTTTACCATGGCAGGAGGATTTGATGAGAGAGGAGCTCTTAGCTCTTCAGATTCGACAGTTGGAGAGGAGACCTGAGGATATTCAGCTAGCTATTGACAGGTTGAAAGTTGCTAGACTAAGGAACAAGGACAGGTTTGATAGCAGGCATCGCTTGCGGCTTAGAGCAATAGAAGAGGGAGATTGGGTATTGGTCTTTGATAGCAGCCTTGAAAATCAGCATACTGCACTTCAAAAGATGGTGAAAAGATGGTTTGGGCCATACATAGTCAGACATGTCTTTGATAATGCAACATATGAGCTGACAGAATTGGATGGAACAGTGCTTAGAGTGCCTATTGCTGGAAAAAGAATCAAGATTTTCAAGAAAAGAGATGATGAGGATTATGCTTTGGAAGAATTTTCAAGAGAAGAGCAACGGCAAGAAACTCCAATGGAAGAGACAGATGATATGACAGATAATCTTGTTGATCTACCAGAAATGCATAATGAAGAGATTGATCTGTTTGTGGATCTTGATGATAATGATCATGGGTAGTTGGCCCATCCGGAGGATGCGCAGGATTAGAGGGGGTGGATGTCGTATTGCTACGCATTCGAGGTGGTTATTCGAGGTGTGTAAACCACCCAAAAGTTGTGCATGGGATTTGGTACTTTGTACATACTTAGTTGTTGTGATTACATTTATTTTCTGCGTATGAGTATAGTAGCGAGTATGAAGGATTGCTTTCAGTCTATGTTGAACAGGATCAAGGAGACAAAACATTACAATTATTCAAACAAATGCATGAGGAGGATATCTCTTTGGATAGTATCACAATTGTCTGCACCTTAAAAGCTTGTGGCATAGCTGGAGCTATAAACAAGGGCCAAGAAATACATGCTGAGATTGATAAGATAGAGCTATTGAAGACAAATGTGGATGTGGACATTGCATTAATTGATATGTATGCTAAATGTGGCTGGCTGGCAGAGGCACAAGCAGTGTTTGATATGTTTCCTTATTGAGATCTAAACACATGGAATGTCCTAATCACAGGATATGCACAACTTTTGAAAGGCCACGTTATAATTCTGTAGTGATCTTTTGCTTCATCATGTCGAATGCATGAATCATGCGATGACATAGATTTTCCGAGTCAGGGCAGATCTCTGTATGGGAAATAGAGCTATGAAGGCTGAAGAGGGGATTTTGAAAGGCTAAAGAGGGGGGAAAAAGGAGAAGCTTTTGGGCTATTTTGGAAAAGGAGGCTTTTTGGGACGACAGTGGAAGAAAGTTAACGAAGAAAGAAGCGAGGCCTGCCAACGATGAGAAATCTCCAGCCTTCCACTGCTCATGATAGAGCCTTCCACTGCTCAGGATAGAGCCTTCCACTGCTCATGATATAGGGGACCAGTAGCGCTTGGTAAGGGAGGTACCAGATGTGGCGAGGAGGACGAGGAATGACGGACCCCAGCAACGTTTGACTGATTGGCAGAAGGGACGAAAAGACTGATTTTGCGTGAAAACAAAGGGGAGCATTACGCTAAAATGGCAGAATCAGAAGGCATCCTGTATTCGGAGAGAGATCGAGAGAGAGTGGCGTTGTCAGGGAGTTTTTGTTATGGTCTTGTCATCGAGAACCAGTCTACGGCAACAAAGAAGGAAAGGAAGAAATTGAAGATGAAGCGTAGAGAATAGCGAAATCCCTTCTTCTCGAATATGAATTGGAGTTCCCTCTGAGGTAGTGAAAGCTTGTAAGCTGTCAACCCACCTTCTTAGTGTCAGTTTTTCCTCCGATGGAGAATGCACCATAGCCTGGAACATGATGATGGAGACCGCCTTGGGTGACTGTATCGGAGCCTTCATCCAGGCCTACTAACAGAGGAAAAAGAAGCTATAGTTGATAACCTGCAATCGGAGAGGAAGATTGAATACTAGGGAGAGATCAGAGCATGGCATTTGGGAAGAGTGCTTGGCAATCTGGAAAAAGGGGAATGAAAGCGCGGACTGAGAGGGAATCAGGGGAGGCATTGAGCCTGGGCTTTGTTGTGTGTGTGGGAGGGAGAGAGGGTTTTTGCCATGCTGACGTTGAAGATAAGCACCATCGTTCCGCTAGACGGAGTCTCCACCTCTGACATCCTCAAGGATTGCAGCAAAACCGTGGCCAAAACCATTGGCAAGCCAGAGTAGTATGTGATGGTGCTACTCAGAGGGGGCATTCCCATGTCTTTTGGAGGCAGTGAAGAGCGGCAGCATATGCAGAGCTAATATCGGGGAATTCCCATGTCTTTTGGAGGCAATGAAGAGCGGCAGCATATGCAGAGCTAATATCCATAGGCGGAATTGGTGGGGCAGTTAACAAGACTATCAGTGCTGCCATTGCAGAGATACTCGAAACAAAGCTTTCAGTGCCTAAGTCACGGTTCTATACGAAATTCTCTGATGTTCAGAGATCAGACTTTGGTTGGAATGGGAAAGGTGAAAAACTGAGATGAAAGACAACCATAGTCAGGAATCAAGGCCAATCGAGAGGAAGAAGCTAACCAGGGCGGATCTTTGCAACAGAAAAACAGGTGCTAGAGGAAGGGCTGTCATCGACCACATGCTGGGAATAGTTAATACATTGTTATCTAGCAAGGGTTTGTTTTATATGGTGACTGTGACGGCAAACAATCCTAGAGAGATCTGCCAGATCATGAGACAAAAGGGGGTTTGCTTCACGAATTGTTGTACAGCATTATACTGAAGAGGAAAGCTTGCATGTTCTGAAGTTTTGGAGAGAGACTTTACTAGATTCACCCAAATTTCCTGGACCAACATCTCTATCATATTGGACATCCTTTCTACAGCGCTCACTTTCTCGGCTAGTGTCCTTCAAAAACATATAACATAGTGCACAGAAACATCCTTGTACAGCTAGTTTTTGACTTGTAAGCAGTATAGAGGTAAAAGTATTGGCAATAGCTGTCTTATTGTATGCAAGAATGCTGAACATAGTTTGGCATCAATCCTCTGTATGCAGGCAGCAGTGAGTAATCTTGCGTAGTGCCCAAGCTTGCCTTTTCCAGTTGAAAAGAAATTTGGCAGATTTATTATTGCTCACCAATCTATTCATCTTGTTTATTTGTATGATGGATCGTCTATCCTGAAATTTAACAAGGACTTCTGTGGTTGCGACATTGCTTTCATAAACCCTTCGACAACGCGTCGCTATTGTCGTCGCTATCAGCGTCGCAAAATCTCTGTAACCATCGCTATATGCGTCGCTATATGCGACGCATATAGCGACGGTTATAGCGACGATTCTATGGCGTCGTTAATAACGACGCTTTTTGCGACGACGGGGGCAAATTTTTTTGTTTGTATTTTCGTCACTTTAAACGTCGCTATAAGGTCTATATCTTGTAGTGATACAACTTGCTCGCTCAATGAAAAGCTTTTAGGTCTTCTGTGGCCATTTTTGTTGTGGTTTGATGACTTCTTAAGTGACCATCGAAGTCTTTTGCCATCTAAACTACTATAGGATGTTTTAGAAGCAATTAAACTCTATTAATAGATGATTATTAGAGCTAGTGTGGGAAGTTGGTGTGACTCTACACGGGTTGTTTCTCAAGTTGTTCCTTGGTGGTACTGTCCATTTTGAAAGACATCATGTCTCCTGTGGCTCCAAAATCATCAAGTACTTGAGTAGCCATTATATCTGTGAACTAATGTCATTTTTCTCTACTCTTTTTTTTGAGCCACATTGGAGCCAAACACCATTCTTTGATCCAAGGTACCATTGTGGTTAGTAATACTCTTAAGCCTTTTAAAAGGTTGCTACTCTTCTACTACCCATAATGAAGATAGTGATGGTGTTTTACATTGTGATTTTGATGTGGATGTGAAGGTTAAAATAGTGGTAAGTTCATAACTTCTTTCACCAATGCTCCTAGTGTCTTGCATCAATTGACTCTCCTATTAAAATGTACATAGAATTTCAATTCCCTCAAAACTCTGCAGCATAAATAAAGTTTCTTATGCCAAGAAAACAAGCCATTCCTATACAAATGTTTAGTTTTGAGTAGAAATGCAAAAACATCCATAAACATAGCATTGACCTACCTATGTATACAAGAAAAAAGGAATGCACATATGGTTAAGCTTGAGTATTCAATAGAATGACCATTAGAGCACAAGCATACATTGAAACTAATGATTTGGATTTTGCAAAACTGATTAAATGGCTATTGATTATAGCACATGATATCATGAAGAGCATAAGCATAAATTGAAACTATTGATCTAGATCTTATAAGGCAAAAGTGAAACTTCCTTGATATTTAGCTATGGTCAAAAAAATATTACCTATTTCTCACAAAGATGGAAGGTATGATTATTGAGGTTGCCTTTGGCTACTCAATGTGATCCTATTTCATATGAGTGTAATCAGTTAATGAATAAACACCTCTTTAAAAAAATCCAACAATTGAAGCACTAGAGGGCTATAATGAAGATCACTAGAGCTCTCAGTCCTCGTTTGATGGAGAGCTTGATTCACCATGCCATTTCAATGGTAAAACAAAACCATCATTCAAGTAAGTACTGCTTGAAAGATCAAATTGATGCAAACATTTGTTTGATATTATTGCAAATAAGTGATACGAGTGGAGCAATTGCTATAGCAATTGATGGCATAGGCTAATACTTCATATTAGAATGGAATTTTGACAAGGCTAGCGACTAATTGTCAGATGTTTGTACATGCGATTCATCAATTTTCAATTAGGTCAATAGCAAAAATGATATGATCATCATCAAGGTTCACTAGAACAAAGATAGATAAATAATAACTATATGCATGTATAGTCCATGCACAAACATCTCAAGCCTTCTTTACTGAGAATATCAGAGACATAAGGGCTATCCTCTAAAACCCAAAGCCTCTCTCTAAAATTATAGCTCATATCTTCCTTGACAACTTTAGATCTTGACATAATTTCCATAATTTAAGAATGCCTCATCTACAAGCTCTAGACTATTGGACAATGTATAGTTGCTTTACAATTGTCCCACATTTGATATTATGGATAGATTTGTCATCTTTGCATCACTATAGACATAAAGGGAAAAATAAATAAATAAATGGAAGTGCATGTCTAAGCTATTTTCCAAGTGCTTGTAGTGCACCTCTTTCTTAGAGAAAGCCCCTGAAAGGTTGCAAGAGAGAAATTGTCCTTGTTGTTGTGCAGAAAGGGCTAGAGACAATCACAATGTTCATGCCACTACCATGTATTTGGCTTTTGTTGTACAAATCATTAAGCAAAGACTTGTCAAATAGGCCAATTGGACATCAGTAAAGATAGTAGTATTAACTTGATTAGAATGGTAACTGAGATCAATAGCTCTGCCCTATTTCTCAATGTTGGCTTCAAATGCATGCTAACATTGATCAACTTGGAGCTTTAATTGATTGGTATATTGCTCTTATGAAGGTAGATAGAGAGAATGGAGCAAGACTTTCTAAATGAAATGGCCCACATGTCAAAACCTAGCTATTAGAGTACTTTGACTCTATGTAGGTGACATATTTCTAAAAATAAGGCAAAATAAAAATTGTTCTAAAGAAAACTCTTGTCTAGGATTGTTTGCACCATAATTGGCTCCATTATTACTGACTATGCCTTAGCACACTAATGCATCTTCTAGATGGAAAAATCATCTAGTATAGATTTTGGCCTCCAAGAAGCTTCCTCAAGTAGAAAACCTCTCCATTTAATCAAATATTCAATGATAGAACAAGAGCAAAGCTTCTTCTCACACTAGCCTATGATCTCATTTGGAATGTATTAAATAAGACCTTCTTCATCCATAAGAGGTAGCTCATCAATTGTTTTCACCTAAGTACCATAAAAGGGTTTGAGATAGTTGACATGAAACACATAATGAATCTTAGTAGAAGAGGGTAGTTCTAGTCTATATGCCAAGTCTCCAATATGCTTCATAATCTTGTAGGTCCATAACACATGTGACCAAGTTTATTAGTTGATCCATCCATCAAAGTAGAGTAACAAGACTTGGGTACTATTAGCAAAACTAACTCTCCTTCTTGGAGCTCGAAAGATACCTCTTCTCATTAACATACATTCCAATTTGATCTTAGTCCTTTCTAACATTCATCTTACATTACTAAAGAAGGATCTGCATTCTTTCTGAATCTTCTTTCCTGTGAGGGTTGATCTTCTCACAAGAAATGACTATAGGGAAGGGCACCTTGTAACCATATAAAGCCTCAAAGGGAAAAACTCTAATACTAGCATGAATGGTGAGAGTAGTTTTTTGAAGTTGATTTTGAGCACAAAAAGACCCTAGGAGATGTAAAAGAGCAAATTTTCATGAAAAATGAAATGGTTGTTTGATGAAGGAGCTGAAGTTTTCCTAGATGCATTTCAATGCTAGGAACCTAACACAAGTGTCCTTTCCTCAATCGAAGGTTATTTAACCCCCCATTTAATCCCCGCAACGTTTGCCATTATGAAACAACTACCAGAGAAAAATCCAAAAAGTGCCTAGTGAAGGCTAATTTGATAGATTTCAATGCCAACTGTCTAGTCAGATCGTGAAGGGGAGTGTCATTTTTTTGCACCCCCTCATTTCTTGAAAAAATGGGATTTTCTATTCGGATAAATAGAGACGAATGCTCTTGGGGCTCAGATGAATAATTTATTCATAAAATTGGTTCAAAAATCAAGGAATATGATGCACTGAATCAAAACCTGTGATTTTAGTCTTTCTTTCTTCTCTCTACACCTTGTTCCCATGGCTTACTATGCAAGAATTTGGACGTATGATGATGCAGAAGTGTTAGGGAGCATAAACTGAAGGAGGGGGATGCATGAGTAGCCATAGAAGATCATCAATAGCTTCCCAACTTTGAAATACATATGGATTCATATGAAATAAAGCACGTAAGTGTCAAGATTGTGGGAGAGAAGGAAGGAATCTCACTTGTAGCTTTCTTGCTTGCACAATGGGGGAATACACACAAGGGTGGAGGCTAAAAACAGTTTTCCTCTTCTTAGTTGTGTAAGCCAAAAGAACTCTTATACAAAGAAATAGAAGAACCCTATATATGGGTCTCAAACCAAACTCAAATAACTAAGGTGGCATACTAATAACTGAGCCACGAACTAGAGTAGATAAGGATAGCTGTCATCTAGCTATTATTCATGGGTAGTGTACCAACCACATCTGCAACAACTGACAAGTCGGTGACATAAATACACAACGGTGACCCTAGCGTATCACGAGTGGAGCTCGATATCTCAACAGTAAGTGCTTGTTTTTTACATTTTACGATAAATCTTTTGTGCATATTATGAAGAGTGGTTTTGAATGTTTGAATATGATTTCTTGTGCTTGAAAAATCAAAATTCTCAATTGGTTCTTGCTGTTTGTATAATTAAAATAAAAACCGAGAAAACTCACAGTGTCCAAATTGCGGGATTTTGAAGAAATTGAGGATTTCATGAGATTTCATAGTTCTTCTAGTGTTTATATGGGATCATATGGAGTATAATAATAGTTATCGGTTCATGAAAGCTTTATATGCCTAAAAAATAAAAAATGAATAATACATAATAATACAAATTTTAAAAAATAGATTTTACACATGAAAAAACTTAAAAAAATATGAATGTGTTCATGAACGTAGGGTGGGGCTAGGGCTTGTGGTTTAGCCTTACTTTATCCCCATTCTTTAGAATAAAGTGCGTATTTATTAATTTTTATATACAAAAAAATATATTAAAAATACTCTTTACACCAACAACGAATGCAAAACCATAAACGGTAGAGGAAAAAGGTTGTGGGAAGTTGAATATTATTGAAATGTTGGTTTTATGCATATCTTGATGTATAGGATTCATTTTTTTAAAGTCTAAAAGGGACACTAGCATAATTTACTTTGGTATTGCTATAGCAACAATGCACTGCATTAGGGTGAAATCACGAAAAGAATTGTTTGTGCACAATCCACTCTATTTGATCTATGAGTTCACTTGTTTGTGCACTCTATTGTGCTCACTTTACATTCACATTTTATATATGTAGTATCATGAGATTCATCTCCTAGATGAATAGCACTTGTTTGCGAATATTGGACCCATGTTGAGTGGGAGGTTCGCTAAGCCATAGGTTTAGATTATATATTTTTTTGGCCTAGATTAGTAAGGGTTGAATTATCTCTTGAAATGAATATAAAGAGAGGTCTATGTTTTTCATGTGCTTTATGTTGAAAGGCACATCTTGGCTAATCTGTGGGGTGTAGGAGAGTTATTGTGGGGCCACATCAATCAATTGGCAAGTGCTTCCTCTGTACATGATAGGAGGTGCTAGTCACCATTACATTTGGATACTCCAATTGCTTAGAGTTGGGAAGGGAAACACATTGGACTACGATCTAGAAATAGTATATATAAGTGCATTATTTGGTTGAATCATTTTTTATAGTGTTTATATGCTCCTATCTGTGAGGCCATATGGTTGTTTTGGGGAGTTTAGAAGACCTTGCTAGAGCCCTAGAGCCCCTGAAAGAGGTGGTTAGTATTGGCTAAGTATGCTAAGTGTGACACATCAAGAATGAAAATTCCTGAGCATATGCCAAGAAGATGAAAGAGGTTTTTCACAAGTTGCAAGTCTCTATTCCTATTCCACCTACTGCTGCCCAATTGCAATACTTCTTTGCATGGATTGGATTTGAACATCCAAGTGCATTTGAGTAGTGTCTCTTTAGCAAATATAGATAATACTATAACCCGAGTAGAGGAAGTAGAGTCTCGCTTAGAAGTGGCCTACGTATCAAATGCAAATCTAAATTCTAGTGTTATCCTAGAAACAAATTTGGATTGGTTAGTGGAGGTTAAGGTGTGATTAGTGCCCGTGTGACCAAGATGAATGATAGAGGAATTTGATGAAAAAAGTGCCTTTATTTCCAGCTCCTCCAAATGTTGTTAATCTAACTGTTAGCCAAAGAGCTCCTTTTGTAAACAAAAGGTCCATGCAAGTAGTAGTGACTCCTTTGCAAGTTGTGCAACCTAGTGAGAGGGTAGCTCTCAAATCAACAGGTTATGAGTCCTCTACATCAAACATTATTGAGAAGGTAAAGGATGTGATGAAACATTATATAGATATAATCACAAAAAGAAATATTGATAGATCTTCATAGATGTTAATTTCTTAAAATGCCAACAAAATCTGATGGGCATTAGAAAACCCAATGATAGGGGCCCGTCACGATTCAACTGTAAGTGGTGTGGTGGGTAACATTTCCCTTGTAATTGTCCTAATATCAAATCCGATAGATGTGGGAAGTCTGGTCATCCACCCACCACCTATTGGAGTAGGGTTAGCTCTCTCCAGCAAGGTAGTTAGCAACTTACACCGGTGAATCATTGTGCAAATAACAAAAATACCAAAGGATAGGGCCATGAGCAAATTTTACAAAGGGGTAAAGCAACACTAGGGGAGGTGACCAATGTGGTAAGTCTCATTTGAAACTTTTCCATTTATCAAGATTTTATCTCCTAACAATGTTAGGGTAGTAACTAGAGGTTAGAAACTGAAATACACTCAGAAAGATGACCCTAATACAAGCAAAGTTAATCCTAAACCTAGCAAGGATGATAATAAGGTGTTGGATGCCTAGGTGAGACCTCTTAAAAATGAGGGTATTTTGGAGGAGCTTATGGTTTTAAAAAAATAGAAATCGAAGGAAAAGGAGGGTACTAAGATTATCAAGAAGGCAAAAGAATGGCTGGTGTCAAAAAAGAAGAGAGTAGTGGCAAACTTCTCAGAATTTTACCTAGCAAAGACGCTTTGTGAAGCTAAACACTATATGAATCTACTACAATTAATTCAATTATCATCGAATGCTTTTAAGTTTTAAGGAGTTCAAGAAAATCCCAAGAATAGATTATGTTGTTGAACCTTTTAGTGTCCATCAAGTGGGAAGTGAATGGTGGGATCATGTCGAGAAACACTACCCTATGGTGCAAGCTCATGTTGATGGAATCTTGATAAACAATACAGTGCTCCACCTTGGCATCCGTAAACATTATGAGCATGTATTTGTTGGTGTAATATATCAAATATATATTTTTAAATTTCTCATTCTCGCACGACGGCGCATCGAGCTGGAAGGATAGAGGGGGGATAGAGGAGCCATCAAGCTCCTCACTGGAGCTTGCTTGGCTCCACGAGCATGCCCAGCGACACGTCGAGGAGGGGAGGATTCCCTCCCCTCCCCTATATAAAGAGGGAGGGCCGCAAGTACTAGGGGGGATGGAGGAAGGATGAAAGTAAATAACACTACCGCCCTGCCTTCAAATGCTGCTGCCTAACGTCGTGTGGAGAGAAGGATAGAGCCGAGCCGAGCCGCCTGCATACTACCCCCCCTATCGTCGCCGTCAGAAATCCCCCCCACGTGGCTACAGAAGCGTCAAGAAGCTTCTTGAAGCTTCTAAGGGGGGGGCTCCTTAAGCCCCCCTTCCTATACTTTCATAAATCCATTCACCCCCCTCTCGGTTTTACCCTTAGAAATTCTTTCACCCCGCCTAGGTCTTAAGGCCTTAACCCCTTCCCGAGGGGCCGTTAAACCCCCACAACCCTTGGCCTCATAACCCACAAATCCCTTCCCCATGCCTAAATTTGTAAAGTCCCTTCTTGTGTTTCTTTGAAACCGTGTTGCACCCCCCCTCATATTCTTCTTTTTTCTTAACACACCCCTAAGCCCCTTTCTAACCCCGTGTCCCCTTTTCCTTACACACCCTTTACCCTCTTTCCCCATGCTATAATCCTTCACCCTTCACCTTTCCCCTATCACTCCGAGTTAAAATCCCTAAAAAATTTACTACCCCGTGTCCAAAAACCTCTCTAAAAATCTCCCTTCCTATATCTTTTACCCCAAGCCCAAAATTCTCCCAAGGTTCATATGGTTGCGAAGCCACACTCACCCATAACCTTTTTGCCGTGTATATACCCTATAGGGCTTTCTTAAGGCTTTATAAACCTTTCCCTCTCCGAAGAAGTTCAATGTCTTATTATCCCTTCTCGTGGTCAATCCTTTAAACAGCTCCTTGCCTCGAAAGAGAGACGGTGGAAATCCAAAAAGGAGAGTAAAAGCTGTCTTCACGTTCGAAGGATTACAACTGCGATGCCGCCTAAGAAAGTCCAAGGAGTAGCTGCGGGAGGGTCATCTCCCGGTATCCATGTGGATATCTCACCCCAAAACCAGGTTTTTCCTTCTTAGTTTATATCGGTTTTAATTCAATCATGCAAAGATGAATTGTTAGGGATAATATATATTTTGTCCTAGTTATTTACGATGAAGGAGTTTAGTTTAATTGAACATGCAAAAATGATAATGTATAAAACATAGTTTTCCTTCAAATAGCATCATTCATTGAAACGAATTACGAGCAAGATTATCTACCTACTATAGTAGTATATTTCGATTAAATCTTGGAGGTATAAAAACTGCATCTTGCACCATTAGCCCTATTCTTTTTTTGCAATGAATCATCATAGAAGATGAAATTCATGAAAGGTTTCTTACATTGCTTGAACTCTAGGAAGTTATCATTGCTAACTGCATATCTTAGCAAGGAAAAGATTGTTATTTGGCATGAGTTCGTTCGCAAGGAAAAAGGAAGATTAATTGAATTTACCTAACCCTAAAGCAATAAAGTTTAGGATTGAAAAATCAATTGTCACAAGGATAACAAATCGTGCAAAAGTTATCTCGATGTTACCTTCTAAAAGTTAACCGAATTAATGTAAACTTAGAAATACCTATGCTGCGAAATATATCTTGGAAATTATTTAAAAACCAAGAAATGTTTATACCTTAAACACTTGAGTACCTTCCCTGATTGTAGGGTCAATAAATCGTAAATAAAAAATAACTAGGGTTTGTCCTTGAGGTTCTTAAAAAGAGATCCTAGGTCCGACAAACGTCACCTTAAAGAAACTAAAACATATTGTTTCATTGTATATTACGATGCAGGACTTGCGCAGCAAGTACAAAGTCATATGGACTTATGATTGATTCACAAGAAGGAAGGTTAAATACCGTGAGCAAGGATGGTGGATCCTTACGCAAGTTATCTTGCAAAAGGATGTATTCTTTGATATCCTTCTATCTAAGGAAAGTTAAAAACTGGAAACTGAAGTATCCAATGAACTTTAGGGTTGACCAAGTTGGGTTAATAGGGTACGCCCTAACCCTGAATATAAGGGATCTTGTCAAGTTGCAAGACACCCTGGAACGAGTGTTCATGCATTCGAAAGGAAAGAATCATTCCTTAGCAGTTTGCCAACAACAATATCGGTTAATGAAAGTGTTTGTGCTTGCTAGAGAATTTAGAGTACTGTTTGATTTATGAATTACAAATTAAATGAATATCTATGCTTCAGATTGAAGGGCTGAAGGGAGAGGCAGCTTCAGTTACCCCCGACTGCCTGCCTGACCCTAACCAAGGGGGTTGTTGACTGCGCCGAGAACGTGGACCGAACCTACCGCGAGAGGTCTCTCCGTTGAGCTCTACTTGGAGCAGGAGGACACTTGGGTGCTAGGGGGGGCTCTCGCCGTAAATCCCTTGCCTTTCGGGTCCTATACAACACGCTAACATGACTTGGGATTGGATCTCGAGGCCCGCATACTAGTTTACGGGCGGAAGCTTGGAATAGTGATCCCTATGGATTATGGATAACCTTCGAGCGGATTATGGACAAGCCTACGGGCGGAACTCCTTGTATTTCAAAGATAAAAATGATGATATGTTAATAAAGAACTTGTTTGATATTGTTTTTCTATGTCACGTGATAAGATTACGTGAAGGAACCAGTGCTTAACGGATTAATTCAAGAAGCTGATTGTTACATGTCAAATTAATGTGTTAGATAATTACATAACTAAAACAAACTAAGAAAAGTGCAGAGGATGGGCCATGGTTCTGTCCTATGGTTGCGTGGTCCCGGTTAGCTGGGAACTTTTCTCAAAGAACAGCGGGATGATCGTGAAAGGACACGAACAACAAAATCGTTGACCTAGAGTTATGTCTTACCCAATTTACACTGTTTTAGGGGAACGGAACGGGACTATGCATTATGGCAAAGAGGTCGAGCTTGCATCCCTCTCATTTCCCATTCTCCTTGAACCAAGTGTAGCGTGAATTCGCTTCGGACCTGGCGTTTCTACGTAAAGTAGTTCGCTTAGGTCCGACGCTACTTGCTGTTAGGTAATGACCAATCAAGAAAACCCTAATTCCGATCAATCCTAAGTGGGAACGGCCAAAATACTTCCGCTACGTGGCAGACTTGGGAAGCCCTACATCGCAAATCCCATAACATTCCATGGGAGTGCTGGGCGGAGCTTTCTAGACATCTATTCCAATGGGCTGCTAAGACGTGTCGTGGACCATGCTAGGGGACATGTTACAGTTGGTATCAGAGCCGACCAACAACGGAATTGTTTTTTTTATGAGATCTCGATAAAATGAAGTAAAGAAATTGTTGCTGTCCAAACATTTCCTTACCTTCAATGCTGTCTTGCAGAATTATGAAGCGTGGAACAAGTTTTTGGTATTTCGAGTCATGTTTATGACTGCAATGCATTCTTCGCTTTATAGACAAAGAATTGGGATAATGAACATCTGGAGCAGATTTATAATCCATCACCTTTATACATAGAACAAAGATGGACGGGTGCTTCAGGAATCTACTATATAGCCACCCACCGGTTTGCTTATCTACAGACCAACCTAAAAAGGATCAAGTGGTTGGAAGACTTGAAAGTCGTGAAGCTGTTCATTTTTGTGGAAGCTCACGTAAATTCGACTTTAAATATTCGTGGTCGGAGGGTTGAGATGAACTCATATGTATATGAGGAAGTAACTCGTGTAATCTCCGCCGACAGGATTAAAGTGTTGGGCCGCCATGAGAAGTATGGATTTCAACGGAAAGGATATCCTGAACTTCCAATGACTTACCGATTCCTGAAGATCCATGACCCAAAACCCTACTATTATACAATTCCTGTAGATAAATGCAATACAATGTTGTTCTCCCCAAACTAAATGTAACAATTGACTTATCATCACATGAAACGTTGTATTCAAAAAGGGCTATGCCCATGTAAACACAAATAAAGACTTCTTTTTATCGATGTCTGGCTGTGTATAAGAGTTGATAAAAAGTTAAGTAGCTACATTGTTTACGAGATAGCCGAATTAAAGATGTAATATAAGCTAACATCGATTATCGTATAGTAACATTAAGAAAACCTTTATTCACGCACAACCCCAGGTACAGGTTCCTAATTCGCCTCCTACATCAAGTACTGCTGTGATCCAGGAGAAGAAATTCCTCCTCAAGTAGATTAAGCCACCCGAGTTTGACGGGAGAGGCAGATTCATCAAGGCTGATGTTGAAATTTGGATTGAATCCATGGAGGATTACTTCGAAGCAACCGATACTGCACCCGCCAATTAGGCTATGCTCGCCAAACTAAAGCTCACCGGTGAAGCGAGACTTTGGTGGAAGCAATGGTGCAGGGATCAAGGGATCGCAGAGGGATCCGTTACCTGGGAGAAGCTAACGAAAGCCGTGCAGGGAAGATACTTACCACCTGCATATCACACGCAGAAAATGAATGAGTTGTACGAGCTAAAAACAGCTAGGACTCACTCTTGACGTATACTACTCTAAATTCGTCTCACTTTTAAAGTATGTGCCACAGATGGACATGACACAGCAAGTGTCCAAATTTTGTGCGGGCTTAAATCCACCAGTAAATACCCGTCTCGAATCTATGCGTCCATCAGATCTTGAGGATGCACTCATTCGAGCGGTGCCTATAATTCAGGAGGTGCAAGCTAGACCAAGGGGTAACAAAACTTGGTATTAAAATGACCCGAACAGAGGAGCATTCAGACCTCAAATGAAGAGAGTTCAAGGTCATAATCAGGGACAAAGAAAGAAAGCTAGGATGAATAACGTCAACAACTTTGTTCCTACTCAAAGTAATGGCCGAAACCTCCCTTGTTTCCACTGCAACGAACCCGGTCACTTCAAGAGGCAATGTCCCAAGCTCAGCAGAGGACATTGCCAAGTGCCTTTTTAAGGAGCAAGCCATGGTCAAGGAGCCGCTACCCGAGGAAGAGGAAGAACCGCCTACATTGCCAATAGGCAAATATGCGAAGAAGAAAAAAAAGAAGATCCGACCATGGAAGCAGAATTCGAAAGAGTGACAGTCCATGCCGCTTTACACAAGAAAGGGCCGAATTGTCAGTTCTCGGTGATTTAGACACCATCAGACATCGTAAATAAAAAATAACTAGGGTTTGTTCCTGAGGTTCTTAAAAAGAGATCCTAGGTCCGACAAACGTCAGCTAAAGAAACTAAAACGGATTGTTTCATCGTATATTACGATGCAGGACTTGCGCAGCAAGTACGAAGTCATATGGACTTATGATTGATTCACAAGAAGAAAGGTTAAATACCGTGAGCAAGGATGGCGGATCCTTATGCAAGTTATCTTGCAAAAGGATGTATTCTTTGATATTCTTCTACGTAAGGAAAGTTAAAAACCGGAAACTGAAGTATCCAATGAACTTTAGGGTTGACCAAGTTGGGTTAATAGGGTACGCCCTAACCCAGAATATAAGGGATCTTGCCAAGTTGCAAGACACCCTGGAACGAGTGTTGATGCATTCGAAAGGAAAGAATCATTCCTTAGCAGTTTGCCAACAACAAGATCAGTTAATGAAAGTGTTTGTGCTTGCTAGAGAATTTAGAGCACTGTTTGATTTATGAATTATAAATTAAATGAATATCTATGCTTCAGGTTGAAAGGCTGAAGGGAGAGGCAGCTTCAGTTACCCCCGACTGCCTGCCTGACCCTAACCAAGGGAGTTGTTGTGGCTGTGCCAGGAACGTGGACCGAACCCACCGTGAGAGATCTCTCCATTGAGCTCTACTTGGAGCAGCAGGAGGACGCTTGGGTGCCAGGGGGCTCTGGCTTTAAATCCCTCGCCTTCCGGGTCCTGTACAAGAGGCTAACGTGACTCGGGATTGGATCTCGAGGCCCACATACTAGTTTACGGGCGGAAGCTTGGAATAGTGATCCTTGTGGATTACTGGATAGCCTTCGTGTGAGTTATGGACAAGCCTATGGGCGGAACTCCTTGTATTTGAAAGATAAAAATGATGATATGTTAATAAAGAACTTGTTTGATATTGTTTTTATATGTCACATGATAAGATTGCGTGAAGGAACCAGTGCTTAACGGATTAATTAAAGAAGCTAATTGTTACATGTCAAATTAATGTGTTAGATAATTACATAACTAAAACAAACCGAGGAAAGTGCGGAGGATGGGCCATGGGTCCGTCCTACGATTGGGTGGTCCCAGTTAGCCGGGAACTTTTCTCAAAGAACAGTGGGATGATCGTCAAAGGACACGAACAACAAAAGCGTTGACCTAGAGTTATGTCTTACCCGATTTATGCTGTTTTAGGTGAACGGAATGGGACTATGCCTTATGGCAGAGAGGTCGAGCTTGCATCCCTCTCGTTTCCCATTCTCCTTGAACGAAGTGCAGCATGAATTCGCTTCGGACTTGGAGTTTCTGCATAAAGTAGTTCGCTTAGGTCCGACGCTAGTTGCTGTTAGATAATGACCAATCAAGAAAACCCTAATTCCGGTCGATCCTAAGTGGGAACGGCCAGAATACTTCCGCTACGTGGCAGACGCGGGAAGCCCTAGATCGCAAATCCCGTAACATTCCATGGGAGTGCCGGGCGGAGCTTTCTAGACATACTTTTCGATGGGCTGCTAAGACATGTCCTAGACCATGCTAGGGGACACGTTACAGTTGGAGAGGCTAGGTCTATCAATTCAAAAGGATATCACTATAGTTTTAAAAATGGTTGAGGATAGCCAAAGACCACCGAAAGGAATGGTAACACAAGTACATGTATTGGTTGCAAATATTGAGTGTGTCCTTGATTTCCATGTCATCTTATTTGCTTGAAGGCCAAGTTATTAGTTGTTGCTTGTATGTCCATGGATATTACATTTTGATTATTTGGTGGATATCCTAGCTAAATGATTGATTTTTTGGCATGGCTTAAAGAGATTAGTTATGGATGCATACATTGATCACTAGTTGGATGAAAGGGCATTACCTCCCATGATAGAATTGGAGGCACTCAAGGAAACTTTAGCTCCTAGAAGAGCGAGTTCTAGAAATTCTAAAGAGAGTTCTATGATGACAAAGGAGGTTTACCAAGTGTGTTTAAATGAGCCAAAAATAAAAAAGGACAAGATTTGTAATGTTGATGTGATAGAGTTGGATCTTGGGGCTCCCAGTGATTTCCACCCCATTAAACTCAGCATTATGTTATCTACTAATGAGCGTGCCGATTATGTGACCCTCCTACACAGGATTTTCAAGATATATCTACATGAAGTTTTGAGGAACTAAATGGAGTCCCACCCTCTGTATTGTTGTACATACAATCCCATTGAAGGAAGATAGTAAGATAGTTAGAGGCAAAAGGTTAGACATATACCTTATGAGCTAAGAGAACCTCTTTTTGAGGAATTGATGCATTTAAGAAAGGCTAGTCTAATCTTTTCGATTGAACATAAAGAATAGTGCTCACCAGTGGTTATAAGAAAGAAAAATACAAAAAAATCCACTTGTTTGTCTATTTCAAGGAATTGAACAAGGAGACAATGAAGGACTATTATCCTCTACCCTTTATCAATCAGATTCTAGATATTGGCCGAGCAAGAGATGTACTCTTTCATGGACTATTTCACGAGTTATAATCAAATGGCCATTGCTAAAGATGATAAGTTAAAGACAACATTCATTACAATTTTTGGTACTTTTGTATACCATGTGATGGTTTTTGGCCTATGTAATGCTCCTAGGTCTTGGCAAAGAACTATGGACAAAAGCATGCAATGTGGCATTTGAAGATGTTAAAATGGAATTATCCAAAGTGCTATAAGTTTTAAAAGCTCCAAAAAGGGTTGAGGTTTTCTATATATTCATAGTAGTGACAAGGCATAGTATTAGTTGTCGCCTATTCCAAATTTGGGAGATGTAACTTTATCATCCCATTACATTAGCAAGCCACAAATTGGGAATTTGAGGGCTTCATTATAACTATTTGGAGAAGGTTTGGTTGGCTATGGCATTCACCACTAATAAGTTTAGACATTGTATTATTTATGAGAAGGTGGTGTTCTTTACTAAGGCATAAGGATTGCACTTATTACTTAACAAGCTTCAACCCCCTAATTGCCTAGCCAAGTGGTTGATTTCTTTGCAAGAGTTTGATTATGAGATTAGGAGTAAGCTGCCAAAGCTTTAGGGTATTATCGAGTGTCTAGTAGATTTTGGTGAGCCTAAGGAAGAGTGGGCTTACATTACTAATTTTGAGGAATCATGCAAAATTGATACAATCTCTATTCTCTCATGGTATGCATCCATTACACATTATCTATCAATAGGCAACCTGGTAGACACTTTTTCTAAATTTGAGAAGAGTAAGATTAAGTAGCATGCACTTCACTTTTTAATAATAGCGGGTATTTTATACAGGAAAGGTATGGATGAGATTTATTGTCAATGTGTGGTGCATGATGAGGAACCCTTTATTCTCAAGAAACATCATGATTCAGTGTATGGAGGCCATTTTATTGGACAACTTATTGCCTAGAAAGCTTTATGTACTGGCTATTGGTGGTTTACAAATTTTCATGATGATTCTATGTATATTAAGCATTGTGATATCTGTTAGAAACATGATGCTAGGGAAAATTATAAGCAGCCACTTAATCCCATTCTTGTAACTTTGACCTTTGAGAAGTGGGGTATTGATTTTTTGGACTTGTGCATCCTTCATCTACTATATGTAGAATCATTATATTATTGTGGCGATGGACTACTTTACAAAATGGTCTAAAGGTTGAGCTATAATGAAGGATAATGCCAAGGAAACAACCAATTTCATTATGGAACAACTAGTTTTCCATTTCAGTCCACCTTAAGAACTAGTTTGATTGTGGGACACATTTTTTAAACAAGGTTATAGAAGCCTTGATTGAAGCTTTGAAAATTAAGAATAACAAAACCATATCATATAATCCACAAGCTAATGGATAAGTAGAGAGTATCAATAAGTAGCTTATAGGGATTTTATCCAAAATTGTATCAAAAGGTAAGTGCAACTCAGACAATAAACTTAATGTGGCTATTTAGGCTTATAATATGATGTTCAAGAGAGCAACATGAAACACCCCATTTAGGTTGGTATATGGGGAAGAGTGTGTCTTGCCATTGGAAATTGAATTATCCATTCTGAGGTTTGTATGGAACCATTCTTTGGGTGAGGAGGAATCATTGAATGAGAAGTTGACCTCCCTAGCGCATATTGATGAGACCCGATTGTAGGCTTTGTTACATCAAGAGGTAGGGAAGAAGAGGATGAAAGCGCTTCATGACCTTCATACTAAAAGATATAAATTTGTGAAGGGTCACTTGGTTTTATATTATAATGCATATCTCAAGTTATTTCTTGGTAAGTTTGAGCCCAAATGAGATGGTCCTTATAGGAGAGAATGGCTCTATAGTACTTTTGGTAGATTTTCAAGGATTGGAGTTTAAAAGTAAAGTAAACTTTAATAAGTTTAAGCCCTATTATGTTTAAGGACTGACATTAGAATTGGTTCCTTGGTAGGTCTTCCAGGGCGGCCCAGTTAAACTTACAGTAGGGGCTAAGGCATTCGGATGGGCACAATCATCCCTTATCTTGAATATCCATATTTAGAGTAGTGTTACCACCAAGGTCAAGTAATATGGTGCAATAGGGGTTATCATATTACTAAGTGGAAAGATGGATATTTTAGTTAGGATATTAAGATCTACTATCACAATTGTCATAGGGTTCTTGTTAGTGTTTCTATTGAGTTTAGTTAGGAAGGAGGAATTGTACCTATCATATGTCCTCTCTCTCGACTTGATTTTGACTATCATAAGTATGAGTATAGTGATTTGTATGGCATAGCCTATCAATGAAGCATGGATCTATACTTTGTATTTCGACAAAGATTCATGAGGACATGTTAAGCATGTGAGTGTCGGTATGGTTATTAAAAACACCCTAATGTGTAGAGTCATTATGAAAATGAGAGTTTATTTAGACACCGCTTTTACTAAGAATATAGTAGAATATAAAGCCTTAATCATGGGGTTGAATATAACTCGATGTGGTGGTATCTACCATTTATTGGTGAAAGGAAATTTGCAATTATTGATCAATTAATTGAATGGGACTTATAGTGCGAGGGATCCCATTCTACGGATGTATCATAATCCAACCTTAGATTTACTAGAGATGTTTAAGATAGTGACTACTCAATTTGTTCCTCACTTATGGAACCACTTAATGGATTCATTGAAAAACTATGATTTTGTTGAGGATGTATTTCTCAATTGTGGTCCTGAGGGGTTAATATATTAAACTTTTCTAATCTTATTAGCCCATGACTACTATGGGAACTGTTTACTGACATGTCTTGTTATGGATGTTCATGGTTAGTATGAATAATGAGTTAGGTTGTGATTAACCATCTTCCTATTCTTTCATAGATGCATAGGATCATTAAATGACATATTCACCAAACACCCCTGGCTATTTATGCAGGAGGCCTAACTAATAATTTGATGCATTTAGTATAGGGCCTAAGTGGCCCATCCCTTGGTTTTGTGTTGTTGTTTATTATGGTTTTTGTGAGGGACCAAGGGTTTGTTTCAGCCATAGGATGTTCTATGGTGTGCTTTATGGTTTTTTTTCATTAGGTCAAGAGGGCCTTTCCTTTTTTTAGTGTATTGGTTGATTTCATAAGGCCAAGAGGGCCATGTATTTGTTTGGTGCAGGTGCAATTAATGGTTTCTTATTTAAGTGCTATACTAAACAGATTCAATTGGGTACCTAGAGTGAGCCACTTGTTGCAATGAAGCTTCTTGTGGCCAAGTCCACATAATGTCATTCCTTTATGAGTTCTTTCCCTTTGTGCTAAACATATGTGTGTGTAAGTGGGGGATTTTCCTCTTTTGGGGATCGACAAGTCAAGGCATGAAGTCCTAAAGTTTAGGTTATGTGTGTCTACTAGGGAGGTTTGAATCAAGGCACTCTAAGATCTATTTTTCAGAGTTGTCCTAATGACCTTGTCTTGTTAGCCTACTAGGAAATTTTTTCTAGGAGTTCTATTAGTTGTGAGGTAGATATAGAAGCCTGCTAAATAAGAAAAAGAAAGAGAAAAAATGAATACATTTGAAGATTCTAGTATACAAAGGTGTGTAAAGAGGGATTCTAACCCCCCTAAAATAATGGAAAGAAAGGAAAATACTAAGAGGAGATGATCATTGCCTTGCGAAGGCCTAATAGGTTCTTGGGAACAAGTTAGACCCAAGGCCCTGATGCCTTATCTTTTTGGAGGTGACATCTAGCCAGAAAAAGAAATAAGGATGGTTGAAGTAAAAATAAAAGTAAGCGAAAGAAAATGATAATTTAGTGTTGCCTTGCGAAAGCTTCGTAGGTTCTTGGATACTAAGTCAGGACCTGAGGCCAATGCCTTGTTCTCCTTGGGTCACAATATGCTTAGCTGCCTCCTTTTTACATGCTCGAGTATCAGGTCTTGAAGTATTAAAAAATAATGAATCAAAAGTATTTATAGATAAAAGACTAGAATATAGGAGTCCTTGCCTAGTCCGAGTTCCTAGTCCAAGTGTCCTAGGTCAAGTAGGCAAGTTGGACCACCACTTAGGATAATTCCTTTTATAGTTCTTTTTAGCTAGTTTGTGTTGGATCAATTGGTTAGTGACTAGCTCTAGATCTTTATACAATTATATTTGACATATCCCTTGTGTATCTTCATGCCTTGATTTGGTCAGGGATAGGGTGAGAGCTATGTTTGAATTTTGTTGTATATTCTTCTTTGAAGTAGCTTGATGCTCTTTATGGTTTCTTTATATGTAGATCAATTTGTGGGTTCAATGGACTAAGTGACCATATCCTATAGTTTTCAATGAAAGTGGATTTTTGAAGCTGATTTTGAGCATAAAAAGACTCCATGTGTAAAAGAGTAAAATTTCATGGAAAATGAAGTGCTTGAAGATCAACATGCTAGAGTTTTCCTAGATGCATTTCAATGTACCAGGAACCCAAGGAAATTTTCCATTCATCAATCAGAGGTTTTTTGACCCTCCATTTAATCCTCATAAGGTTTGGCATTATGAAGAAACTATTGGATCTGGAAGCTAGAAACTACATGGCAGAGGTTATATTGATAGATTTTGATGCCATGAAGCCAACTATCTAGTTAGATCATGATTTTGAACTTGTTTGCCCCTCCATCCACCACCATGCCAAAACCACTTGTGGTCAAGTGTGAAAATCCAAGATTCAATCGGTTATTTGGCAGATTAAGCTTAAAAGAAGCTCAAAGCTTAAAAATCCTAAAAAATGAATTGAAATTGGGGGAGGGGGGGTTTGTGTCCCCTCATCTCTTGAAAAAATGGGATTTTCTATTTGGATGAATAGAGAGAAATGCTCTTGGGTCTAAGATGAAAATTTTATTTGGACTTAATCGCTTCAAAAATCAAGAGATATGATGCACTAAATCAAAGTCTCTTATTTTAGTCTTTCTCTCTCCTCCTTCCTCGTTCTTTTATGAGTTTTCATAGTTTTTTTGGTGTTCATATGGGGTTATATGGATGGAGTATAATACTCGCTCTTGGTTCATTCAAGCTCTACATGTCTAAAAATAAAAAATGAATTAATAATAATAATAATAATAATACCGAATATAATAGGGTTTCACGAAAAAGGATATAATGGTTTTAATAGGCTTGTGTGGGAAGGGTTTTTAAAAGAACCGGGCTATGGTGGGATTTAAAAGGGAATGCAAGGGGAAAAGGGGTGCTTAAAAAACCCAGGGGTAAAACTCGCTTGATAAGGCCTATGAAAGCCCAAGGAAGGGAGTTTTAAATGGGCTTTGTTAAATGCTAAAAGGGGGGAAAGGGGGCTTAAAGGATGCTTGGGAAGGGTTTATGAAAAACCACGAAAGGAGGGTTTTAAACGGACCACGAGAAAGGAAGTTAAATGGACCACGGGAATGGGGTACTTAAATCTCGGTGGGGGGTAGAAAAACCACTATGGGAGGGCTTAAGAAAGCCCACAGGAAGGGGAGCTTCCTAAGGGACCTTGGAAGCTTCCCAAGAAGCTTCAAGGAAGCTTCTAGGGTCGTGGAAAGCCCCACCTGGACAAAGAATGGAGGCGGCAGATGGCGGTCTGATGGCAGCAATGGCATTCTGTCCTCTTCACTATCTCCTTTAGCCTACGTCGGCGCTGGCAGACCTTCTGTGCAAACTTCCCCTCCTCACGGTGCACCAGAGCTGCGTTAGCTCTATTCCCTCTCTTGCTGGCGGCATTATGGCTCCTCCTTCACTCCCCCCTTTCTCGCCCCCCCACAAGGGGGTTTTAATATCTCTAAAGGGAGGAGGACCTCCCTCCCCTCACGCGGCCATTTGCATGGGCATTCACCCCCCCATGGCATCCAGCACAGTGCTAAATCAACTGCCCTTCACTCCCTTCCCTCCAGCACGGCCTTCGGCTAGGGGGAAAAAATGATAATTTAAAAAGAATTTTTCAAAAGTTAATCATTTTCATCTTGACCTCCTCCCAAGAGGAGGTTCACATGAGCATATGCGGTTTCCTAGTCCCTAGCCTTGATTGGCCATGGAGAGTGTACTGTTTAATGACCAAACCGTTCGTAACCACAATGCCGGCATTGTCTTTTGCCCGAGACTTCACACATGTATGTAATATTTTTCAGCAGGAATATTACAAATACATTAATAAATTGGATTGAAAAGCCCAATAAAGAGTTGGATGCTATAGCTTTGCGCCGTGAATTTGAAAGTTAGTATCCACAGTTGGATGCCGATGAGTAGCAATCCTTGGAGATTCACAAAATTGATTTGTTTCTGAAGGTTATAGATCCTGTCTTGCAAGAAATACCATATTGGGGAATATGGAAATTTTCCATAAATTTGGGACACATGGTCAAATCTTTGGATTTGTCATAACTTGACCACTGTAACTCCAAATCGAGTGCTCTATAGCTCAATAGATTCCATTTTTTAAGCGCTTTCCAATTATAGGTCACATCATATGGTTTTGAGAAACTTATGTGCATATTATCCGGGTGCCACCTTTTTAGTATTCAAGAAATGGGAATTGGGAGATTCCCAAACTCACTAATATTGTGTTAAGAGTAGTTGACTGACATTTAGAAGATGTCTCTTCTAAAACAAGACCAAAATCAAATTGGGATAGTGTAAGTAAGGCAGTGCATATGTTGGTAATGAGAGAGCAGATGAAATTAAGATGGGTTATATGCACCACACTTGTCAGTGCTCAGAAGGGAATTTAAATTGCAACCAAGTCGCCTACAGCTATGCTGAAACAACCAACTATACCTATTGGTTCGACTCTTAAAGGTGATGTTGTGGATGAATTAATAAAAGACATGCATGATTTGAAGCTGAGTTTGACATAAATATATGCAAAGGTATGAAAGTTGGATGTTAAGGTAGAAGAGAAGGCTTGGGAAATAGATAGAGAAGGATACAAGGATTGAAATTGCAACTAAGGCACCTACAGCTATGGTAAAACAACCAACTATACCTATTGGTTCGACTCTTAAAGGTGGTGTTGTGGATGAATTAATAAAAGGCGTGCATGATTTGAAGCTAAGTTTGACATAAATATATGCAAAGGTCCAAAAGTTGGATGTTAAAGTAGAAGAGAAGGCTTGGGAAATAGACAAAGAAGGATACAAGAGGAGATGCATTTGGTGTGATAGTTTATAGCATGAAAAGCGAGACTGTATAGCCTATTGTGAAGCAAAAGAAAATAGGTTAGCCTTTTGGAAAGATGAAACATATATGCAATAGAAATTGGTCTTCCAATACAGCCGAATTCTGGAAATGGTGGCATGCAAAAGAGCTTGTAAGAGATGGCTACAAGGAGGGCATTTGTTGCCATAGATGCAACCACATATATGTTGAGAATTGAAAGGATTGATGATGCTCGTAAAGGAGGCATGGTTGAATCAAAATCTCACATTTGGATGTAAGTATTAGATTGCGTGGAAAATGGCAAAACAACAAAGTTTGAGTTGGCTGTTGCAAGTGAGAATATACGGGGGAGAATAGGATGGAGTACACTAGTGGGGATTGATTTTCAGCTTATGCTTATTTTGCTGAGGTTTATAATCAAGAAGCTCTTGTGGAAGAAAATAGAAGAAGAGATAAGGACACTACTGATCCTTCCTATTCAGCCCATCTAAACCATAACACAAAGTACAAATGGAGCAGCAGAAAGAGGCTAAAAAATCCATACCTAAGCATGTTATGGAGGATGCATCTCAGGAGAAAAACATGAAGGGAAGAAAAGGGGCAAAGCATCCCAGTTATAGGTTACAATCAGATCTGGAGACTACCACAAACCTTAAAAAGTTCTTGGAAGATGACATACTTCGAAGTAGAGTGGAATTCACACTTGGCAAAGTTCTTAGAATCGCAAAGCATGAATTTCATGATGTAATCATTGATATGCTGAAATGAAAAAGACAGTTTGATGGTGAAGTTTTGCAAGCATTGATGCAAGTTGACAAAGACATAGAGAAACAAATTCAGAGGGAATATGATGATGCATGTAATGTTGATTTGGAGTAGGTTGATGTTGAAAATGGGTCAAGTGGGAGTGTAGACAGCAAGCTTGTGGCTAAAATTGGTCTTATGGGGCAGTAGTAAGCATAGAGAGAAGGCTATGTATAATGGGGGTATCCATCAACAAGCACATGAAGAAGAAGATGCTCATTTTATTTCAAGGAGTCATTATTCACGAACACATTGGGCTCATGCTACAATATACACAATTGTTAAGGTGGGAGAAAGAGAGATGCCTTGCATAGCTCTCTTGGATCGTGGTTCTGAAATCAATGTAGTGGCATGCAGCTTGTATGAGAATGGAGGTTGGCTGATTCATGTAGATCAGGGATGGCGCATACGAACAGTAAACAACTCATCAGGGGATCTTTATGCAGCTTGCCTGAATGTACTCCCGTGACTATCGGAGATGTTAGGGATGAAAATCATTTTTTTGTGCAGGATTCAAATAGTTATCCAATGACTTTAGGGCAGCCCTATATTTCAGAATCAAGGCTAGAAACAAAAACCTTGGATGATGGTTCTTCATATGCTTGGGTTCAGAGTGAAGATAATACAAAGGCAGTACAATTTCTCACTGTTTGTGTGAATCATCCCCACAATTGAGATAAACCTATGCCGCTTAATGCACAAGAGTTTAAGGGTTTTTGGATAGCATTTTGTAAGTGGAGGCTATGGCAGTGCCTCTAGGAAGATAATTATCCCTACAAACACAATATTAGTGAATTTGGGAATCTCCCAATTCCCATTTTTTGAATACTAAAAATGTGGCACCCGGATAACATGCCCATAAGTTTTTAAAAACCATATGATGTGACCTATAATTGGAAAGAGCTTGAAAAATGGAATCTATTGAGCTATAGAGCGCTCGATTTGGAGTTATAGTGTTCAAGTTATGACAAATCCAAATATTTAACCATGTGTCCCAAACTTATGGGAAATTCCCATATTCCCCAATATGGTGTTTACAAGAAAGGGGAAAACTGTGTTTGTGTCTGGATTGCAGGAATGGACAACATGTAGTCTTGGCAGTTTTAAGAATATTTTGGCCATGTGCAAGGTTGAAAAGAAATATGTAGGATGGTGTAACATGCTAAGCTTCCTCCCATAGGAACCCCCCCTCCTTTTTAATTTCAAAAAATAAATAAATATTATCTGCAGTTCAAATTTTTTTACTCCCCCCTCTCTCCCCGCCGGCTGCACGTCGAGGAGAGAGAGAGTGGGAGTGGTGGTAATGGAGGAAGGGGGGGCTTTTCTCAAATTGGGAGGTGCGTGGAGTGGAGGATTGCTCAAAAAGTTTCGTCCTAATATTCTCATTCAATAACTCCATCAGCTTAGGCAAGTAATCCCAAGGTAAAAGAAATAGCCACAAATTCCATGGAACATGTGGCACTATGAAAATCACCATTGGGGCCACAATACTCAAGTCAATACAACCAATTTCAATAGGCTAAAATAGAGGAGCCTTTCCATGATTTGATAGCATATTCATAAAACAATCCCTTTCTATTGTGCTAGCAAGAGAAGCCCATCACCCCCAATCCTCAATTCTTTCAATATTTTTGCAATAAACTTATGCCCATTACCTCTTGGATCTCTCAAACTTGGCTATTTTGACATTGTCTCATAATCCCATCATTATCAAGGGGGTAAATGCATATCAGCTATCTCAATATTTTTGTCTACTATTTTCTACTTTGTCTCCACAAGTGCTTCATCCCATTTTTGCTAAAATTTACATTCTTCCTTGGAAAATTATTTTATGACTTTAGACATATCCAAGGTACATACATGTAGGATAGAATTTTTTCATCATAATTATTGCATTAGTTACTTTTGTGATTTTAGCCATAGTGTTTGCGAGGATGAGCTCATCAAACGACTCAAAAATGTATTTATCTTCAGCCATAACACCATGTTTCTTAAGCTCTTATTTAGCTTTCATTGCATACATCCTTTTAGCCATGCACATGGCTTCAATCCTCTTGTATCTTCTCAAATTATTTGATGTCCATACATGACAATCTACTATAAAAACATTTTTCCCTTCATTGAGAAGCATAGGCATTTGCTTGTAGCACTACATAGCCTCCCACTACAATAGTGCCTTCTAAAAACCTTAGACCCTTTAACATTTAGCTGCACTAGGTGATTGTTGAGAGTATCTCTATTTTGTACATGATTGACACACATAGTCAAAAACTATACTACTCTTTTTCCATCTCTACTCTTAACACAAGCATATGTAGAACCATCATCAAGCACTTTAGCCTCCATTCTCACTACTATGATGTATGTCTATCTCGATATAACTGGATAACTATATGTATACTACACAAAAAGTGTTGGTCATCTTGCAAATCCCCAATAGTCATCTAGACATTTAAACATGCAGCATAAAGCTCTCCAAGGCAATTGTTTGCAACCCACATTCTCCACCCATGATCTACATAAACTAGTCAATCACCATTCTTATATAGACTCTGTGTCATCACATTAATTTCGAACCTATGATCAAGTAATTCAATACACAGAGTGTCCTACTCCCCAATTTTCACAATACTCTCTGTAGTGGCTCTACTGTAATCTATGCATGAATAGTGACTTCTACAAATGAATCTAGAAGCTTTATGATTGCCACTAAAAATGAGGATATTTAAGAGGATGCTGGCAAGAACAGCTCTATGATCCTGCTAATACTTTTCCTTTTGATCCTAGTGGTAGTACTCATTTTGATCTACGAGGGATTAATGATGAGACACATGCTGATACTATTTATTCCATCTCAATGG